>NC_141608.1:31770779-32107029 GCF_047967505.1 Dipteris shenzhenensis | reverse complement strand
TCCAACGATTTGCCGTTTAGCGGCTTCTACAACCTATCTTTGATCTCATGGGTTACATATTCCATCGCCTTGGATAGCAGCGTCGCTGCTATTACTCTGTGGGACAGACCATGTAACTCACATTCTTTCACTTCCATGTATAGCCTGTTTTAATTCATCCTTCTGTTGATGTATTTTGCCCCTAATGACCAGCAGTCGTCGATCGAATGCTTGTGTCAAGAGTACTGGCAAAGTTCTATGAGTAGGTCATTGAATGAGATTCTACTAGTTTATTTTTGAAATATGTGTGTTGGAGTAGGCCATTCAATGAGATTCTACTAGTGCATTTCTGGAAATACGTGTTGGACTTCTACATGTCACTGTACAAGCGCTACTCACAGAATGACATTGGTCTCTAGAAAGTAATCCGCAACGAGGTTTATGCTTGCAATTCAAGTGACTGTCTAAGCAGCACAAGACAAGGCGAAGTCCAAGAGATTAGGATTGTTTAAAAGGAGTGCAATAGTAACTCAACCCTAGCGTCTCTCAAGCCAATTATGGCACAAGGCAAATCTCTTAGATAGACATATTAGCACCCATATGCATATACGTGTACATGCATACATCTCTCTCTCTCTCTATATATATATATATTAATATATATCTCCCTGTCTCTCTGTGTATATATATACATACATACATATATATATGTGTGTGTGTGTGTGTGTGTGTGTGATCGGACATATTCTAGTCTTACAAAGGTGTGTATATGTGTGTGTGTGTGTGTGTGCGCGCGCGCGCATGTGTGTGTGTATATGTATATATATATGTATATATAATCCCCGTCTTGTCTCTTGGCACGTCGGATTGAACATGGGCTCTTCAAGCCCTTTTTTCAAAAATTTTAATTATCTTTGCAGGCCAAGTGCATGCAATAACCAACCGTTAAAACAAAGGGCCTCCAAGAGCCTACGCTTGATCCAGTGCGCTCTTGATCCGGCACGCCAAGAGCCAAGACGGCATCGTGGTAGTACGTAGAACCCACCACCCACACGTGCACATGTGCGCACACGTTGTAACGCACCCCATCTCTATGCTTTTGTCACTTCCAGCTTTGACCTCATCACTTGGTCCAAATTTTGCAATGGCCTACAGCTCCCCCTCCTCTCCGTTACCCTTCTCCTCACACTCTCCCTCTCCCCATCCTCCCTATCACACCCCATTCTTCCCTTCCCATATATATATATAAGGCAATGATCTAATAGAAAAGATCTTAATCAAAAGTCATCGCCAGGACAATTAAATTAGCAAAAAGACCTAGAATTATTATTGGAGCGCTTGGACACTAGGAGTTAGAATGGTGAAGTAAGCAGCAAGAGGAGCTCATGGAGAGATCCAGGCAACCGGAAAATTATGCTAATCATTGCAACTAGAACGGTATGTAAAATGAGATATGTGTCAATACAAGGCAATTTTGAGTGTGAGTGAAGTAATCTTCTTAGATTGGCTGGTTCTCTCAGCAGCAGCTAATTGTACATATGACTAGTCATGATGATTGGTTTTCCAAGATTCAGAGAAAATTGAGAACATGCTCATTGCAAATGGTCAATCCTTAAGGTTGAAGCCATAGGTGAAATGTTAATCTAGAGTACATAAAGACATCAATGCGTGTGCCTAATCTCTCAAAATCTACCATCACTTGGTTGATTGGTTGATAATATGATGATTTGTTCAACAAAAGAGGAGTTTTAATCCGTGAAGCTAATCATGTAGATAAACGTGTTGCTAGAGTATCAATATTCCAAGATTATTTAAACGTACTATTTGCATGCCTTCTCAAAATTTACTATCACTTGGTTGATTGGTTGATAATCATGATGATTTGTTCAATTTTATGAGAGCTCATCAAAGCTCAGTGTCTTGGTGAATATGTGGGTAACTTGCTCATGTTTGGTGCAATAAATCAAATTAACTTTGCCGAGCATTAACATCTCTTGACTAAAGTGGTGAGACAGTTCTATGTGCTTCGTGTGGACATGAACACTTGGGTTCCTAGCTAGATGGATACAACTCTGAGAACAAGTCAAATTTTGAAAGTGGTCTCCGAAACTAAACTGCTTCATATTTGTCATCGCTCTATAAATATTGCCTTTTTTGAAGACAATGCAAGAATAGGCTGTTTCTTGCTTTGCCAAGAAATTGCTGTGGAATCAAATACACTTGTAGGCCTTGGAGCATCAATACTGTCAAGCCCAATCTGCATCTGTGAATACACGCAGGTTCAATTAAGATTGGCTGTCATGCTTGAGACTGAAGTCAATGGTTCCTTTGATGTATTTGAGAACTTCATGTGGCATCATGGATGGCGTTTGACTGTGTAATTTTCAAGTATATTATGAGCTGACAGCACTCCTTTGATTTTGTATCTGGAGAGTTGCCATGTTGTGCCGGCTTCATACTGCATTCAGCTGGAGTATCCATGGGCTTGCCTCATGCATCCTAAACTATTATAAAACTAGTGTATTTAAGTTGCCCTTCTCATCTCCATGTTCAAAACCAAGAACGTAAGGAAGCTATCCCATATCCTTCATAGACAATTAGAGTGCAAGTTTGGCCTGACATTTGTAAGCAATTGTTTAGCAGAGCCTATGAGAAGACGATGTGTCAATATGAGGATTTGACAACAACTCTTTTCTATTCTTCCGTTGTCTAGAAGCTCACGGCAGGCCATAAAGCGACTTTAAAAGTTTGCATCGAAAAATTGTCCTTGCATGAAATAACATAGCCTTTGGGTTGATCCATATTAATCCGCTCTGTTAGACATCAGTAACCCACCTGTGAGCCCCGATATGAGGAGGACAAGGGCCCTAGATCTGGAGGTTGGCATGGGTAGGTAGAGGGACTTATATGTGCACTAGACCTCATTTTGAGGCTGTTTGTACCAGATTAGGGTTGCACACTTCAGCTTTAATATTTGACAGTTTGATGCAGGGTTAGGTCAGGTGCATGTGCACTTGACAGGCTGCTCAATTGGCTGCCCTGCCAGAGAAACTAGGTGAGCAGACCTGTCAGCTCGACCGACCAGCAGGTCAGGTCAATCCTGACCAGTCGGGTGAGGTCTGGTCTTTACAGAAGTTAGCTGCTGGTTGGGTCATTCCTTCCCCGACTGAAGACCTCTTTGAGGCACATAGGAGCCCATACCTCATGCAATCGAAAGGCTCTCTCTCTCTCTGCAGATCCTCACACTTTCCAATTTACTGCAGAAATACTCAGTAAAGCTCTCTCTCTCTCTCTCTCTCTCTCTACACTGCTAGGGCCCAGGACAACATGTCGGGCTGGACCCCCCCGAAGGTATTTTATTTCTTGAAGAGAATCTGTTACAAGAGTTCAGCATAGAGCTGTCTGATACATTCCCCAAAATCCAAAACGTGAATCATTCATTACAAGAGCTTCAAGCTCATTTCAAATTGGCAACATGCCACTTGTCTAAAATCTAGACTAAGTCCTATTACATGCCACTAAGGGCCACTTTGGAGTCTTCAAAGCACTTGGTCACACGAACCGCCTCCTAGATGCTTATTAGACTCCCATAGCGCTTAGGAAAAATAACTCTTCCTAGTACCTACAACAATTAATTAAAGCGCACCACCATGGCACCCATTAATTGTTAGCGCTTTGCATGCAAATAACATACTGTGGACTAATTCTAGTCACGGTGGGCGTCCCCACTGAATACATGTGCACACCTAAACAAATATAAAAATATATATTTATTCTCTGGTTGACCGGAGTCAACATTCTTGATTATAATTAAGGAGCTTTGACCAAGGGTCGAGGCGTCTTAATTATAGCCAAGTCTCTCCAACCGAAGTTGGCACATCTTGGTTAACCGGTGTTAACCCTCTTGGCGCATGCCAAGTCTTGTTGACCGAAGTCAACACTCTTTGACTGTAGTCAGCTTTGTGGTTCTCTGGTTAACCGCAGTTAACCCTCTTGGTAATAAACCAAGTCTCCTCGACCAAAGTCAGGTTTACTTGACTAGAGTCAAGTATCTTTGACCGTAGTCGATCCTTTGACCATTAAAAGAACTCTTTGACCATAATTAACACATATAAAACTCTTTAATTATGATCAAATAAATGGTCAACTGTATTTTGACTTAGGATATTTACATTGTGGTGACATCCCCTCGGCTTCTATTCAATTGACCTCAACTGAAAAGCTTCCTTGTGAACATCCAAAAGTTGTGGATGATCGGATAACATGTCTTCGTCCATCCACTTGGCATCTAATGCCGTATAGTTCTTGAATTTTACAAGATACCTGCAAAACTCCTTACCCTGAGGGCCTTTGCGTACAGTATGGTACACAATTTATTCTGGCTGAAGGACCTCCTCCAGCTCATTCACTTCTGGTGGATCCTCTGATACTGTTTCTGTAGGCTCTGGTCCCTGGAATTTCTTTAGAAGACTCACATGGAATGCATTGTGAATCCTCCAATGCTCTGGCAATGCTAACCTGTATGCAACCTCATTTATTCTTTCTGTAACCCTGAAAGGGCCATAGTATCTAGGAGATAACTTTGCATACACTTTCTGTTTGCCTTTAAACTTGCGGAGCCTAGCTTTTTCAAACTTCAAAAGTACCCAATCCCCTTCCTTGAGATCTAACTGTCTCCTATGCTTATCTGCAGCTCTTTTATGTTTCTCTTGAGACCTTTCAATTGATGTCTGGACTTGGCTGTAAGCTGTCTGGAGGTCTCTCACAAACTAATCAGCTGCAAATATTTCATCTTTGGTCCTCAATATAGGTGGCGAAATCACCTTCCCATAAATGACCTCAAAAGGGGCTTTCCTTGTAGAGCTATGTAGTGTATTATTGTAAGCAAACTCTACCAATGGTAGGTACTTTTCCCAGTCAGAACCTTGGTCACCCACGTAGCATTTCAGCATATCTAATGCTGTAGAATTTGCTACTTCACTTTGACCATCTGTCTGGGGATGGAAAGAAGAAGAAAAATTCAGATTCGTCCCCATGTTATCAAATAAAGCTCTCTAGAATAGACTGGTCATTCTGGGATCTCGATCACTAACAATGGACTTAGGCATACCATGATGCTTAAAGATCTGTGCCATGAAAAGCTTAGCCATATGATCTGCCTTTATGGTTTTGCGAACCGGAATGAAATGAGCTTGCTTGCTGAATCTATCAATGATAGTCCAAATCCCATCATTCTTGACTTTGATCTTGGCAAATCAAAAATAAAGTCCATTGTAATACTTTCCCATGGTGCCTGAGGCACGGGAAGAGGCATAAGTAGGCCAGGTGCCTTCCGTCTATCATACTTCACTTTCTGACACGTAAGGCATTCAGTAACAAACTGATGTATATCTTTCCGCATCCCTGGCCAAAAGAAATACCTCTCTAGTGCTAGAGTTGTTGCTGTAATTCCTCTATGTCCAGCATAGGGAGGTGCATGGCATTCCTCCAAAATCTTTTTTCTCATCTCCTGGGTGATGCATAGGCAATCATCTTTCATTAGATACCCATCTTTCAGGGAATAGTGACTGGTGGATTGCCCCTCTTGCATTTGCTGCAAAATTTCACCAAAATCTGCATCACGAGCATATTGCTCCCTCATGCCTTCTAGGTCCTGATGATAAGCAATAGTCACATTATTGACCTGGGGTCTTCGGGACAAGGCATCTGCCACTCTGTTCCGAATTCCTGGGGTATGGACAATCTGAAAATGATACATTGACAACATGTTTGCCCATTTCATATGCTTCTCGAAAAGCTTGGTCTGAGTCAAAAAGTATCTTAGACTTTGGTGATCTGTCTTAATAGTAAAATCTGCACCCAAAAGATAGTGCTTCCATGTATGGATGGCATGAATTACAGCCAATAACTCTTTGTCATAGATTCCTAGATATCTCTCTGCATCCCGAAGTCTCCTGCTTTCATAGGCCACTACATGACCATTCTGATGCAATGCAGCCCCAACACATTCTCCACAAGCATCGCAATCAACATCAAAAGATTGATAAAGATCCGGGACTACAAGAATAGGCTCTGGAGTCAACTTCTCCTTGAGTGTATTGAATGCTTTCTTCTGTGATATTCCCCATGTGAAGGCTGCATTTTTCTTAGTAAGGTCATGTAATGGAGCTGCGATATCAGCAAAATGCTTGATGAACCTTCTGTAGTAAGAACACAGGCCTAGGAAACTTCGAACTTCATGCACAGTTTTCAGCTTTGGCCATTCCTGAATGGCACGGATCTTTGCTGGATCCATTTGTATCCCATTCTTGGATTTATATGCCCCAGATAATGGATTTCTTCCAAGAAGAATTCACTTTTCTTGCTGTTTACATAGAGCTGATGATTTCTCAGCTCTTGAAACACTATAGCAAGATGTTCCCTATGCTCTTCTTCTGTCTTTGAAAAGACTAAGATATCATCAAAGAAAGTACCCGTGAAATGCCTGTACTTTCGGAAGATGCGATCCATCATTATATTGAATGTGGTTGGAGCATTTGTCAACCCAAAAGGCATCACTAAGTATTCATACAACCCGAATGTAGTGCGGAATGCTATCTTGTGCACGTCCTGAGGCTGTATCCTCACTTGGTGATAGCCACTCTTTAAGTCTATCTTGCTGAAAAATGAAGCTCCATTTAACTGATCCAGCACATCATCAATGCGCGGAATAGGGAATCTATTCTTGATGGTCATTTTGTTCAGTGCGCGGTAATCAATGCACATACGAAATGAACCATCTTTCTTCTGTACTAGCAGTACAGGAGAACAAAAAGGAGACGAGCTGGGCTGAATCAACCCTTTGGACAGCAAGTCCTGTACCTGAGCCATAATCTCCTCTCTCTGAGTCGCACTGACTCTATAAGGTGGTCTGTTTGGTGGCTCACTACCAGGCATTAACTCTATCTGATGATGTTCTGGTCTCTCTGGGAGTAACTCCCCTGGCAAAGCATCGGAAAAGCAATCTTTAAAGTTTACAAGAAACTGAAACTTATCTTTGTCTGCATCATTCATTTCAGCATGCATATCATTCTCTTTTTCTTTTACAAAAACCATGTATGCAGAAATTGCAGACTTTATTGCTTTACCACATGTAACATCAGATACAATGGGGATAGTGTCCCCTTTATTCCTGGCAACTAAACGCTGATTTTTCCCCCTATGCACAAACTCCAGCACTCTTTCAGGAAGAGTCAACTTCACTGCCTTGCGATGAAACCAAGGCATTCCCAAGACTACATCATGATGTTTCAGTGGAGAAATGAAGAAGTCTTCCTGATCCACATAACTCTGAACATGAAGATGGAGCTTTCCTATCGAGGGAGTGACTAGCACAGGATTCCCACAGAACATCTGATCGGCATCCAAAGCCCTGCCCAATTCCTGGGTCTTTATTCCCAGCCTCAGGGCTAGGTCCTCTGATATGAAATTATTAGTAGCTCCTGGATCAAATAAAATTAGCGCTTGCTAGTCTTTGACTTTTCCCCAAGATAGCAACAATTCTCGTTCCTCTAGGTTTGAAACATGACCCAGTATGTCAGGAATTCCTCCTGCCATTGGCTTTTGCGGTCCCTGTGGCTTCTCTGCCTCTTTTCCCTTCGAAGTTGAAGGCTTTTCTGGGCACTGGGCAGCCACATGCCCCTCTTTACCGCACTTGAAGCATTTCCCATCTCTACAGAATTCAGCTATCTGTTCAGGGGTGAATGGAGATTTGCCTTTACAAGCCTTTGAAAACTGAGTACCCCTTGGCTTTTGAGGCTGGAACCCTTTCTTTTCAACCTTGGGGTACTCTTTCTTTTCTGATTCTGAAAAATCAGTTTTCTTTCTTTCGGCACGTCTTGCATGCAAGGATAGTACCGTGGATGGATCTTGTAATGGCACAAGACTAGCTACTAAAGCTGAATGCATAAGGTCTTGAATGTTCTTTGCCCCCAAAGCATTCACTACTGCCTGGATTCTTGGAGTGAGACCTGCTCTATATTTTCTCATTTGGGTTCCTTTGGAGATCTTTTTGAAAGGTGCAACCTGTAAATAAGCATCCCAAAACTTTTGGTTGTACACATCCACTGTATCTCCTGCATCCATATGCAAACTGTCCCAATCTTGAAGAACATGGTCTCTAAACTGTTTAGGCATAAACTGATGGTAGAAGGCTTTCTTGAAGTCCTTCCACTTCCTTGGGGCTGACCCATCTGTGGTTTGTGCACTCCACCATGCACTAGCTGTCGCTGTTAAGTGCAAATTGACCATTCTTAACTTGGAGGATTCTGAAAACTTTTCTGTGCCGAATGCAGCATCAAATTGCTTGATGAACTGCAATGCTTTGTCTGTATGACCATACTGTCCATTGTAGGTCATAAACTTGATAGATTTACCTCCCTCTTTGAATTCCTGGGTCTCTCTAGAAGACTTTCTCTTTCCTAGACTTCTTGTGTTTCCTTCTTTTCCTGGATGGTTTATCTGATAAAGAAGAAGAAGATACAGAAGTCGAACTTGAGGTAGACGGTGTTGGACTAGGAGATCGGTGATGATGCCTCGATCTCTTCCTGCTACGAGATCGTCCCCTATGAGATCTCTCTTTCTCCGGTTGTACATGAGAGTGTGCCTCTGGCATTGGCACGTCATATACTACATTAGGCATAGCTTCTGTTTGAAACAAATGCTGAGCCCTTGGATCCTTTTTGAGATTTTCCATCTCTTGTATACGAGTGCGTACCATCTGCTCAAATTCTTGCCGAGTTTGTTGCACACTTCTCTGATTTGGATGCACATCCCTATCTTGTGAATCCCACTGGATAGGTGATTGAGCCATCTTCTTACAACTCGTCTGAGATCTACAAATTTCTTGCACACACACTGTGTATGCAATTGATGCACGCTGCCTTCGCTTTTCAAAGAGAAAATTTACCTCAACAAGAGGTGTCTTGCATTCACAATCTATGCCAGTATTGGCTGTCAATTCAAGGCATGTACCCACACAGTTGCCAAAGCATCAACAACTATATTGCCCCTTTTCTGGCTACTGCAAATGACTTCAAAAAGCATCTGTTTTTTCCCTCTTTTCACTGCTCAAATGCATGCATACTCTTTTTCTGCAAATCTCTGTTTTCTCTGCTTTTCTGACAGTAAAAGTCTGACAGGCAGGTGAAATCTGCTAGCAGAAACACTCTCTGCAACTGTCCTCTTTTTTTTTTTTTTGGTGGGAAACAGTAACCAGATAAAGTAATTGACTGGTTACTCTAACCAGACTAATTGGCTCTGGTTTGGTTAGTCTGCAACTAGACTAACTGGACTGGTTACACCAACCAAACTGGTCTAGTTAGGCCAGATTAACTGGACCAATGTTGAACTAACTAGGTACTGGTTCAACTAACCAAAGTTAACTAGCTGTAGTTAACTTAACCACCTTTTCACTAACCACGGGTCAACTAGGGTTAGTCTAACCATTGGTTTGCCATCTCAGTAGTCTAGCTGGCTGCCACATCAGCAGTTGCTTATTTGCCACGTGTCAATGCCATGTCATCTACTGCACAAGCATGCCACCTGGCTGCCACATCAGCTCGCACGTGCGGACGCCACATCACCTGTGTGCCACGTGTCTGCTGACCTGGCAAGTTTGCCTCTGCCACGTGTGCCACGTCACGCTGGCTGCCATAGGGTTCTAGACCTTGGCTGCTGATCAACATCGGGCATTTCGCATCGTGTAAGAACCTTCATCAAACACGAACGTGCGTGTGAAGCCATCGCTACGCTTGAAGGCATCGTCACCACACGGGGAGCGTGACGGAATACTGGCCCAACTAAATTTACGTTCACGTCTCCTGCTATTGCTTCTCCTCAGTTTACGCCTGGAAGAGTTCCAACTGCAGGAACTTTTGCATCACAACGCGCTGGGCACACAGAAGAGCTTACGTTGTCCGTCACAAATTACACTCAGAGCCCATGCGCTCCCTCAAAGCTTGTGAACACTTCTCTAAAGCTTCATTGGTGCACCCCCGTCAGGCTAATTATTACCCATGCAAGAAACAGTAACGCTTCCACAACTGCGTTAGGACTCGAATGATGAAATCCTTCACGCCTGCCAATCTAAATTTGTGTTGGCCCTTTCTCTTCTGTGGTCTCTCTACCAACAGAAACTCTCGTCAGAGGTGTCCTACGTTGGCCACTTGGATTTTTCGCGAACCTACTACTTGATCGTCACAGCTTCAGAAAACTGTGAAGCCATGCTCTGATACCAATGCAATCGAAAGGCTCTCTCTCTCTTTGCAAATCCTCAGGCTTTCCAATTTACTGCAGAAATACTCAGTAAAGCTCTCTCTCTCTCTCTCTCTCTCTCTACACACTGCTAGGGCCTAGGACAACATGTCGGGCTGGACCCCCTCGAAGGTATTTTATTTCTTGAAGAGAATCTGTTACAAGAGTTCAGCGTAGAGCTGTCTGATACATTCCCCAAAATCCAAAACGTGAATCATTCATTACAAGAGCTTCAAGCTCATTTCAAATTGGCAACATGCCACTTGTCTAAAATCTAGACTAAGTCCTATTACATGCCACTAAGGGCCACTCTGGAGTCTTCAAAGCACTTGGTCACACGAATCGCCTCCTAGATGCTTATTAGACTCCCGTAGCGCTTAGGAAAAATAACTCTTCCTAGTACCTGCAACAATTAATTAAAGCGCACCACCATGGCACCCATTAATTGTTAGCGCTTTGCATGCAAATAACATAGTGTGGACTAATTCTAGTCACGGTGGGCGTCCCCACTGAATACATGTGCACACCTAAACAAATATAAAAATATATATTTATTCTCTGGTTGACCGGAGTCAACACTCTTGATTATAATTAAGGAGCTTTGACCAAGGGTCGAGGCGCCTTAATTATAGCCAAGTCTCTCCAACCGAAGTTGGCACATCTTGGTTAACTGGTGTTAACCCTCTTGGCGCATGCCAAGTCTTGTTGACCGAAGTCAACACTCTCTGACCGTAGTCAGCTCTGTGGTTCTCTGGTTAACCACAGTTAACCCTCTTGGTAATAAACCAAGTCTCCTCGACCGAAGTCAGGTTTACTTGACTAGAGTCAAGTATCTTTGACCGTAGTCGATCCTTTGACCATTAAAAGAACTCTTTGACCATAATTAACACATATAAAACTCTTTAATTGTGATCAAATAAATGGTCAACTGTATTTTGACTTAGGATATTTACATTGTGGTGACACCTCAGCATCAATTTTGCCCTCCGTTCTAAGTCGTTTGACAGTTATTATTTGCTGTGTTTTGCCCAGCATCTGCAAAAGTACTTATGCTCATTCTGAGCTGCTTTTGACCACTTCTATGGATGAATAAAGTGGGGTGATTTTGGCGTTCTTTGTATTGTTGTACCTTCTGCATATCTACTGTTTTGTGGGTCCTCAACAGTGTACTGTTTGAGTGATTTCAGAGACAATCTACTGTTCCTTTCCGCTGTGTATGGGTGCTACAGCAAGCAGTTCTATATCTGCCATGGTATCAGAGCCTTTCCAGCAACTCTTGTGATTCACCTCAAACCTGAAGGAAGTGGTCCCTCATAGCCACAACTTGGGGACATGAGAAACCTGATGGCACAAATTACCCACTTTGGAAGATGAAGATCTAGAGCCACCTTGTGGTAACTTAAGTTGTAAGATTACAATGGGGATGGAGCTAAGGCCTAAAGAGACTCTAGTAGATCCTGTAGCAGTGAGAGATTGGGTACCACCTGATGTAGAGGATTGCAGAGATGACATTTGAAGCCTGGACTGTCTCAAAAGACATGTACAAGGTAAACAATGCTGGCAGAATCCTTGACCTGAATACGGAACTCTAAACATGAAGATGAATGATGGGGATTCTACAAGACTACATCAAAATAAAGTTAGCTAGGGACTAGCTTTTCGTGGTTGATAAAGAAGAAAATCATGGTAGATTGCCAGGCTCATGTTTCACATGCTTCCTTGGAGCTACAAGGGTTTTGTCACCACTATGATTGCAAGGCAACACTGGCACCGGGAAGAAGCTGAAACATGACTTCTACTAACAGCTGCGAACAGTAACTAATTTTCGGGAAGACTATGAACTGTTTGGCAGAAATGACAGGAAAGGATGTAGAGGGATTAGGTTAGGTCACTCTTACATGAGGGCATGAGATTTAGCAGCTCCCATGTGGCTGGCAAGCCAAAAGCTTGGTGCTGTCCTTCACATGTGCAGCCTTTAGGCTGATGCTTAGAAAGTGCCAACAATCAAAGAATGAAGTGTGTTTGCATAAGTATTGAATGAATGTGTAGTACAGCAGAAGCCCCTTTATATAGTTTTAGAAAAGTGGGCATTGCTTATGGGATATTACAATAGGGTTGCCACATGGCAAGGCCACAATCAATACTGAAAACAGTACTAAATGTACAAGAAAAGTACTAAAGTAACTACGACTCTTAATTGGCTAATAGAGCCTATTATCTAGCTGTCTAATAACTTAGGATTCACTACTGTTACAATTTCTTCCTACTTACAGAAAAATTGTCCACAAAATGAATATAATGATACAACTGGTCGAAATGAAGAGTGTATTGGTACTCTGGCCTATCATGAGTAGGAAAGACTTTAGCTCAGCTCAGTAGATATGGAAACTCATGTAAAATGCTCTAGGTTGCCATGTGGAGTCCTCCTCGGGTTACCCTTTCCACTTAATGTAGTACAACAAAACCTTATTTTAGGATTTTGTTTCTAGAGCTATGTACTCTATTTGCCCTGATTCATCCATAAGAGGCAACTCTGCTGCAATTGGAATTTCTACTCCCACATGTTTCTTAAGCAAGGGTACATGGAATAATGGATCTTGGTGGCAAGAGGCAGTTTGAACTGATAGGCTAGATCATGAACCCTTCTAAGAATTCTAAAGGAGCCATAGAATATGTGGGCCAGCTTGGTGTTGATGTTCCCCTTGAGTGAGGTAGATCAATGTTTATGTAGTTGAGATATTCCCATCTCCCTCTTGAAATTCAACATGCCTCCTTTTTTCATATATGAATTTGATCATCCTCTCCTTTTCATCTACTCCTTTCACAAAAAAGGAGAGCTTCTAGAATTGTTTGATATAGTGTCTAATTGGCCCATGTTGCACTAGATCATACCATTGGCACACATTGATCCACAATCAAAGGTGAGAGAAAGGTAACAACCATCTCATGTTTAAACTCTTCCCATGTAGCCATAGCTGCATGTGAGACCAGCCGAGGTGCATGCAAGATGTGCTGAACTCATGAAAACAGACTTGCCATGCCTATAACTTGGAACAAAGGAGGAGGAGAAGAAGAAGAAGAAGAATAAGAAGGGCTTCCAAACTAATTCTTTAGACTATTTACATTTAAGTCCTTTTTATACCACACTTATACCATCTTTGAGCCCATTCATATGATTGCTTCATAATCCTAGCGCATGATTTTTGTACCATGCTAATTGGATCCAAGTACTCACCATACCTTGATATGAAAATTTCAAAGTTAAGGTAGTGTTTGTTACCTTCTCTATTGTAAATATGAAATTTTCACTATACCTTGATATAATTTTTTTGAGGTTAAGGTAGTTTTTGCTACCTTCTCTATTGTAAATATATTGTGGCTAGTATTTCATTTAAGCTATATACATTATTTCAAAGAACATCACTGAAGTAAACTATTAAATTGTTGCATATAGTCCTCAATCACTACGAGTAGTTCGTCTTGGCTAGAATAAAAAACAACTAGATGGGCATTTTGCTCCAAGACTTCTCCTATGGCAAAGTTACTAGCGTCTGTATAAACATCAAAGGGGTAATTCCACTGAGCCAATGCAAGTCATGGGGATATGGTAACTGCTACCTTCAAATGAGCAAAGGTTTAAATTGCTTCTGGACCCGTTTAGCAAATTGGTAATGGGCACCGCAATCTTTGCTAAGCCATTGATGTTGACAAATAGCCATGAACATGTGCACTTCTTAGGCTATAGTACGTACCTCCCATTCTATGGTGTACTTCACTTTGGTTGGGTCTACCTGTATGAGAGATGATGTAGCCCAAATAGTATTGTAAGAAAACAATACAACGTTTATGCTCAATAGATAACAGGATCTCGTATGCAAGAGAGAAAAGCAGATAGTATGGAGAATCAAAAATTTGATTACTATAAATCTGATACAATAGATGGCGCTGCCTCCCAGCCTTGCGCTCATGTGTGAGAAGCTTCGATGGCATGTTGGAAACAGTAGAGGACGGAGGCTGGATGTTAAGGAATAAGGGTTGCTGTAGCCAGTGATGATGATGGGCTTCACGGGCTTGCTCTTATATAGCCACCACTCGTAGTCGATTAACCCAATTTGGAGACTGACCTAGTCGGCCCAAAACGGTCGACTGGTCTCGAAGTAGGCCACCGACCACACGTTAGAACCGTGGCGTAGAATAGAGTAACTAACCTATAGTAACCATTTGGCCTAGAGCCATTCGGGATCATCTGGGGCTCCAAACGGGCCCCGCAGCCCGAGAGTGGGTTGCCCCGAGAAATGCTCCGTCTACCCTCAGTGCGGTCAGTCATGGGATGGCTTCCCGCACTTGCATATAGCCTAGTTAGCAGTGTGCCAACTCTATCTGAAGCCGTATAGACATCAGGCCACACATGGTCCCCATCTGGTGTCCAAACCAAAATCTACCGGATAACCGAGCTACTCAAATGCCTTCTCCTCATATGGGGGGGTTATAAGTAGAGTTAGCTGGTTCCCGCGTAGTTACATGAGAGTGGAGCATTGATATCTAACGCCCCCTCTCAATGTCCACCCGCAAGTGAACTTACTTTTTCGGCCCAATGCCAAGTCGATGAAGATGCCTCTCCAGCAGGTCTCTTCCAAGAGCCTTCGTGAAGATGTCCGCAGTATTCTCTGTAGTCAGACAGTACACCAAGTCGACCTCTCCATCCATGATGAGCTCGCGTACAAAGTGATATTAAATCTCAATGTGTTTTGTGCGAGCGTGGAACACAGGGTTCTTTGCAATTGCCATGCAACTCTAATTGTCACATGATAACTGTGTAGGCTTGTTCTACACTGCACCCATGTCCCCTAAAATCCTCCTTAACCACACTGCCTCACAAGAAGCAAAACATGCTGATTTTTGTACTCAGCCTCGGTAGAAGAAAGAGCAACTATGGGTTGCTTCTTGCTGACCCATGACACAGCTCCAGATCCAAGTGAGAAACAGTAACATGTCATTGATCTCCTGCTGTCCATGTCTCCTGCCCAATCCAAGTCACAGAATCCAGTCAAGGTGTTGCCCATGGTATAGGTGATGCCATAATCAAGTGTGCCTTTGACGTATTTCGGCACCCGCATCCCTGCCCTCCAATGGTTCTCCAGGGGCTTATTGGAAAACCTGCTTAGTACACCAGTCGCAAAACTGATCTCCGGCTGTGTGTTGCACAAGTAAATCAAACTGCCCACAAGCCTTTTGTACTTCGCTTCATCCACCAGTGGTGATGAATCCTTGTTTGAGAGCTTCATGTCAACCTCCATAGGGGTGCCAACTGTCTTGCACTCAGCCATGCCAAATGCCTTCAGTATCTCTTCAGCATACTTCAGCTGTGAGATGAAGATTTGTTTTGGCTCTTGCCAAACTTCAATCCCCAAACAGAAATGCATTAGTTCGAGGTCTGTCATTTCAAACTCTTTTCCTAGCAACTACTTTGTCTACGAGATCTTTTCTTCATGGTTCCCTGTTATGACAAGGTCGTCCACATAAAGGACCACGATCATACACCTGCCTCCTTCTCTGTAGATATATAAATTTGCATCAGATGGGCTCCTCCTGAACCCGTTTTGCAGAAAGTAGGCATCAATCCGCTGCTACCACGCTCGTGGGGCTTGTTTCAGCCCGTAAAGTGCCTTCTTCAGTTTACAGACTTTATCTTTTGAACCGGGGATCACAAAACTTGGTGGTTGTTCCACCTATACCTCCTTCTTGGAATCTCCATTCAAAAAGATGGATTTTACATCCATCTGAAACACGGGCCAACTTTCCTATGCTGCTCAAGCCAAAACACTACGAATTGTGGTTAGTCGAGTTGTGGGAGCAAAAGTATCCTGATAATCAAAACCATGTACCTATGTGAATCCTTTTGCCATGAGCCGAGCCTTGTAGTTATCCAACGTGCCGTCGGACTTGTACTTGGTCTTGTACACCCACTTGGTGCCGATTACCTTGCGTTTTGGTGGTCGATCCACGAGGTCCCAAGTGTTGTTCTTCATTATGGAGCCATACTCCGACTGCATAGCCGCCATCCACCTATCATCACCTTGTGTCTCTTCAAGACACTTGGATTCTTCAGCACGGATCACCTCTGTCATCAAAGCGTAGTTGACCAAGTGTTCCTGCGCCCTTCTTTGCTCCTCTAATCTCTTGGACCGGCGGTGTTCGGATGGTTCCTCCTCAATGGTTGGAGGTTCTTTGCCGTCCAAAAGCTGCTTTACCCACTTCGGGAATGGCCGTTGCCATTGTGGTTCTGCAGGCTCTTCTTTCTCTTCTTTATCTTAAATCCTCCCAAGCACCCATGGGGGAGTTCAGTCTGCTATTGCTGGTTGTACTGGATGGATATCTTGGTCCTGGTTGTCTTAGAAGGAAGCATCCTCCTCCAATTGATGCGGATGTTCTGAGAAGACCACATCACGACTTACTATTATCTTCTTGGTAACAGGATTATAGAGACGGTAACCCTTCGCCTCTTCACTGTAGCCCAAGAAAATACACTTCCGGCTCTTCGGTTCCCATTTGGTCCTGTTAGCATCAGGGACGTGCACAAAACAGTCACATCCAAAAACTCTGAAATGTGCAGCTAAAGGTTTCTTACCAGAAAAGGCCTGCAGTGCAGTCATCCCGTTCACAGCCTTCGTGTAGCTATGATTCAGAATGTAAACTACCGTGTTACATGCTTCAGCCCGAAAAGTCTTTGGTAAATCTTTCCTTTCATTATACTCCTGCCCATTTCGCAGATGACGCGCATCTTGCGCTATGCTACTCCATTTTGTTGTGATGTATGTGGTGGGGGTTTTTGCCTCTTGATCCCATGACTTTTGCAGTAATTTTCGAATTCACTTGATGTGAACTCTCTACCTCTATCTAATCTCAACTTCTTCACCTTCCTCCCCATTTCTTTCTCGACCATTACATGCCATTCTTTGAACTTACTAAAAGCCTCATCTTTAGTCTTCAGGAAGTATATCCATATCCTTCTTCTGTAGTCATTGATCAGTGTCATGAAGTAGTAGGAACCACCCAAATCTTCCGTCTCCATCTTTTTGTAGAGGTCCGTGTGAACGAGCTCTAGAGGAGCCTTTGCCCTGTTGGCATCTTTAGGAAAGGGCTGCCGATGCTGCTTGCCCATCATGCAAGCTTCACATACATCAGACAGATCTATAATTTCTAGTAGGTCTGCAATCATTTCACTTTTATGCATCTCCTTTAAAGAACTAAGGCTTAGATGACCAAACCTCTCATGCCATAGCTTAGTGTTACTCACATCGGCTCGAGCACTGAAAGCTGAGAGTTCGTAGATGTTGTTGCGCCGTGTACCTTTACCAATGACATTTCCTTGAAGATCCAAAATCTGTGCACCATTCTTATCGAAGTGAACTTTGAGGTCCTGATCCGTGATCGCAGAAATGGACAACAAGTTTCTCTTGATATCTGGCACATAAAGAACATCAGACAACTGTTTTACAACTCCATCTGACTTGAGAGCAATCGTACCTTTTCGTTTTGCTGGACATTTTGCATCATTGCTGACTGCTACCACGATGTCATTCCCTACTGGATATAGAGAGGTATACCAATCCTTCTGACTGGTCATGTGGCGTGATGCACCACTATCAATAATCCAAGGTTCATCTGTAGGTACATGAACTGCCTCCGTGCAAATCTCCTCAATTGCTACGAATAGCTCTACTAGTACTGCTTGTGCATTGTTGCTAGACTCTTTCTTTACTCCATTCTTCTCATCTGCAATCTTCTTCTGGCACTCATTTTGCTTGTGCCCTACCTTATTGCAATATAAGCACTTGATCTTCTTCTTTCTCTTTTTATCATTAGAAGATGGGTTACCAGAGTCCTTACCCTTACCTTTCTTTGATCCAGCCGAGAAAGCCGAATCTTCTCCAGTCCTCATCTTTTGACGCATCTCCTCCAGAAGCATCACGCTGAAATCCTCAAAGTTGAGGGGCGGATTTTTGTTCTACGTATTCAGCGTCGTAACAAGACCGTCGTACTTTGGTGGGAGAATCCGTATGCACCTTCGTGCTAGATTCTCGCTGATGATGGTGATGCCAATCACAGTCATCTGATCGCACAGATGCTTCACCCTGGTGATGAACTTGTCTGTCGTTTCAGACTTAGACAGTTTCTCATTCACAACTTGAGTCTCCAGATTCTGAATCTGTGCTTAATTCGTGGTCTCGTACTGGTTTTTCAAGACCGTTCATGCTTCCTCCGCTGTGGTGACATGTTGAATTAATGCCATGACAGAATCACTTACACTGCAGATAATAGAACACAGCGCATCTGCATTTCTTCTTGTCCACGTGAGAATCTGATCCGCAGTTGGTACTATCTGTTGTCCTGCATTGGCTGGATTCGATCTCGCAAACCGGCTTCACATCTGTCCCAGTAGCAGTATCCCAAAGCTCGTATGCGCTTAGGATGGTCTTCATCTTGAACTTCCAAAGTGGATAGTTAATGCCGTCCAACTTTTCGCTTTTGTTGAACGGTGGGATTCGTAGTCTTGCGGGCTAGGCCATCTCTCACAATCTGCTCGCAAAAATCTGCTCGCAAACAGAAAAAAACTACCAAATCTTCTTGCTAGAGCCCAAGCTTTGATACCATGTAAGAAAACAATACAACATCTGTGCTCAACAGATAACAGGATCTCGTATGCAAGAGAGAAAAGAAGATAGTATGGAGAATCAAAAATTTGATTACTGTAAAACTGATACAATAGATGGCACTGCCTCCCAGCCGTGCACTCCTGTGTGAGAAGCTTCGATCGCATGCTGACAACAGTAGAGGACGGAGGCTAGATGCTAAGGAATCAAGGTTGCTGTAGCCAGTGATGATGATGGGCTTCACGGGCTTGCTCTTATATAGCCACCACTCATAGTCGGTTAGACCCAATTAGGAGACTGACCTAGTCGGCCCAAAACGGTCGACTGGAGGTCGGTTCCAAAATAGGCCACCGACCACACGTTAGAACCATGGTGCAGAATAGAGCCATCCGGGATCATTTGGGGCTCCAAACGGGCCCCACAGCCTGAGAGTGGGCTGCCTCGGGAAATGCTCCGTCTACCCTCAGTGCGGTCAGTCATGGGACACCTTCCCGCACTTGGATGTAGCCTAGTTAGCAGTGTGCCAACTCTATCTAAAGCCATCGAGCCATCAGGCTAGACATGGCCCCCATCTGGTGTCCAAACCAGGACCTACCGGATAACCAAGCTACTCAAATGCCTTCTCCTCATATGGGGGGCTTACAAGTAGAGTTAGCTGGTTCCCGCGTAGTTACACGAGAGTGGAGCATTGATATCTAACAAGTATACCTCCCCAAAAAGAAGCCACTCTTCTTGGCAATAATGTACATCTGATTCTCCTTCAAGACTTGAAGTTAGACATTCAAAAGACATGCTGTGCGGGATCTTTGGAGAAAAGGAGAATGTCATCAAGAAAGATAAAAACAATTTTACTGATGAGAGGCTCGAAGATCCACAACAATGTGTGATTGAAGGTCATTGGCACCCCCGTGAAACCAAGGGACATAACAACAAACTCTTACTGTGTCTTCTCCATGCAAAAGGTTGACTTTGGAATATCTGGCTCATGAATTTGGATCCGATGGTGTTTACTCTTGAGATTAATTTGGGAGAATATCTTGGCCCCATTCTAGCGGTCCAAAATGAATTCAGAGCTAATGGTATTCACCCTTCAGATGAGAATATCTTGGCCCCACTTGGGCGTTCCAAAATTACTCAATCCAAGGCATGGGAAATTGGCTTTTCATTGTAAAATTTGCACAAATTTTGGCAATGCTATCCTTCTCCTTGACAAAGAGCAATGGGGCTGAATATGGAGGGCATATGAAACCCCTCTACAACTTGTCTAACTGTATCTAAAGTTGCTCCTTCGTCTTCTTGCTGAGACAGCAATGACTTGGAGCTACTTGAAGTGCGGGCACTCTTGATTCTGCACATGAACATCAATTCTCTTTGGTGTAGGTCGCTCGAGTTGTTGAATCCAAGAAACTGCCATAACTTTTGTCGTCCAGTTCCTCTTACGCTACTTGTTTTCCCAAGTTTCTTCTTATTTCTCCCATCACCTAGCGTGGTTAGACTTGGTTCTTGTTGCCAAAGGTTGCCTTGTGTCCCTTACTTTTGTTCATGAGCTCAAAATTCTTGGCAAGCTCATAAGCGCGCTCATAATCTTGTGGCCTAAAACGTCGTACAGACCACTTTACATTTGAAGCCAAACCATGAAGAAACTTACCTAGCTTGTCCCGGTCCTCCCTTAGTGATATGGACACTTGCATAAACATGTTGGCGTAGTGGTTTATTGACTCGGTGAGCCCCTGGTACATTTGGAAGAATTGACTATTTAATCTATCCAAATATTGTGGTGGTAGGAATCGCGTGCTGAGGTCCTTTACGAACTTTGTCTTGCCATAATGGGGTGTCTCAAGGTCTGCATCATAGTATCGTTCTCCCAATGTGTGCCATCATAATTACGTATCTTAAGGTTTGCATCATAGTATCCTTCTACCACTTGTGCCACCATGTGACCAAGTCACTTGTGAGGTGCATGAATGTGAGGACACACCTCTTGTTGTCTTTTGTCATCACAATTGAGAAATAACTCTTAAATTGATTGAGCCAAGAAATCAACACTAAGGGTTTGCTCTTACCATCATACCATTGGAGAAAATTGAGCTTCCCGAGGAATGACACTTTGAGGGGCTGAGCCACTACTTACTTTTCCTTGCTTACCTATGGCTGGAGTTGTGTGCTTTCTCAGCTCCTTGCCTTCTTGAGCCTTCGATCGTGCTCTTCCTTGGCCTCCTGTGTTGCTCTCTAGCAGCTTGCACATGATACTCTTGCATCTCTTGGAGTTGGAGCATGCGTGTGGAAAGGCTTTGTTATAGCATGTGTGTCATCGGGGCCTTTGCCCCCTTAGGGTTGGATGTGTCATTGCCACTCATGGTCTTTGTGTTGGATCTTGTCAGTACCATGAACTAGTGCTTGACTAAACCTCACTATCTCAAGGAAAAATTGAAGCTTTGATACTAATGTACTAGGGAGAAGACTGACTCTCTCTCCTACTAACTATTGGTTGATTATGGAGATAGAATTGAAAGAAGATGCACTCATGAGCACAACTACCACTCTTGTTGAGCGAAGCTCCCTACCCTTGTGTAAGTCATGCCTTGGCTACATGGGTCATCATGAAGACTCGCCCCTAAGTAGGTGTAGCATTGTACATTATCCTCTTGCTCTCCTCGTTTATCACTGATCAAGGAACTCATTTTATGAATGAATTATTTGAATTGCTAATCAAAGAGTTTATGGTGGTACACCATGTGGCTACAACATATTATTCATGTTGTAATAGACAAGCCAAGTCCACCAACAAAACTCTAAAATTGGTGCTTACTAAAATTTTGAGTTTCGAATGGCGAGATTGGCATACGAAGTTTTTGCCATTGTTGGAATCTCTTTCAAGCCTCCACCTTGCCTCTACATAATTAAATTCTCTGAAGAAATTGGCCCACTACTCTCTACCTCCACATAAAATCCTTGCCCCCTATTCTCGAATCACCACAACCGCCTTCCTCCACACATGCTACACCTTCTTCCTCTAATACCCTTTCCAACAAATCTCGTGCCACACAACCAACTTCCCATAAGATCAACATGGTTAATCTTGGGCCCCATCTCTCTCCTTCTCTTAGCTCCCCTCGCCAACCAACACATAGGTCAAGCAACCACAAAATGAAGGAGAAGCAGTTAGAACTAGCATAGTTGTAGGTGGAGAGATCATCACTACTAGTAGTTAGGAAAAGGGTGAAATGCTAAGCAACAAGGCCACTTGGGACAAGACTAAAGGAGAAAGTATGGATGGCTATGTGATTCTAAGTCATAGACTAGGGGAGAGGAACCCTAGGCTAAAGAGGTTGGGATAAAGGAAACACTAAAGGGGAAACCACAACAAAGATAGCACAAGACTGAGAAGCCACATGATACTACAACGATAGTAGCAAATACAATGGATTATGAGGAAGTGGTAGTGGAGATTAGAGGATTGCAATTGCAACTGAGTAAGCCCATACTATAAATCTAGTCACCGAGAACTTAGGCATGAGCATTGACCTTGTGCCTTTGCAAGATATAGAGACAATCATGGCTAGATTGGATCACAAAGGGTAAGGAATTCTAAGGGATGTGCATGGTCCTAGTGACCATAGGTCCCCAAGTCAAGTGACCATGCAACAAGACTTGGATGTCCAAGGTATGCCACAAGATTTTGCAATGCAAGATGTGCAGAGGGCAAGTTCGAGCAAATCTATAACAGTGCACAAGTTGGACATGGATGATGATGGCCAACAACAATAACAAATAAAATTACGTTGCCCATCCCCATAAGTTACTTGACAAATTCCTCAATTGCCTTCTCCACATTACATTATAATTGGCAGTGGCTTAGAGAATCAGGGCTTCAGGTAGCAAAGACAACTCAACACATTGCCATTACATGGAACTCCCCACAAGCACTACTCTACGAGCTCCAAGAGCATGCATGATATACTAGGGAACTTAAAGATTGGTACAGTGAGATTGTAGAGATCATAGAGAACAAAGAGAAAGAAATGGATGAGAAGCTTGACCACTTGCAAGTTGCTCACAACTAGCTCTAAGTAGACCATTGACTTCTACTCCATCTATACAACAAAGCCATGGGAGCACTCAAAACTACCCAAGCAAACATAGCCTCTCAACACAAATTAATGGTCCATCAAGAAGAAAGATTAAAGACCCTTAGCCATGTCCACACTAAGCTACAACAACATAGAAAGAGGGAGAATGAGACACTGTTCTAAAATAGGCAACAATCCTCAAGCAAATTCAAGCACTACGTGAGGACCTAGAGCAGCCCACATAACATCCCGACGTGCCTCCAAGTAGAAAAGACCCAAAAGATGATGCAGATGCTGCAAGTCAAGGTGAACAAACTCACGTGCTTGAGTAGAGTGGCTCAGCTTGAGTGGTAGATATTACAAATAGGTCTAGTGCAGCCATAATAGTGTCCATTGTACGATAATAGGTGTATAACATTCTAGCAAGGTGGGTGTGGACATTAAAGATTAGACGACCACCTAGGCACGATCGCTTTTGGATCTAGAGTGTGAAATGAAAATAGGGGTAAGTCATTTCACACAAACTTCTCCCTTTGGTTCTAATAACAAAACACATACCTCCCCTCCTCATCATTTTGATGGTGCAAGACAATTACATTTTGGAAGTCTAGATTTTGGGGTAGAAAGTATATGAGATGGACAAGATATAGGTGAACAAGATGGCTTGGTTCACCCAAAGTAGTTGGTGGAACATATACAAGCTTTGGTAGAGATCACTCCCCACTGTACATACCAGATGAGGAATGGTTAGATCGCCCAATGCACTCCCCATGGTTTGAGCATGCATTTTTGGATGACAATTTTGATCAAATCCAAGCCGTAACGGCTTATGACTAGGTAGCTCGTGCATTTAACTTAATAGTTTTGAAGATGGCAGACAAGCAACAAGTCGCCTTTGAAACTGAGAGGGGTGAAATTGCCCATTAGCTCATAATTATGTGACCCCGACAATGTAGCAACTACCTTCTTATTTTGTGCAACTTCGTTTGGTGGAATAGTTGTTGGGAAATGCATTGACAAAGGCTTAAACTTATTTTTAAGTATATAGTAACATTGTGTCACCCATTTTATGTATATAGCAACTACCTTCTTATTTTGTGCAACTTTGTTTGGTAGAACAGTTGCTGGGAAATGCATTGACAGAGGCTAAAACTTATCTTTAAGTATATAGTAACACTGTGTCGGCCATCTTATTTTTAGGTATATAGTAACATTGTGTTGGCCATTTGCTGTAAAATGGTTAATGATGCTGCAAAGTAATGTAATCTACTAATACAATACTATTTTTGAAGACACAAACTAGCTTGCTCCCAAGCTTGGTCAACTAGTGAGGGATTGGATTGATGCTTGGTAGATGCTACCCCAATAGATATCATGGGAATGGCAATGAGTCTATCCGCATGGGGAACAAGGCAATGACCAGCTATCTGCTACTGACGATGCCGTTCAACTTAGGATTTCCTGGCCCTTTCCAAAGAGTGAGCCCAAAGTAGAGGGGCAAGCATTGCTTACTAGCACATTAGAGCTCTGCACATACTTTGAAGAGGAAGCATGCAACTAAGGAGCAACAATAGTAGAAGAAGCAGCATCAGCAAGTCCCATCCTAAAAACAACGCAAGTGTGCATCCAAGTGGAGATGCTCCGCAATCAAGCTTCTCACATAGTTCAAGAAGATGAGCTGTGAGGCCACAGCTCAGGATACGCCAAGGTGAATGATAATCTCGGAGTTAAGAGGCAACATGAATGTTTCCAACTTTCCAAGACGGAGAGCACATCTTAATCTTCATTGCACATTGCTTGATTGGCAACTTTGAGCAACTTGTCAGGCAATTGAATCATAAACCTAACTATTAATGTGCATAAGTGTTTGTTACCTCCAAGACGATGACAGAAGTTAATTTCATGTGTCAAACACTCTAATTTGGAAAATGATGAATAAAGAATCTCTTTATTGGAAGGGAGTTATAGCCACCTGTTGATGGAAAAGTGTCAGCTCAAGCACAAAATGCCACACAAGCATTGAAGGATGCCTATGATGAGACAAATGCCAAAGCAAGACCTATTGACATTGGACAAACGTCTTGAGTTGAAGATACACTTGTCGAATCTGCACATGGGAGCATTGATTGATCATCTGAACAAGATGAGGATCCTCAAGGATAGACTGACTAGGAATAGATTTGAAATGAAAGACACGAAGCTTGTTAAACAGGTACTCCAGAGTCTAGCCCCGTCCTTTGAGGACCTAAGGGTAGTAGTGATTGCTAGAGGCACAAATATCAAGTCTAATGGACTGATAAGCCTATTTATCCAACAAGAGGATCAAAGAAAAGGGTTAAGGGAATGCCATGTTAAAGGTGCATTGGTGGCAAGATGCATAGTATGCACTATGCACAACATACATAAGGGTACCATTTAAAGAGAATATTCACATGTTCAATAGAAAAAGGATGCAGTTTATTCGTGAAATTTTTGCAAATAAGGGACTTTTAAATTAGGCCTTGAACGCACGTGATATAGAGGACTAACATATGGTGAACCCCTCGAGTTACAAGGATGAAGACAATCCGACTTATTCTTTCTCTTGCTTGTAGTATGGTGTCACATGCTTGTATCAGATGGATTTCAAGTCTACATTCCTTAATGGAGAGTTGTAAGAAGAGGTGTTAATGTGGTAATTAGTGGAAAAAGAATCTGAGTACTTTGGGTGCAAGCTAAAGAGGGTCCTCTACAATCTTAAGCAAGCCATAGGCTTGCTATATCAAGATTGACACTCATTTCAGGCAGCAAGGGTTTATTAGAAGTGAACTTTTTTATGGGGTGTATGTGAATAGATGCTCTTAGAATCATTGCACTCTATGTGATGACCTTATCATAGCAAGTAGCAGCAACAAGCTGGGAGAGGTCAATGCCGATCTTTGCAAATACTTTGAAATGCATGCTTTGGGATTCTTGCATTATATTTTGGGTGTTGAGATAGAACAAATAGAGGAAGGAATATTTTTGGGCCAAATAAGGTACATTGACTCCATGTTGGACTAGTTTTGAATGTTGCATGCCATACTTGTAAGCACAACAATTGAGGTTGTGCACATGTAGAAGCTAGAAAGGGCACCATTTTCAAATCCTAGAGTATACAACCAGCATTGGTAAGCTGGTCTACTTGGTGACATCGACACAGCCTTATATTTACTATGCAATAGGGTTTGTGAGTGAATCCATGGCAAAGCAATGTGTCCACCACTGGAATTGAGTGAGGCAGCTACCTTCATGGGATAGTCAATTATAGGCTAGCATATCTGATAGAGAGCCCATATGTAGAACCATAGCTTGAGGGGTTTTATGATGTAGATTGGGAGGAGGCCCCAAATGCAAGTCTATTTCAAGATACATATTCAAGTCGAATGCTCATTGCCCATCTTAGTCTAGTAGGAAGAAAGCAACTGTGGCATTGCTTATAGTAGAGGCTGGCCAGATATCTCTTACATGGTGTGCATGTGAAGCAATGGCTTTGAAGGGCTCTTAGAGGATCTTTGTACAATCCAAGATAGTGCTATTATGATATTTTGTGATAACTAGAGTGCCACTTCCTCGGCAAAGGATTCAAAAGATCATGACATGTTAAAGCACATTCACATTTGCCACCATTGGAAGGAACTATTCACCTAGTTCCTTGTTTCTCCAAGGACGAGGCAACCGATTTGTTCCCAAAAGCCTTGCCTCACGAGAAGTTTGAAAAAATCAAATCATGTCTATCTCTTGGTGACATAGAGACCATCCAATGTCAGGGAACTGTTAAAGTATGGGTCATTGGGTTGGTCATCATCCATGCACATATAGTGGGACATACATTCATATGTAGTACACATGGGTACACGGATAGGAGTATCGAGAACTCTAGAAGGGATCTTAAGTCACGGTGTGGAGTCATTATGGACTTAGGGTAACCCACATTAGGATTCAATATATATTGTATCATGTTCATCTTTTTGGTAAGAGAGTAGTGTATCTTACATTGCGAAACAATGCTACTAGCAACACATATTACAAGTTTCAAACCTACAAGCGACACATTATATGCATTGATTGCCACCATTCGACCCTGCCCTTTGCTTTGAGCACTCGCCCTTCATTTTCCTCTTGCCCTCTTGCCTTTAGCATATCTTGCCTCTTGCCTCCTGTGTTTGATTTTGCCTTTTGCCTCTTGCCTCTTGCCCTTCCTTTTCCTCTAGATCTCTTGCCCTTCCTTTTCCTCTCCAACCCTCTTGCCCTCCTAGCCTTCCTCTCTTGCCTCCTAACCTTTTCATTTTATGCGTAATTTTTCTCTAGATCTCTTTGCCTTTGAGAATTCTCATCAATCAAAATCCTATTTTGGATTTATTGTTAAACTTGATACCTTTATCGATCCACACATGGATGCCTCTAGCTGATGTTAAGGCAACCTTGAATGCTCTAGCTGGTTTTTACATATTAGCTAATGAGCACCATTGGTTCACTTCACTCTCTAATACTAGTGCTCCTCTTAGACCTCAATAGGTTCTAGTGATAATCAAGGGGCCGAATGAATCTCAATAGTCCACAGAGACACCTGTCTCTGGAAAGGGCAAGAAGTCCATGGAGGAGCCTCCTGCGTGAGAGAAATTGATTGTGAGATATCATCGAGACTCTATAGCTCGTGGTAGTAGTCCCTCATCATGGGTGAAGTCTACTAGGGAGCATAAAAGAGGATAGCGTGTCCTCTGATTGCACCAGATCCACCTTTCCACACCCTACCCAATAGCATAGGACTCATCCCTCCTCGGATCCTTCCTCACATACTATCTCCACGACAAGGATAGAGGGGGAGGCACATGTTGTGATTGCTATCGCGATTGGTGTTAAAGTGAACACACAACTCACATAACGTACACAATCATGAGGAGGATAGATGACAATGGCTTGCTGGCTATAAAAATTGTACATGACCCTACTAGCACCTATGGTAGCAATGCTTTTTAAAAATGTAAAATTTGCATCTTGTAACGATGCTATTTGGTATTTTTTTTAAAGGCATCGCTAGCCTTCATTGTTTGGAGTGAAAATTGGATATTGATGCCATGAATTGGATAGCCATATCCATAGGATTGCGAGTACCATGGATTCCCTATACAATGTTGTCTTATGACCTTGAGTAAAGAATGAACACAAAGCCTTTGCCCATAAATTTGTGCATCAAGGCCATATGACACTTCTGCATCGATTGGCAATGTTATGGCTCACATGTGGAGAGGCATCACCCCTTTATCTAGCCTTAGAGACTTAGACTTGATGCGACTACCATTGCTCAAATGAATTTTTATCGACGGTTGGGAGCTAGCATCTTAGCGAACAATCATTCTTTGATTTGTTCAAACACCACCTCATTTGAAGGTAGTCTTTTGGAGCAGACCTAACCTTATCGAATAGAAGGCACCATGTTAGCAATTGTGCAAAAACACTTGAAATAGAGATGTTTTTGCTACTTGCATCAATTTATTTGGTGTAGTTGTGTATTTTGCCATGGTGCCACCTTATTGTGTTAGATTTGTGCCCATGAGCATATGGTGCCACATTTGAGGCTCTATGTGAGTGGCCAAGAATTTATTTGGATTCATGGTGAATTGAGAATGGGGGCTGACATGATGAGCCTTCCATTCCATTGGGGAGGATGAGGCTTTGAAGAAACATGCCACTCCGGAGATGTAACTCATGTAGCAATGACCTTTCCATGGGACTAGTTAAGGAATTTAATGAAAGTGTACATTCCCAACGGGATTCAAGGGGGTGTAGTTATGTTAAATCTCTTCGCGGCATGTTAAAGATGTTTGGAAATTTAACTTGCTAAAATAGGTACTTTAAGGACCGCTTTTGTGAAGGAAATTGAGTCAAAATATAGAAGATGAGGGTCATGTAGTTTTTGAATGCAATTTGTGCTGGAGGCTTGTCTTTTCTTCTCACCGATTGTCCATGATACTCTGCGAGTGCAAGTTAATGTGGGAATTGCCTTGGGACATTCCCAACCCCACGAGGAAGTGTTGGGAGGAAGATTCCCAACTCAAGGAAGGGAATTCCTACTTCATAAGAAGAGAGTGGCAAGGCATAACACATGCATATCATTGCTCAGAGAAGAAGAGTGATGGGGTCTTTGTGGCAAGCGAGCTTTGTTAGAGCTTAAGCTATTTGGCTATGTTGATGGCTTCCTCCTCCTACTCTAAGCCTTGCCCTCCTCCTCCTGTTCCGTCCTCCTTCATCTCCCCCACCATTGCCTCTTCTCCCATGTGTAGAGGAGGTTTTGATTCCCACATTATGACAACATCACGAGCTTCTGCAGGGGAGGCATTGTGCACGTAGCCAAGTGTGGTTGGGGTAGTGGGACGACAATCCCTTGCACCCCATGGAGAAGCTCATTGCTCCCAACTACACCTAGCTACGTGCATGGTGCCTCCCTTGTAGAAGCTCATTGGTAGTTCTATTAGCTATACGAAGGGTGTCTCGGTTGAATACTACACCTTTTTGGTCTGCCATTGGAGTGGTAGCCTTATTGACGGTGGGTGAGCTTGGCAAAGCGAAAATAATTTCTAATCCATTTTTTGTGCCCTTCTCTAATTTCCAAGTTCCCTCTTTCTCTCTTTCTATTTCAAGGCAAGCCCCCTCCCCCCCCCTCTCTCTCTTCTCTCTTCTCCTTGGTGCACATCCAAGTCCTCTCTCTCTCTCTCTTCCAAGCCACGCATATGAGGCAGGCCTTATGAATGCTTTATGAGCATTCATCTTGTTTCTTTTTTGCGCGTGAAAAGAAGAATTTGTTAAAAGGAAAATGTCAATTACAAAGTAGCTAGCAAGGCTGGGAAAGCGCACTGAATCTTATTGCAAGAATGGGCAAATCTAATACTTCCAACCTAGATGAATCGACAAATTCCTTTTGATGCCTAAACACTGAAGCTGTTGCCATATAACTCGAATAGCACTGGCACGAACATATGGCCACATACTGTATTGTGGTGCTCAGGGATGGCATTGAGATCCTCAGAGGCGTTCCATGGTCAAGGAATGCAGATATGCGATCTGGTTGCACGAGGATTTCAATGTCCCAAGCGAAGAAGCCCGGGGGGAATGGCCAAGGGGAGGCAAAGTCCGAGGTGGGGTAAAAGAAAAGAAAATATCCATGAATTCATAAGAAGGGAAGACAACACTTATTAGTATATGAGCTTCCTTTTCCTCCTCAGAGCTTAAGCTTTTCTGGCTATGGCGATGGCTTCCTCCTTCCCCTCCCAGCCTTGCCCCCCTTCCCCTTCCCCCTCCTCCTCCCCCTCCCCTCACCATCGCCTCTGCTGCCTCTCCCTCCGCCCCCCCTCCCTCCTCTCCCACCCCCTCTTCTCCTCCCACTCCCTCGGCTCCCCTTGCCCCTGGAAAGATTTCCCCCGCCCCGCTTCCTCCTCCTCCCCTTTCCTCCCCCCTGTCACTTCCTATGATTCCAATGATTTCTCCCCCCGTCCTCCCCTCGACGTTGGCGCCGCTCCCCAACAGGTTGGTGGTTCGCAGTTCTTGAGAAACGCTTCCGATCCTCACAATGGCTCCCTCGATGCCGCTTCTGAGCAGAAGTTCAGCGTTCCGTCCCTCGCCCGCATTCCCCCTGCTTTTGCAGCTGACGGCAGCCCGGAACCGACAGAGCTGGACTTGGAAATCTATGCATCGAATTCCATGGAGGGTTTCGAGCCACCAGAGGAGCCACTGCCCCCGTTCGGTGGTGTCTTCGAAGAGTATTGGGGAGAACAAATTGGTGAGGACTACTTGCCAAAGACCGAAAAGCGCTCCAGCTTGCTAGCATATTTGGATACCATCAATGCTACCAAGGCTGCCATTGCCAACGGCGAAGACTTGAATTCGACGCCTTTCAAGAGCACCACTCTCAGAAGGAATAGACCCTTCGAACCAACGAGGGCCAACCGACCTTTCAGGTCCAGGCTTAATAGGCCTATTCAGGAGCCCAAGCCCGTCGACAGCTACTGGAACCTCAAATCTTCAGAAAGTCCATATGATAACAGCAGGGATGTGGATTTCACCAAAACAGAAACCTTTGTGGGTGAAACTTTATATGAGCGCATGAAGAGGATGAGCAAGGATAAGGACAGCTCGTCGCCACCTGAAACGAGTTCCTCTGTGGGTGGAAAGGTAGACAATCAATCCGATAGCAGCAGGAATGTGGCCAGCACGCTCCAAGCCGAAACGAATTCCTCGACGGGTGCAAGTGAATCCAACTCGGAGTTGAGCTGGTTATTCGGAAAGGATACCTATAAGGGTGAAACTCTATACGAGCGCATGAAGAGGACGAACAATAATAAGGACAGCTCTTCGCAAACCGAAAAAAGTTCCTTCACGGGTGGGAGTGAAGGCAAAATCAATCAATCCGATAGCAGCAGGAACGTGGACAGCACGCTGCAAACCGAAACGAAGTCCTCTAAGGGTGGACGTGAATCCGATGGCAGCAACGACGGGGAGTTGAGCTGGCTAACCGGAAAGGATACCTATAAGGGTGAAACTCTATACGAGCGCATGAAGAGGATGAACAAGAATAAGGACAGCTCTGCGCAACCCGAAAAGAGTTCCTTTACAGGTGGGAGTGAAAGCAATCAATCCGATAGCAGCAGGAATGTGGACAGCACGCTGCCAACCGAAACGAAGTCGTTTAGGGGTAGACGTGAATCCGATAGCAGCAAAGGGGACTTGAGCTGGCTAACCGGAAAGGATACCTATCAGGGTGAAACTCTATACGAGCGCATGAAGAGAATGAACAAGAATAAGGACAGCTCGTCATCACAAACCGAAAAAAATTCCTCTACCAATGGCAGTGAAGGCAATGAATCCGATAGCAGCAGGAATGTGGACAGCACACCGCAAACCGAAACTAATTCCTCTACAGGTGGGAGTGAAGCCAGGAATGTGGACAGCACGCGGCCAACTAGAACAAATGCCTTCAGGGGTGGACGTGAATCCGATAGCAGCAGCAAGGCGGACTTGAGCTGGCTAACCGGAAAGGATACCTATCAGGGTGAAACTCTATACGAGCGCATGAAGAGGATGAACAAGAATAAGGGGGGTTCGCCTCAAACCGAACCAAATTTCTCTACCAGTAGCAGTGAAGGCAATCAATCCGATAGCAGCAGGAATGTGGACAGCACGCAGCCAACCGAAGGCAATCAATCTGATAGCAGCAGGAATGTGGATAGCAGGCTGCAAACGAAGTCGAATTCCTTTAGGGGTAGAAGTCAATCCGATAGCAGCAGCAACTCAGAATTGAGCTGGCTAACCGGAAAGGATACCTATCAGGGTGAAACTCTATACGAGCGCATGAAGAGGATGAAAAAGGACAGCCCATCTCAAACCGAAACAAATTCCTCTACCAGTGGGAGTGAAGGCAATCAATCCGATAGCAGCAGGAATGTGGACAACACGGGTGGGAGTGAAGACAATCAGTCCGAGAGCAGCAAGAATGTGGCCAATACTTCGCCAACTGAACCGGATTCCTTCAAGGGTGGGAGTCAATACAATCAATACCAGAGCAACAGGAATATGGACAGTCAACACAATCAGTATGACAGCAGCAGGAATGCTTATAGTCCGTCCCCAATTGAAAGGAAAACTCTGGATGGGAGTCATTACAATGGCAGCAGGAATGTGCACGACACATTGCCAAGTGAAAGGAGTACCACTATGGGTGGATCTCAGGACGATAACAGCAGGAGTGTCTACAGCAAGTTACCAACCGAAATGAATAGCATTATGGGTGAAAATAATTCACTGGGAACCTTGCCTAGCGATGGTGTTGGGAATACCAAGCCTGTGGAAAGGGACACCACATTCGGGGAGGGTAACTTAAGACCTACGGAGGGCGTTGCTTCGAGGGATGCTTACTATGCAGAGAGGAACAGCTCAGGCAAAGGCAGCGCATTCAATTCTATGCCTCGGGATAGCTTGACAAATACAAAGCCTTACTCCACTGTTGGTGGAAACACAGCATCTAATGCCGATCATGTCGATGCTTACCATGCAGAGAGGAACAACGTGGGCAAAAGCAACGTATTGGATTCTATGCCTGGGGATAGCTTTGCAGATATAAAACCTTCTGCTGGGAACACCACTTTTGGTAGGAACACAACATTTAATGAGGATCTTGTGGTGGATGCCAGGCCCTTGGAAAGAGATACCATGCTCGGGCAGAATAACTTGAGGAGCCCTATGGAGGCCGTTGATGCCAGGGATGCTTACCATGCACAAAGGGACATCTTGGGCAAAAGCAATTCGAGACCTCAGGATAGCTTTGGAGATGCCAGACCCTACGGTGGGAACACCACTTTTGGTAGGAACAGAGCTTTCAAAGAGGATCTTGTAGTGGATGTCGAGCCTATATATGTCAAGCCTATAGAAAGGGACAACATGTTTCAGGAGAGTAGCCATACAGGGGGCATTGCTTCCAGGGATGGCGAGGATGCAGAGAGGAACATCCTGGGCAAAGGCGATTCTGTGCATCAGGATAGCTTTGCAGATGCAAAACCTTACATTGGGAACACCACTTTTGGTAGGAACACCTCCTTTAATGAGGATCGTGTAGTAGATGTTGAGGTTGTGGAAAGGGACAAAATGTTTGGGGAGAGTAACGAAAGAGGAGTTATGGAGGGTGTTGCTGCCAGGGATGTTCATCATGCAGAGAGGAACATCTTGGGTAAAAGCAATGCATTGGATTCTATGCCACGGGATAGCTTTGCAGATGCAAAACCTTCCACTGAGAATATCACTTTTGGTAGTAACATGGCAGTTAATGAGGATCGTATAAAGAGGGACACCATGTTCGGGGAGCAGAACTTAAGTAGGCATGCCGAGGATGTTGCTGCCAGGGATTCTTACCATGCAGAGGGGGCCGTTTTGGGCAAAAGCAACGATTCTATGTCTCAGGGTAGTCTTGTAGATGCAAAATCATCTGCTGGGAATGCCACTCTTGGTAGGAATGCAGCATTTAATGTGGATCAAGGGCTGGATGGCAGGAGCAGGGATACCGAAAGTGTGTTGCATAGCAGCAGTCTATCTCATACAAGGAATGTGTCATCCGGCAAGCCTGGGGGCATCGTGTGGGGGGCAACTAGGCCTATTGATTTTGAAGCCTCCAGGGGTGCAGCTGACCGCAGGATAGCTGGGAGGGGAGTAACTAGTCCTATTGATTTGCAGACATCGGGAACTGTTTCTTCGGGAAGTGTGGTCGAACGCAAGGAGACGTCGCGTCAATTTTCCGAAGCAACAGGAGTATTGGGTGAGCCAAAAGACCTAAACATTGTTGCAGATCCAGCCATTTCTGGCAAGGATCCCAAACGAGACATTGAGAACTCGGGACTTGTACCTGAAAGCAAGGAGGCAGGCTGGCAAGTTTCAGATGTAATGGCAGGGGTCCCCATATTGAAAGACAAGGACAGAGCTCTAGGTGCTGGTGCTTCCATTTCTGGGAATGATCAGAAATACGGTTTTGAGACTTCGGGACACGTAGCTGACTGCAAGGAACCAGGCTGGCAGATTTCAGAGGTGACAACACAGGGCTCTGAACTAAAAGATAAGAATATTGTTTTAGATGCCACAGTTTCTACGAATGCTGAGAAACTTGATTTTGAGACCTCAGGACCTGTAGCAGACGGCAAGGAAGCAGGATGGCAATCTCTAGAGGTGACAGCTCAGGTCACTGAGCCGAAAGATGCGGGCTCCACTCTTGGTTCACACATTCCTGAGGCAGATCAGAAACCTGGTTTTGAGACTTTGGAAAGCCTGCCTGATCACAACAAAGTAGAGTGGCAAGATCCAAAGGTGACAGCCTGGTTCTCTGAGCAGAAAGAAACGGATATAGTTCCACATGCCACCATTCCTGGGCATGTTCAGAACTGTGATTTTGAGACTGTGGCAACTTCAGTTGATGGCAAAGAAGCAGGGTGGCAATCTTCAGAGGTGACATCGCTGTTTTATGAGCCGCAAGATATGGACATTGTTCTTGGTGCAGTCATTTCTGGGAATGATCAGAAACTTGATTTGGAAATTGGATCAGAATATCCTGGGCTGCTACTTTCAAAAGAGCTGCGACCATTTCTGGAAATGGACCCCTACAACCCGTTTTTCAAACTTCCTTCGGGCAATGATAGTGAGAAAGTGGAGGAATTTGTTGCTCCTGTTCGGAAAAGTATGATTGTGGAAGATAGAGCAGTTTACGATGGTGCTGGTGCTTTTCTGTGGGGTTCAGGTGTTGATGTAGGTACTGTCATTACTGCTGAAGTCCAGGGCCGAACTGTGGGAGATGGTAGGGCTCTTCTGTCAGTTCGACCGGTGGCTCGAAGAATCGCATGGCAGCGTCTCCGTCAGGTTTTCAACCTTTTCACTTATACCTACCTGTCTGTCGTCTTTGGCTAACCTTGCTCTCTATTTTCTGTGTGCTTCTTTGGAGAAACAGTAAACTAAACCCACAAACTATAAATTGAACAGTGAAATGGAAGAGCAAAGGAACTTTCCAAAATATTTCCTAACTCTATGTCTCCACAAAAGTGCTTGAACTGCTTCAGGGTGAAGCCACAAACATACAGCAGGGTGCTGGGCAAAATACGTTAAAGGAAGACTGTGGAAACTCAGGTATAGATGTAGGTAGAAGTGCTCCGGAAGATCTGCTCCTGCATACCTTTGGTAGGCTTCATTGGAATGCAGATAATGGATCACATAGATTTTGAGTAGTGTATATGGATGGATGCATGCCTCTTCTAGCCATATTTTCACTATCTTTGTATACTATAGCTGCCTCTTTCTCGTATACTCTTTCATGGTATATTTCATGCTCGCTCTTGTGTTTTAGGGCAGCAAACTGTGGTTTGTTGTTTCAAGAGAGGGGTATGTCACATGGGCTTGAAATTCTAAGTACTTTAATGTACTACAAGACTGTGACAACTTTGGTTTTAAAAGTCCAAGCGTGGGCTTAATAATGTGTAATTGAACGCGGCATGGTGCCTAGCACATAAGCGTAATTAATCCCTAGGCCCAAAGGCATTCCAAGGAATTAAAAGAGTGGTTGTTGAAAAATGATGACGTGGCATTTTTAATGGGCGAGGGCCATGTACCTTGAGTGCCTTCCCTAGAGTTCTAGGTGGCTCTAGTGCCTTCTACATGCTCCTTTGCCATTCCTGGACCTTCCTGGGCCTCTAAACTTCACATGTGTGGTTTTCTCTCTCATCTTCTTCCTTTGTTGAGATGATTGACTGGTTTTTCAGCCTCCTTCAGCTGAATTCTGTTTTTCTTCATAACTCCTCACCCGTTTGGATTCCTCGACTTCCGTTTGGCCGGATGGCTTCCCCTTTGCCTCCCCTTCGCAGTGATATGCATTTGCCTGCGTGCATTTGGTAGAACGGGCAGAGCTGAGCACTTCTTTTGCTGGTCGAATTTGCAAAAGTGGCTTTTTCTGGACCTATTTGCTTCTACAGCCTCCTAGGCCTCTCCTCTTGCAAAGCTACAGCTTTCTGTTGAATTTCGAGTGGTCCCACGTGCTAGTTGACTGGTTTTTCTCAGTTTTGGAGGACTTTTTGGCGATCAAACTTCTCCAAATCCTTCTCAATGCATTCCTGTCTGAAGCACGCTTCTTTTGAGCCCAAGAACTCCCACTTCTTCGCGACAGAAGTGCTTCTTTTCGCATTTTTCAGTGGAATTCTTGCTGGTTGGCTCTTGTAAATGCTCTTTCTTCATGCCTTTGCACTCCTCTTTGGTTGAGAATGCAATTGGGCATTGGCTACTATGTCCTCTTGGCGATTGAGGACTTGGTTCGAGTTTTCAGGGCTTGGTGAGTTGTGATTTTGCTGCTGCAATTTCTTTTTTTGCCATAAGCTATTGGTTGGCCTTGTGTGCTGTCTCTTTCTTGGTTCACAGGTGCCCAGGCAGTGCTACATGAGTCATTCTTTGGTTGGGTACTTTGCTGATTTTATTTTGAAGCTTGGAAAAGCTTTGTGAATGCCATTTGGAAACCACTCAAAGAGAGTGCAGCTGGGGTGCAGTGTGATTGCATCTGGACAGCTAATGGAATTGCACTCGGAAAAGAGAATGCCTTTGGATTGAGCCTATGGGTTAAGTGCACTTATGTGATGGTGTTCTATGCTTGAAAGCCTTGCGAAGGCTCAATGAATTGGGGCTGTGTGCTTAGTTGTAGGGAAGGTCTCCTAGATGCAACTTGTAATCATTTCACTATGAAATATAAAGAAATACCGAAACGGGCACCACGGTGTTTGGGGCCAATTGGGTGCACTTGTCTATGTTTGTTGAGCAGGGGCATTCTATCCTCCATCTCTTTTTAAGTGGATTTGTCTGTGAATAAATGGGTAAATGCCAAATGGTGATCATGCAATGGTTAATGGTTGTGATATATGCTTTGTGAGCTATAAATAAGTGCTGAAGTGATTAAAGGTTTAGTTCCACTGCCCTCTGAGTGATTAGAGGCCGGTTTCAGGTTATGATTGTTGGGGTAAAGGCACATTGCCACCCTTTTATTAAAGATATGACACCTATGACTGTCTTAAGACAGTCATAAGGTGAAAGTCTAATCCTAATAAAACCTATGAGTTTGTGGTGTGGCTCAACACTTCACACCCACACTTTTGTGTCTCCCTCTTTCTCTCTCTCTGTCTCCTTCGTTCCACTCCCTCATTCTTTCCCTCTCAACTGGTATCAGAGCCTTCACCTCTCCCTCTCCACTCCGCTCTACCCCTCCCTCTATCCCTTCCTCTCCCCTCAGGCAGCGCGTGCAGGCAGCGCAGGCAGAGCAGGGCAGCGCGCAGGCAGCGCGGGGCAGCGCGGGGCAGCTCGCACACGCAGCAGCAGCTAGCTGCGCACCGCACAGCACAGGCTGCTACAGCCGTCGTACGGTCGGGTACGAACGTCCGTATCGTCGTACGGACACTGTACAGGCGGCCGTACTGTACGGACGCCGCCTTACGGTCACTGCGTCAGGGAGGAACAGGTCGAATTTTTGTTTTTTTTTGGGATTTGTGCTCTCGCAGGTACAGGGTACAGCAGGTACCCTGCACAGGTATAGCAGGTACAGGAGGCACTTTTTTTTTTTGGGGCAGAAGGAAACAAAGAGAGCACTCTGCTCTTCATTCCCGGTTGTTCAGTTCTCAAAACTGTGTGGTTGAGGTCCTCGTGCTTGAGGTGACTAGTGCCACAGTGTGGTGGTTGCACAGTTATTTTGCTTCGGGAAGGTCAAATGCCTTGATTTTGCAGAGGGCTTTTATGCTTTTGCTGAGTGCAAATCTCAGCTTTTGGGTGACATTTTCAAAGGGCTTTTGCCTGGAAGTTTATGCAGTGTATGCCTTGAGGCAGTGTGGAGCCAGGGTGCCCACATTGGTCTTGTTTCTGCAGTGTATTCAGTGACATTTCTGCAGGTCACATTCTGTGTACGACACCTTGAAAAATCTCAGTTGAGCCACGCTTGGCCAGGGCGCATCGAGTTTACTCGGTCCCTAACTGTCCATCGTTGACAGTGCTCAAAAGATTTTCTCTTCAGTGTTTGTACGTTGGGATCTGTGTTGTTACTGTGTACACAGGGCCGTTTATGCATCACATTGTCAGGTGAAAGTACCAGGAGAGCGCTGTATTTTGTATGCTACCTCAGTGTTGAGGTGTTTTTCACTTGGTACAGGTGTCAAATCAAAGGGCTTTTGCCCAGATTTTGCTTGTGAGCACTTGAGTTACTATTTGAGACCTTCAGATGCCTTTTATCCCCTTGGCAGAAGGGTGATTGCTTGGGATTTGTCCCATTCTTTGTTGCAGGTTTGTGACAGGCTGAGGTGTTTGGAGCCTCCTTTCAGTGAACATAACAGTGTATGACAAGTGGTCTATGCATATAAAATCAGTGCAATACCTCATCTGAGGTGGGAGAAGTGTCCAGGACAGCAGTGTTTTGTGCTTCGTCAGCTGATGATGCACTGATAAAGCACTTGTGGAACAGATGCAGCATTCTGAAGTTACTGTTTTATGCCTATTTGAGCACGGTACAGTGTGTCAGAAGGTACAGTGACTGGAGGGAAATTTTCTGTTTTGCTGCAGATTTTTTTTACAGTAAAAACAGCACTATTGTGAGTGCTTCTGGCTCTTGATAGAGCAGGTTTTTCTGAGAAATCAGAATTTTATTTAGTCATTTTTTGACTTACAGGGAGTCAGGTACTTTCCTTATCTGATATGGCATCAGGGGGAAGTGAATCTTCAATTCTGAACATAAAGAAATTGGAAGGGGCACACAATTATGCATTATGGGCAGAACAGTGTTTGAATGTACTTCTGCTAAAGAAGATTTCTAAGCCCATAAGGGTGAAGGGTGTCAAGCCATCTGGGATGTCAGATGATGAGTGGGAGGAGCTTGATTTGTCCGCTAGGGCTGCTATCATGCTTACTCTCAGTGATTCTCTTGTGTTCAATGTTCAGGCTGAAAAGACCTCTTATGGCCTATGGCAGAGGCTAGCAGAGCTGTATGCCCAAAAGAGTTCAGCCAATAAGGTTTATTGGTTGAAAAAGCTTGTAGACCTTCGCATGAAGGAAGGTACAGCTATGACCTCACACCTGAGTGAGTTCAATGCCATCTTTACACAGCTTATTGCACAGGGATTGAACCTTGATGTGGAGTTCAAGGCTACTTTCTTGTTGTGTACCCTCCCTGAGAGTTGGGACACTTTCAAGACCACCCTGTCTAATTCAAATGTCACTCTTATGTATGCTGATGTGGAGAGCTCTCTCCTTATGGAGGAGATGAGCAGGAAGAATAATGCGGGCAGCAAGTCTTCAAATGCTTTGCAGGTACAGGAAAGAGGCAGGACTCAGCAGAAGGGGAGATATGCTGGAAAGTCCAAATCCCGCAGTCAGTCCCGTGGCAAAAAGGATATTGAATGCTTTTACTGTGGCAAGAAGGGACATGTGAAGTCTAAGTGCTTCAAGTTTATACGGGATCAGAAAGCCAAGAAGGCTGAGACAAAGGATGCAGGCAGTGGAAGCAAAGGCAAAGGCAAGGCCAAGGCAGATGATTGGATGCAGTGAATGTTGCAGCAGAAGACAGTGAAAGTGACAGACATGATGTTTTATGCTCTTCTGCTGTAATTGCACATACATTGGTTATTGATGGCCATGACATGCACACCTGGCTCTTGGATTCAGGTGCTTCTTTTCATGTTACTCCTCATAGGGAGTGGTTTACTTCCTACACAGGTACTCATGGAGTTGTTCACCTTGGGAACAACTATGCATGTCAGATTGCAGGGATTGGCAGTATACAGATAGTATTTCCTGATGGACGCACATTTATGCTTGATGGTGTTCGCCATGTGCCGCAAATTAAGAAAAATCTGATTAGCACTGGCTTGTTGGATGACAGTGGTTACCACACCACATTTGGGGATTCCAAATGGGTGATTACTGATGGCCAGGTTGTAGTGGCTGAGGGTTATAAGAGTGATACCTTGTACCCTCTTTATGTTTCCAGTGTAGGTAATCATGCTGTTGCCATAACCGAGCTGCCAAAGGTTTCATTGTGGCATAGCCGGTTGGGACACATGTCCGTTAAAGGAATGCAAGAACTGTCACGTTTGGGTTATCTGCCGCCTCTTTCATTTTCAGATTTGCCTACTTGTGATCATTGCATATTTGGCAAGCATTCTATGACTCCTCATAAGAGGAGAACTCCCCAAAATAGAGCACCGCTTGATCTAGTGCACACTGATTTGTGTGAGATGCCACAGCTATCACTAGGGGGTGCAAAGTATTTCATTACTTTTATTGATGATGCCACACGCAAAGTGTGGGTCTATTTCTTGAAGCATAAAAGCGATGCCTTAGATGCTTTCAAGAAGTTTGTCGCTCAGGTTGAGAATCGGACAGGTCGCAGGCTGAAATGCCTCAGATCTGATAATGGGGGTGAGTATGTGTCACATGCTTTTGTACAGTTTTGCGAAGCTAAGGGCATTAAATAGGAACTCACAGCCCCTCATAATGCATCTCAAAATGGTGTGAGTGAGCGGATGAATCGAACTATTCAGGAGAAGGTTCGATGTATGTTGTCTTATGCTGCATTGCCCCATGGCTTTTGGGCAGAAGCCGTGCAAACAGCAGTTCACATAATTAACAGGTCGCCGAACAAGGCTTTGGAGTTGAAAGTGCTAGAGGAGGTGTGGTCTGGCAAGCCACCTTCATATAAGCACTTACGTGTGTTTGGCTGTGAGTGCTTTGCTCATATACGCAAAGAACTGTGCACCAAATTGGAGCCAAAGTCTTCCAGATGCATCTTTATGGGTTATGGTGACGAAGGTGAAATGGGGTACAGGTTATGGGATCCCGTCAAACCGAAGATTATACGCAGCAATGATGTCATCTTTAAAGAGGATAGTGTACACAAAGAACCCGTGCAACCTGTGGAATACAGGAGGGTTGTTTATGATGATGTCGGATAGCAAAGAATGCCCATTAATATGCAGCAGCAGGCTGCTGTAGATAACCCTGTTCAAGAGGGTATACAGGCTGAGAATCAGCCAGACAATTTTGCCAATGATGCACCACTGGATATGCCAGCAAATGGGGCTGTAGAATAGCCAAATATGGTGGTACAGCCACCCGTCATGCATGACGAACAGGCTAGACAGCAGCCTAATCCGGAACATTTTGTTAGGAGGAGCACCCGTGTACAACGGCCTCCTGACAGGTTTGTTCCAGGAGCCAATAATGTGGCTGATTTTATCATGCTGACAGATTGTGGTGAGCCTTCCAGCTTCAAGGAAGCTATGGGAAGAACAGAGAAAAGGAAGTGGGAGAAAGCCATGCAGTCAGAAATGGACTCCCTACTTCAAAATGATACATGGGACTTGGTGCAGCTACCTGCAGGCATAAAGGTTTTGCCATGCAAGTGGGTTTACAAAGTCAAAGTGGATTCAAATGCTTTACCGAGGTATAAGGCCAGATTGGTTGCCAAGGGATTTAAGCAGGAGAAGGGCATTGACTTTGATGAGATCTTTTCCCCTGTAGTCAAGATGACTACTTTGAGAGCAGTGTTAGCTCTTGTTGCTCATGAGGACATGGATTTATGTCAGATGGATGTGAAGACTGCTTTTCTTCACGGAGATCTCCATGATGAGATCTATATGAGTCAGCCAGAGGGATATGCTGTTAAAGGGAAAGAGCAGCTTGTGTGTAAGCTCAAGAGGAGCTTGTATGGACTCAAGCAGGCGCCAAGAGAATGGTACAAGAAGTTTGATGCCTTCATGCAGTCCCAAGGGTATCATAGGTGTGAGACCGATCATTGCTTGTACACCAAACGGGCAAAGGATGGCAGTTTGATGCTACTCATTCTATATGTGGATGACATGCTGATTGCCAGTAAATCTCAGCAGGAGATTAGTGCTTTGAAGAAACAACTGCATAAGTCTTTTGACATGAAAGACTTGGGTGATGCAAACCATATTCTTGGCATGCGGATTATTCGTGACAGGTCCAAGGGACTTTTGTTTCTGTCACAGAAGGAGTACATTGACAAAGTCGTGCAGAGGTTTAAAATGGAGGGGGGGAAGTCTATTAGTACCCCGTTGCCTCCACATTTAAAACTCAGCAGTAAGGACAGCCCCAGATCAGATGATGATAAGGCTGAAATGGCCAAGGTTCCGTATGCATCTGCAGTTGGTTCTTTGATGTATGCCATGGTTGCCACTCGTCCGGATATTGCTTTTGCGGTGGGAGTCATCAGCAGGTATATGGCAAATCTAGGCAAGCGGCACTGGGAAGCAGTGAAAGGTGTCTTGAGGTATCTCAAGGGTACCAAAGACTTGTGCATATGCTATGGTAGGCAGGATGCATTGGTGCATGGTTTTACAGATTCAGACTATGCAGGGAATGCAGATAACCGGAAGTCTACTACTGGTTATATTTTCACATTTGCAGGAGGTGCTATATCATGGGTGTCTCGGTTGCAGAAATGCGTTGCACTGTCAACCACTGAAGCTGAATATGTTGCAGCCACTGAGGCTTGCAAGGAAGCAATATGGCTTACTCGGCTGGTGGGAGATTTGGGCATTACAGGAGATATGCCAGTTTTGCATTGTGATAGTCAGAGTGCTATCATGTTGGCAAAGAATCCGGTCTTTCATCAAAAGACCAAGCACATAGATGTGAAATACCATTTCATCAGGGAGGTACTGGAAGACAAGCGATTTGAGCTTGTGAAGGTGCATACTGATGATAATCCTGCAGATTTGCTCACTAAGAGCTTGCCTACAGAGCGGTTTGCACATTGCCGCCACATCATGGGAATAGGATGAGACCATTCTTATTTTATGGTCTTGTATACAGTAACTGTATATTGCTGTAATTTTTATTCTTTTCTCCCCTTTAGGCACATTGGTCTTTAGGTGGGAGGTTGTTGGGGTAAAGGCACATTGCCACCCTTTTATTAAAGATATGACACCTATGACGTCATAGGGTGAAAGCCTAATCCTAATAAAACCTATGAGTTTGTGGTGTGGCTCAACACTTCACACCCACACTTTTGTGTCTCCCCCTCTCTCTCTCTGTGTCTCCTTCGTTCCACTCCCTCATTCTTTCCCTCTCAATGATGACTTGATCAGCTAAAAAAGCTTGCTTTCAGCATAAAATGAAGTCCAGCCATGGTTATTGCAGGACTTAAGGAGCCTGTGTAACTTGAGAGGTGTGTGTAGCAATGTAAAGGCTTCAGGAGAGCTTGTGGAGAAATGCAACACAAGGAGCACCCAAGGAGGACCCAAGCTTTGGGTGATAGCAGCAACACAAGGACATAGCTTGCAAACCAGGGAGGAAAAGTTAGTGAATAAATGATACAAGCACTACTAACAAGGTGTCCTCCTCGTGACACATAGCATCTTCAAAACATCATGCTCTAATTCTGATGTGTAAGAGATGTTGGCTCACGGGATGGAGTGCTTGACTATTGTAAGAGGCTTTTGGGTTGAATACCGAGAAGGTATTTGTATTAGGAGCATTTTATTGAAGAAAGAAAAAGGGTTGGCCAAAGGGCTTGGATCCTTTACGGTAGGGAATGATTCTGGCTGGCCTTTGACCATATTAGAAATTAAGGGCCCAAGGTAAGGTCCATCAAATTTTTTTTTTGGCCTTTCCAATTTTTCTGAAAATTGCAAAAGGCCAAAATTTGGCATTTATATGCTGTCTGGTATCCACATTTGGCATGAAAATGCCAAACTTTGAATCACCAAACTTCACGTGTTGCTAGAAGATGAACCTTTTTAAAGTTTTAGCCTATATTGGATCATGGATGGCACTCTGAATGCAGAATTGGAATTGGACTGTGTAATTCTCAAGTATATTGCGCTACCTATGAGCTGATGGTACTCCCGTGGATTTGTATTTGGAGAGTTTGCATGTTGTGCTAGATTCATATTGCATTCAACTGGAGTATCCATGATAAAACTGTCTTGGCATGTCTGAGTGGGCATAAGTGGTCCTTCTCATATTCACATTTCAAAGTCAAGAAAGTAAGGAAGATTCATGGGTTATTGGAGGTGACTTCAACAAGGTGGGGTTGCCCTCAGAGAAGAAAGGGGGCAGAGAGTGTAGCATTTACTCCTTGAAGAGGGCAGCTTGGGATGCCTTCCTATTTCGGTTCACTGTGGGAGAGATGCATGGTTTGATGATGCCTTTCACACTCAGCCATAGTCACTTCTGTTTTCGTGGTTGAATAGGAGGCCACAGATGCCTATCCATGCATGGATTGATAGATTTTATGTTGATGACCGGGCTTAGAGATGGGTCAGTATGCATTTCCTTTGGGGTATCCACTTCAGATTACTTTCTCGTGGTATTGATGATTTCGAAGCCTCATTTGAGAGGATGCTCTACTAGTCTCAGATTTTAGATGCCTTTTATGCAGAGGAGGATCTCACAGAGGCATCCTTGCAGATTTGGGTTTCTCATGTGTAGGGTTGAGTACCGTCCCCTTCACATGTGGCTGCAGCCCACTTGGTTGCTAACACAAAGAGAACTGAGATTCTTAGACCTGAGATTGGTGTTCGCCAACAAATGGCAGCCCTATAGAGGGATGAGCAGAAACGACCTACATATGCTTGGATTTAGAAGCGCCTTGTTGTAGCACGGGCTCATCAATAGATATTGCTAGATCAGAGAGCAAAGTATGCCTTTCAATTTTGGACTCAGATGGGAGGTAGAGTTAATAAATACTGCTTCTCTACTCTTGGCCCCAGACATAGCAGGGAGAGTGTCTCGCAGGTTGTTGACTCAAACGGGGTTTTGCAAATAGATCTTAATGCCGTCATGCGTATAGCTGCTGATTTTTATGCCTCTCTTTTCACAACAGATCCTGACATAGAGTCCAAAGATGATGCCAGATATGCTATATGGTAGTGTATTCCATTGGTGAAACTAGATATGCGGGTCTCACTTGATGCAACGTAGAGTTCAGGACTGCGCTTTTTGCCCTTCATAAGGGCAAGTGCCCGTGTTCGGATGGGCTTACTCCCTCCTTCTTTATTACTTTTCGGGATAAGATTGGGGATCACATTATCTCAGCCCTACAGTACGTTTAAGACTCTGGTGAGATGGGGGACTCACATACAGATAATCGCATTCATCTAATTCCAAAGGGAGGTAGCAAAAATTTAGTGTCTCAGTGGAGGCCTATTACTGTTTTGAGTACTTTCTACAAATCCTTGCTAAAGCAATTAGTCTGCGCTTGCAGCCCCTACTTTAGACCTAATTCATGATACGGAGACGGGCTTCGTGCATTGTAGAAGCATCTTTGGTAATCTCTTCTCATTTTAGGAAGGTTCTCAGTAGGCTACGCAGGACAGCTAGAGGCTGGCCATTCTACTCTTGGATTTTGAGAAAGCTTATCATAGGATAGATTCGGGCTTTCTGGAGGGCACCCTTCGTTGCTTTGGAGTTACAAATGCAAAATAACTTTTGGAAGAGGCTTTGGAAATCCCTTAGGAATAGGAAAATCACTCTTTCCTTTTGGCTTTCTATTCATGGTGGGATTGCAGTGAACTTATGGAGATTCAAGCTCGAGCTAACCCTACTTACTCTCGTTGCCTTTCTGTTGTGGAGTCAGTTCAGCATTGCTTATGGGATTGCAGACATGCGAGGATTATTTGGAGGGGAATAGCCGAGATTTGTGACTTGGGGCTCAATTGCTTGGCTCTCTCTTTCGGGGCTTCAAGTCTTGTACGAGAGACATGACTCTTTGAAACTGGCCTTCAATAAATTAAAGGGTAGTAGAATTAACAAATAAGCAGCCAACACTATTATATCTACAATTCAGTAAAAATATAACTAGCAGATTGGGAGCTAGAGTACCCATGCACCAAGACAAAGACACAGATTGGCCCCAAACCTTGGCGCCCCTTTCGGTATTTCTTTTATTAAGTGAGAGGTCCTAAATTCCAGGCTACATAAAGGATACATTCTTTCTTGCCTCTAGGGCATTCCACATCCCATTAGGCATCCACATACCCTACACCCCCTTTGCTGTTCACTGCTCTCACCACTCCTGGCAAACAAGTCTCCATTCCTATTCTAGAAAGCTTGCACATAGCTCGGAATTGTTACTAGTAACCACCCTTGGCCACACAGTTCCCCATAGCTGTCACTAGTGCCCAATTAGCCACCTATCTGCTTAAAGCAGAAAAAGAAAGCATACAAGAGTTTTCTCCACTGTTCAGGACCGCCACTACCTATAGTCTTTCGCCCTATGGGCAGCATCCATCCCGATACATCAACTTGTTTCCCATAAGTGAACTTGCATCACAACACACCAAACACTATGGCAGTCACACTTGTATAATCATCTCTGGGTTCTAGGGATACTTTCCATCCCAAGCATGGATCCGAACCCTTGCCTACTCAGCAACGAGGCTGTACCAAAGATGTGCCATCTACCTAGCAACCACTGCCTGCATATGACGTATCTCCTAGAGAAACCTGCCAAAGCCAGCAAATACGATACACAATGAATTCGATCCTACTTGCGTTCAATGCATTTCCCTCCTCTTAGTAGGCATCAGTATTCCAATCAAGTTTCCGCTGGGTTCTGCTCTCACACCCCACCCATAAATTTTACATCCCTGGCACTGACACTTTCTTGGTGCTTAAACACATGATCAATGAATTGCCAAGCAACCTGTGATGCTGAATATCGATGTTCGTGGATATGAAATATGCATGTTTTGTCAATCTATCCATGACATAAATGCTGTCAAATCCCCTCTCTGTAGAAGGCAAGCCTGTGATGAAATCCATTGCTATATATGTCCATTTGCCCTCTGGAATGGGTAATGGTTGCAATAGACCAACTGCTAGTTTGATGTCCACTTTATTCTGTTGGCAAGGCAAGCATTCAGCAACATATTCGACCACATCTCGCCACAAGCCTTCCCAGAAGAAGCTCTATCTAACCATCTCACAAGTCTTGGTGACACCTATATGTCCAGCCATAGGAGAGGAATGCATTTCTTGCAAGACCAATTGCTTAAAGTGTGAGTCTAGTACTAGTTAAATTATGTCCTTGCACCACAACAACACATTAAGCAATTTAAAGTTAGGGTGACTTTTTATGCCAAAAAAAAGACTTCCATTAAGTATGAACAAAACCTGCGAGAGCAAGCTGAAATACATCATGCAATGCATAACCTCAGAAAGAGGTGGAAAACAACCAAGGTTGAAACTGAAAGTGCCATCTCGACCCTACAATAGACTTAGAGAAGAAGGGGGAGCCTCTCCATTGTCTACAAAACGTAGCTTTCCTAGCAGAAGCTGCACAAGAGGATCCTTGCATACTTGCCCAGATGGCCATCAATGTATGTATAGTGTTTGTCCATATATGTTTGTCCATATACTAGCCCAAGTAGGAGAAGGGTGAACCTGGGATCCATCCAACGCCTTTGCGCATCTGGCTCTTCAAATATGTCACACTGCAATCCTCGCCAGTATCTCCCAAAAAGGCATGCACAACTCTAAAAGATGAGACAGGAACATCATCCAGAGAGCATGGCTCAACTAAGTGGCGTCGAATCAATAAGGCCTAAGAAGAGTGTCATGAGGGTGTGAGTTTGTACTTGCGTAGGTTAAGACCCTGGAAAATTGAGTGAGCAGGGACCTGGGATGTGGGTGTGCAAAGTTCCCCCTAGGGAATTGTCCCTTGGGGGTGAAATTTGGGGTTTGGCCCAAGGAGGGGGGCAAAGAACCTTAGAACTTAAAGTTGGCCATTGGTTTGGCTTTAAAAAGATCCCACTAGAGGGGGCAAGGGGAAAATTCATTTGCTGGATCTTAAAAAGGTCCTCCTAGAGAGGGCATCGGGGGCAAATGAAGGGGGAATGCCACATATCCCTAGATGCAATTGGAAAGGAATACCTTGGAAGAACGTGGGCTGGTTGTTGATGGTCAGAGGGGCGTGGGATCTTCTTCACGCAAGAAAAAGACACGCGGAGGAGGAAAAAGCTTGGGTGCCATGGTACGGATTGTAGGTACGGCCAGCGAGCAAGGTAATATGAATATGGGCCTATGTGGAATAGTCTGTACAGTTTGTACGGATTCCAGGTGAGAGTACGGAACAATCCGTACAATTAGTAAGGACTGCAGGGCAAGGCATGGATCTGCTGATTCTCTCGTACGGAAGCTTTCAATGGAGTTGTAGCTGGCTTGGTTGGCCTTGGGACTCGTGCACAAGCAAGTTATGCTGAATTCTACACGGGATAAGACACCATTGAGGCTGGGTTGCACGAGCTTGTGTGTGAGCTTAGTTGAATGCCCTCAGGTTGACCGGGACAAGTTGGTTGCGCCCTTGTGAATTGGCTCAGCTTGTGAGCAGTGTTTTGGAGAAGCCTAGTTGGCAGGGTGGTCTACTTTGGATGCTTGCAGTTCAGGTTCTTGCTTCCAAGGTTCTGGGCTGATCAGTTATGCGCTTACCCACAGTGGGTACTTTACTCTCACTTAGCACTGCATACCATCCTGAGAGTGATGGATAGTTAGAAAGGGTGAACAATGGATGGGGGAATACTGGAGGCATTTTCGTAATGATACCCAGAAGTCATAGGATAAGTGGCTTGCACTTGCTGCATTTTGCTACAATAGTAACAAGCATCTTAACAATACCAAGCATCTATCTATTGGCATGAGCCCGCAATGTATGGGTGTAAAGTGGAAATGCCTTCCTCAATTGCTAACACTGCTGTGAAAAATCAACAAGCATGAGATGACTTGGAAAGGATGGAGGCAATTGGCTAAAAAAGATATGTAGGATGCTCAACTTAAGCAGAAGAAATATGCGGAAAAATGCATAAGATATTTGGTCTTCAAAGAAGGAAATCGATTATGTGCATTTACGTCTCCACAAAAGTCGTTATGTTTCATTGAGGGGTAATACCAACACAAAGCTTGCTCATCGGTAGTATGGCCGCTATAGATCATTTGCAAGATTGGGGAGGTAGCAGCTACCAAGCACCTCCAAGATTCACCAATGTGCTTCATGTGTCTCTGCTGAAACCACATGTAGGTCAGCATGTTCACATCCTTCCAGAGCTGCCATCTATGGATGAGGAGGGCCATAGCCTCTATGTTCCCTAGTGCATTGTGGGTTTTAGCGAGATCGAGTACTCCGCAACAACAGGTATACATTGACTCCCTCATAAGATGGAAAGGACTCCTAGAGGATGAACAATCGTGGCAGTGAGGGAGTATTATCTAGGAGTACCCCTATCTGATCAACACCACTTTTCTGTCCCAGCACCCTTGCGTAGCAGCCAGTACATGTAATTTTGAGGGCATGGCTGAATGAAGGGGGAAAAAGGGCTACATTAATGGCCCTTTAGCTAGAGTTAGTGGGAAATGTGGAGGGACTATATAAGTCCTCGTCCACCTCTCGTCGTGATGTGACATCTAATTGTATCTACTCTCCCTCCTCCTTCCACCTACGACCCAACCCATGCGGGTTCGAGACGGGAAGATGCCCCTAAACCTTGGTTTAACGAGTGCAAAGAGGCGAGAGCCCACTTGATGCAGGAGCGTGTTGGAAAGGTCACCTCCCCATCTGTAAGCCCCTATATGAGGAGAGCATTTGTGGGGGGGCGGGGGGGGGGGGACCTGGGTCTTGAGGGATGGCCACATGGGCAGCAAGATAGCTACCATGGGGATAGAGATCAGAGAGAAAAAGGAAAGTACTTGGATGCATCAAAGTGGCTGCAACACATGGCGTCAAGACCATGGTAGATGGCGATGCATACATGGTATAGATCTGGCCTGGAAGAGACAGATCTGGAGCAGCACAAGATGGCGGGGTATCCCGGGGTACAGATGCCCCTATTTGGCGAGGTGTGTGGGTATGCACATGGCCTGCAACATACCCTAGCGATGGCACAGGAATATGGCGGGACAGATCAGCAAACAGTTCGGCCAACAGTAGAGCTGGTTGGGGCTGGTTGAGCCAGCCAACCAGACCTTGGTTAGGCTGGTCTAGAGGGCTGGGTCCCTGCCTGGAACAAAGGCTGCAAAGGGCCTGGTAAAGACACTTATATAGGGCCCTGGTTGGGCTGGTAGGGGCAGCCAACCAGGTCGGTTTTCAGCCAGACCGAGTTGGCCAAAATAGGGCTGACCAGTCGGCTATTTTGACCAGGCCTTGGGCCTATAAAAGGAGAGGCCCTGGGCCTCATAATTCATCCAACCATCCAGCAAGAGCAGGAGCAGACAGGAGCAGCCAGAAGCTACTCCCTTGGGCCTCACACTGGGGGTGAAGGAGAGTGGAAGGTGTGCTGCAGACAGCTCCCTAGAGGCTGGACCTTGGCTGTCCTCTAGGGCAGCGAGGTGTTGTGATCATCATCCTTTGGAGCAGCAAACCTACAGCAGACAGCAGCAGCAGTTAGGGCTTTGAACTTTCTTGGGCCTACTCTGATCTAGTGAGTGCTGCCTACCTAGGCTGAACTACAGGCAGTAAGGTAGAGAGAACCACTCTGGACAGAGAGTCTACATACGCTCGAGGTGGAGCACGCGGGCTCAGAGATCTAGAAGTGCTTGACATCTAGGAGAACCTTTTGGTATTGTATCCTGTCCTACTTTGTGGACGGACGGAAATATAAAGAGTTGCTTCTATATTTGTCTCTGAGCATTGTCTATTTACTGGCTTGCACACCATATCCACATTAAGTTACGAAGTTTGTGATTCCATACCCCACACCACAGTGTGTGAGCTCCCGGGCAATACTATCAGTCTTCCGCTGTGCGTACCCTCTGTTGGGTCATTTCTAATAGAGCGGGCATCGGGTCATCTAACACCACCTAAGACGCAGAGGATTTTTCGACAATTGACACATCGTAAGAGGCGGGCCTTCCTCACACATAGGATGGGCGAGATTGTCAGATCTTTTCGAGGAGGAGACTCGACCACTAGATGGGGTTTCCTATCGGAGGGGAAGCCACCTATTCCCATCACCGATCCAGATGTGTTGCACATGTATGCATGTTCCCTCTATGATGTCCAGATGCAGACACCACCGGATATGTCCTGGCCCACTACTTGTCACTTGTTAACCACATAGAATGTACGGGCTGCACTTTGCAGATTACACAATCGCAGAGTGCAGGACTACGAGGGCCCACGGATTGAGCACTTAGCACATGGACAAGAGGTCCTAGCTCCAGTTGTAGCATAGATGTTCAACTGGGCTGTGCGCCACGGTTTCCCACCTGCCTGGAGCACTACCACTATTGTACCGATACACAAAGCCAGAAACCCTATGGAGATTGGGAACTACCGTATTCTCATGATTGGCCATACTCTGGCCAAGATTTATGGATCAGTTTTAGAGAGAGGGAGCTCAATAGCCACACATAGGCTCGGGGGCAGCGGGCAATAGGGCAGGAAGGATTCCGAAGACAACACTCTACCCTAGATCACATTTTCACCCTGAAGGCTATCATTGAGGAGGCAAGGTCCAGACATAACAAGGTCTACGTCTCTCTCTCTCTCTCTCTCTCTCTCTTTCTCTCTCTCTCTCAATGTGTGTGTATGTGCGTGCGCCTGATAGATAGATAGAGAGATAGATGGATCAATTGATCATGCGTGTACACGTGTAAGCATGTGGATTTTTATGAGCATGTGGATTTTTATGATTTGTATATATGCCGTATCTGGATTTGCGTATTTGTCTATGTATGGGTTTGTCTGTGTATGGATTTGCATATTTGTCTGTGTATGGTTTTGTGTGTGCGTGTGTGTGTGTGGTTGGTGCATGGTGTGTGTGTGTGTGTGTGTGTGTGAGAGAGAGAGAGAGAGAGAGAGAGAGAGAGAGAGAGAGAAAGAAAGATATATTAACGTCCACAAAAAGCATCGCGGGCCTATGGGACAAAGTGACACCAAAGAGAAAAACTCATACAAGCCACAAAGGGCTGAGGCAAAGGGCGCGCTAAGACCCTTTGTTGAGTACTGTGCTGAAATAAAAAGAGCTCACTGGCTCAAACAAAAACAAGTACAAAAGTAAATAAATATATCATATCATTTTATTGTGCTATCTGCTATCGGGAGCAGGCTGAGAACTGGAACTGGATTGGAAACTCAGAAACTGAAACCGGGCACTGTGGTGGCTCGTCTATGAGCAGTGAAAATGTCTCGAATCTGAGTCTGTCTGGCTATCTCATATTGTGGCATCGGAGGGGGGTGTGGTCTCCTCGATCTCTGAACTCGCTGAGCTATGTTCAGAGTGACCCCTTGTCTCGGGCGGTCCCCTCTGAGGAAGGCTGTGATAGGGCGAACCTCAATCGAGTGTGCTCTGGGCAGTCTCCATGTCGTGGGTGGCCTCTGTAGTCCTCTCTTGGTAATCCAGGCTGCCCACATAGCAGCTAGCTCCTCCTCCTCCACCCCACTGTCCTGGAGCTGACTCGAATGCATAAAAATCTGTGACGTGCCGCTGTCTGTGGTCAGCCTCTGCATCCTGTGGTGTGATCGCCTCCTGCTGCTCTCTGATCTGTCGTAGCAAGGTCTCCCTATGTCGGCGCATCTCAAGCAGGTAGAGCCCAATGCAGACTTGGTCATGGAAATGGATCAAGCATGATAGTGGGCCAAAGCCTCTCCCGTCCTGATAGAGGTAGTGGTATCATCCACGGGTCTCGTAGTAGGTTGGGCAGGTGCAAAGGAAGTGTTCCTCTGTCTCAACCACTCCTATTGTGCATAGCGTGCAGGTCCGCTGCTCTCTAGGTATGCGTGCTGCTCTCCCTGTCTCAATCCGCAACTGATGGGATGAAACCCACATCTGCCCAATGGCGATCCTCAGCGCATGTGAGACTCTTCTGTCCTCGAGATGTAGGGGTTTGACGATGAATCCATCCTTTGAGACATTTAGAAAATTGTTACGGTAGAATTGTGTCTTGGTGGGGAGCTCTTGATCTCCCTCTCAAGCTCGAGACGTACGGAGCTGGAGAAGATCTAACCGTATGATACGGTTAATCTCATCTCGCGGGATCGAGTCAGGGGGTGCATCCAAACTATATTGAAAGGGGGGGAGCCTGTCCATCGGAATCCCGTGTCTGGCAAACCATGTGGATATACAGGCATACCATGTGTCTGCCCCACTCTCCGCTACTCGTTTGGATGACTCCAGAGCCCAGCCTCGGTAGTCTCCAATGGGGTAAGTCCCAAATTCTATGGATGAAAGTCACTGTCTGAAAGATGGCATCAATTTGTAGTGGTGTCATGGTGAACTCTACTTGTATTATCTCATGCGGAACTAAGGGCTTGCTCTGAATGATCCTAGATCCCATGGTCACCTGTAACCGCTCAAATGTCTTCCACATTGCTATCGGTAGATCACATCCCCAGAAAGGTGCTGCATACATGGCAGTCGGTCGCACTAGCGTATTGAAAAGTCAGCACTTTGTTGGTGGATCTTGGAAGTGTGCCTGGAAACACTGCCTCTCCAATCGGGCCAGAGCACCCGATCCCCGTGTGAGTCGTGCTTGGGCTGCATGTGTCATAGTGAACAGGGGTATTGTGAGGATTGCTCCCAAATATGTGTATGACTGCACTATCTCCACTGGCTCGGTTCGATAAGTGAAATTGAGTCGTCGGATTACTGTGTATGAGGTGTTGAAGACCATAACCTTGGTCTTCCCAAGGTGGACTGTCAGGTCTCTCTCTATAGAACCCCTCTAGGGCCTCCAAGTGTCTCTGCAGCCCCTCCGTTGAGGATGAGATGAGGACTATGTCATCAGCGTATAGCAATATTTGTATCATGAGATCGGCCAGTGGTGATCCTTCGCCCCCTAGGCGGTCTATGAAAGAGGTGATCTCATCAGTGTACAGCCCGAAGAGAGTCGGTGAGAGGGGACATCCTTGCTTCATTCCAATCGTACTCTCGACCCAATCCGATAGGCCTCCTCGGATACGAACTCAGCCTCTGACTGACTCATATAGGCTCATCACCCCCCATATCAGTGTCTCTGGAATCTGCAGCTCCTGTAACCTCTTGATCATGCGGGATCGTGGGACAGTGTCAAAAGCCTTCCGAAAGTCTACAAAGCATGTGTAGACTTTCTGGTGTGTAGACCTCGCCTCCTCAATGATAGCCCTCAAAGTGAAGATGTGATCTAGGGTAGAGTGCTGTCTCCGGAATCTTGCCTGTCCGAGTGCCCGCTGCCCTTGAGCCTCTGTATGACTGCTGAGTCCCCTCTCTAGAACTGATCCATAAATCTTGGCCAGAGTGTGGCCAATCATAACGGTCCGATAGTTCCCTGTCTCCATAGGGTCCCCGGCTTTGTGTATCGGTACAATAGTGGTGATACTCCAAGAAGGTGGAAATCCGTGACAAACAGCCCGGTTGAACATCTGTGCTAGGATCGGGGCTAGGACCTCTTGTCCATGTGCAAAGTGCTCAGTCCGGAGGCGCTCGTGGTCTTGCGCTCTCCGATTGTGTAGACGGCGGAGTGCAGCCCGTACATTCTGTGTGGTGAACAGATGACAAGTGGTGGGCCTAGGCGTGGAGGACATATCCGGTGGTGTCTGCATCTGGGCATCATAGAGGGAGCATGCATACGTGTGCCACACATCTGGGTCAGAAATGGGGATAGGTGGCTTCCCCTCTGATAGAAATCCCCATCCAGTGGTCGGGTCTCCTCCTCGGAACAATTTGACAATCTCATCCATCCTATGTGTGAGGAAAGCCCGTCTCTTACGGCGTGTCAGTCGTCGAGAGAGAGAGGCTATGCTTGTTGCAACTTACGTTTCTGCCTTCCCCGAGCCCCCTCTTTGGTCAACACCTCTCCTGCAACCTTACTACAGCATCTTCCAGCTGTCGCAGGTGTTGGGCTGCTGATTTTGCCTCTGTTAGGACTCTGCGTTTCCTGATGCGACCTCATTTCAGAACCTCATCAGCCTTTGGAGGACTGCGCGCCATTTCTGTTTCACTTCTTGCCTCTATTGCGACATCTTCATAGGCCTTGTTGGCTGCTGTGCCTCTTCACTCTCTCTCTTCGCCCTAAATTTCGTCATCACTTGTTCCTTTTTGTTTTTCGAGTGCTGCATCAGTTTTTAGGTCTGCTTGGGTGCATGCCTTTCAGCCCTACAATCATTATCTATATGTGCTCTTTTCCCTTTCCTTGACTTCGACTTTCATTTCTCTGCAAATATACCCCTCTACTTTGGGTATTTTGGTCGGCACTCTCTTTTCCTAGCATTCCACCCGATATCTAACATCTACCTCTTGATGTGTTCTAAGCCTTATACTCCTTGTCTTTTCTCGATTGGTCTATATTTTACTGCAGGAAGTTTCCAGATTTGGACTTTTCTTCTTCTTCAGACAAAACGGCTACTTATGAATTTGACAAGACTTTCAGCAAAGAAAGATTGGCTTAGAATAAGAAATAGAAGCAGGCTATGGGTCAGGATGACCCTGTTTACACCTCCCATCAGGCTCAGCTTGTCATCAAAACCTTCATGCATAACCTCAAACACCCTTGCCTTTCTTGTGAAACATGCTCTTCATCCTGTTGTGGCTTTAAATGATAAGAAAGGCAGGTGGATAATTATTCAATGTCTTATTCAGGGTGAAGTACTTGAATTTGTCTCTGTTGCTCCCCAATCTTCTCATTGAAGGGCACAAATTTTGGAAGCTATGCAGCACTATCCTGGAGACAACATACATTTTTTTGTGGAGACTTTAATAATGCACCACAGCAAGGGGATCATACTTCTAGTAACACTCATATGCTGACACTAGAACATTCGACATTGGTCCCAATTAATCTCTCAGCTTGGTCTTGTGGATCTTTCGAGAGAGCTAAAGCCTACGCTTTCAGGATATACTTTTCAGCAATGCTCAGTCTGCATATCGGACCAGGTTGGACCATTGCTACATGATCAATGTGTAACGGTATGGTGCTCTTACTTGTCAGATATGAGTGGATTATGCCTTCCGCCATTTTTAGCACGCTCCATCATGGCTAAGGTTGTCTTTTCATGAGATGCCACATGATAGGTTGCTAGACAAGACGTTCTTCGTAGTCAATAATAGTTACTTGGAACATGATGAGTACAAGCAGATGCACCCCTTTGGGAACATTGCCACATTGATCTTGATTATGCCTGGAATGCTTTTATTTCTCAAATGCAATTAGTAATTTGTAATTATGGCAAGAATTACCTCCATGACCTGTTGCTAATACTAAAGTCAATTGTTAAAATTTGAGAGAACTCAGCCATGTAAAACTTGAGCTTGGATGCTTACATCACACTAAGCATCTATTACAAAAGATTGACTATAGGAAAATTGTCAAATGGGAAACTAAAGCCAGGCAAAAACCCCTTCTAGATAAAGGTTGCTCCTCTAAAGAGTTCTTCAAAAGCTTACACTATGAAAGGGAGGCTCATAATATTTGTCTTGTTTTAACAATTGATGGTTGTTGGACTTCTTCAAGGGCACACCTTGCTCAAGCGTGTGTTGATCACTTTGCCAAACAATTTGGAAGTTTGGAGTCTCATTCGCAGGATGTTCTACCAGCAAGGCCGAAGTTGTTACAAGATGTCTCTCCTATTATAACTCGTGCCCAAGCTCTGCATCTTGAGGCTCCTTTCAAATAAAGGGAGCTCCTTGATGCTCTAAAATCATGTAGCAAACGTGTTAGAAAATATTCAACTGAGGGTACACGCAGTGGAAGACTTATAGTAATGCCCAGGAGCTCACATAGTGTGGTGTGGGTGTGGAATCACAAACTTCTTTACTTATGTGCATTCAATAGATGTGCAGACTCATCAATAGACAATGAACCGGCCAGATAGAGAAACCACCAAAATATATATTTCCGTCCACAAATATGGACACAATACAAAAGAGACAGATCCAGAGTCCCACCAATGAGGTGGTCCTCTAATCTTACCACAAGGTCCTTCTCCTATATGCTGGCTATCTCTAGACTCGAGCCTGCATGCTCCACCTGGAGCTTCTGTAGACTTTCCGTCCTTTGACCTCAGCTCCTTGCTGCCCTAGAAGACAGCCAAGGTCTCAGCCTCACACTGAGCTAATTCTGCAGCAACATTGGTACTCCTTCAGCTTCTGGATGTAGGCCCCAAGGGTTGTGCTCTGCTGCTCCTTTCTGCTCTGCTGGAAGCTGTACTGCTGGATGCTGAAATGAGGCAAGAGCCTCTCCTTTTATAGGCCTAGGGCCTTGCTGAAAAAAAATTGACCAGCCTGCAGCAGACTGGCCGACTAGACTGGCCGACCAGTCTATGGCTGGTCCAGCCCTATAAGGGCTCACAGCCCGGGGCTTTTATGGCCCAAACTTCCAGGGCCTTTGGCCCTCCATTCAAGGCAGGGGTCCAGCCTATATAAGGCATGCCTTCTGCCCACAGACAGTCACATTTGCTGCTTCACATCTGCGCCTGCACATCCTGCGCCTCTGCCAGGCCCTTCCCAGCCACGTGTCCTGCACCGTACTGTCCTGTACATCCTGCTGTCCTGACCCGCCTGTACCGCGCCATCATCAGGGTCTGTTGCAGGCCCTTTACCTGCCCACTACCCTTGCCATATGGCCTGCCATGCTGATGCCATCTGCAGGTCGCAATTCTGTGAGGTGCTGCCCATGTGGCAGCCCCCTCTCTTTCTTCTCTCTTGGGCACATCCTGCCCTGGGTCTCCCTCCCCCATGCACTCCTCATTTGGGGACTTACAGATGGGGAGGTGACCTTTCCAACAAAACGGACGTCCCCGGGGATGGCTCTACAACATAGTTCTTTTTGGCATATTGGGATGCTCTTAAACATGTTTTATTGCATATGATTAGTCATGCCTGGCAAAATCAGAAAATGCAAGATGCTCGGAAGGAAGGATTAGTTATATGTTGGGGTAAAGGCACATTGCCTACCCTTAATTAAAGGAATTAAAGATAGGACACCTATGACTGTCTTAAGACAGTCATAGGGTAAACCTAATCCTAATAAGGCACATTGCCTACCCTTAATTAAAGGAATTAAAGATAGGACACCTATGACTGTCTTAAGACAGTCATAGGGTAAACCTAATCCTAATAAAACATAAGTGAGTTTGTGGTGTGGCTTACTCTTCACTTCACACCCACACTAGTGTGTCTCTCTCTGACTCTCACTCTCTTGCTCTCTTCCTCCACTCTTCCCCCACACAACTGGTATCAGAGCCATCGATTTCTCTCCCTCTACCTCATCCTCACCCATACCGTACGGACAGTTCCGTACTGCCGTACGTCGTCCGTACGACTGTACGGACCAGGGCGCAGAGCCGTACGGCGGCGTGTTTTGAAGGGGATACGGTGGTCGCGGGTGTGTGCATCGCAGGCGGCGCAGTTTGTCGCGGGCGATTTCGTACAACAGCTGCAAGGCGTGGTCGCGGGCGCATTTCGGCGCATTTCGTACAACAGCTGCACCTTTTGCAGGTCCTTGACGAGGGCGTGGGTGTCGCCAGCTTGCTGGAGTACAGCAGCATAGCTGCTGTGTTTTACAGCAGCTCTTACATCATCTGTACGGACTGTCCGTACAGTCGTACGGACAGCCGTACACAGGTACGGACGACAGTCCTTCACAGCCAGGTACGGACGACAGTCCGTTTGCAGGTACACTGAGTTTGCGTCGAACCAGCAGGGTACAGAAACAACAGGACTTGGTTGTTTTTTGCTGCAAAGTCTCATTTTTTTTGGGGGGGAAGCGTGCTGCAAGAAGGACAGCAGTACAGCAGGAGTTTCTATGCATTTACTGAGTGAAATTCTCAGTTTTGGGTGATCTTATCAAAGGGCTTTTGCCTGGATGTGTATGCAGTATATGCCTTGAGGCAGTGTGTAGCCAGGGAGCACACATTTGCTTTATTTCGCAGTGCATTTGGTGACATTTGTTGCAGGTCACATTCTTTGTACGCACTTTGAAAATCTCAGTTGAGCCACGCTTGGTCAGGGCGCATCGAGTTTACTCGGTCCCTAACTGCCCATCGTTGACAGTGCTCAAAAGATTTTCTTCTTGGTGTCTGTACGTTGTGAGTTGTGTTGTTACTGAGTACACAGGAGCAGCCTATGCATTACACATTGTCAGGTACAAGTGTCAGAGAGATTTCATATTGCATGCTACCTCAGTGTTGAGGTGTTCTCCACTTGATTCAGGTGCCAGTTCAAGGGGCTTTTGCCCAGACTTTTTTTGATAGCACTTGGGTTACCAACAGAGATCTTCAGATGCATTTTCTCCCCTTGGTATAAGGGTGATTGCTTGGGATTTATCCCATTTACTGTTGCAGGTTTTGTGACAGGCTGAAGGGTCATTTACTGTTTTTGGGGTGTTTGTCAAGTGGTTTCTGCAATTTGAGTCAGTGACATACCTCATCTGAGGTGGGAGAAGTGATCAGTACAGTCAGTACAGCAGTGTTTACAGCAGTGTTGGTGGTTTTGTCAGATAATTATGCACTGTTAAGCTCTTGTTGAGCAGCAGCAGCAGTCTGAAATTACTGTTTTTTATGCCTCTTTGAGCTCAGAACAGTTTGTCAGAAGGTACAGTATTTGCAGGGACATTTACTGTTTTGCTGCAGATTTTACTGACAGTAAAAACAGCACCTTTGAGAGTGCTTCTGGCTCTTGAATAGAGCAGGCTTTTCTGAGAAATCAGAACTTTTATTCAGTCTTTTTTTTTACTTCCAGGGACTCACGTACTTTCCTCATCTGATATGGCATCAGGAGGAGGTGATTCTTCAATTCTGAACATAAAGAAACTGGAAGGAGCACATAACTATGCATTATGGGCAGAACAGTGCTTGAATGTCCTTCTGTTAAAGAAGATTGCCAAGCCCATAAGGGTAAAGGGTGTCAAGCCATCTGATATGGCAGCTGATGACTGGGAAGAGCTTGATTTGTCCGCGAGGGCAGCTATCATGCTCACTATTTCAGACACTCTTGTGTTCAATGTACAGGCTGAAAAGACCTCTTATGGTCTATGGCAAAGACTAGAAGAATTATATGCCCAAAAGAGCTCAGCCAGTAAGGTTTATTGGCTGAAGAAGCTGGTTGATCTTCGCATGAAGGAAGGTACAGCTATGACCTCACACTTGAGTGAGTTCAATGCTATCTTTACACAGCTGATTGCACAGGGGTTGAACCTTGATGAGGAGTTCAAGGCTACTTTCTTGTTGTGTACTCTTCCTGAGAGTTGGGACACTTTCAAGACCACCCTGTCAAACTCAAATGCCACTCTTATTTATGCTGATGTAGAGAGCTCTCTTCTTATGGAGGAGATGAGCAGGAAGAATAATGCGGGCAGCAAGTCTTCAAGTGCTTTGCAGGTACAGGACAGAGGCAGGACTCAGCAGAAGGGGAGATCTGCTAGTAAGTCCAAATCCCGTAGTCAGTCCCGTGGCAAAAAGGACATTGAATGTTTTTATTGTGGCAAGAAGGGACATGTGAAGTCGAAGTGCTTCAAGTTCATACGGGATCAGAAAGCCAAGAAGGCTGAAACAAAGGATGCAAGAAATGCAAGCAAAGGCAAAGGCAAGGCCAAGGTAGATGACTTGGATGCAGTGAATGTTGCAGCAGAGGACAGTGACAGTGACATACATGATGTTTTATGCTCTTCTGCTGTAATAGCACATGCTTTGGTTATTGATGGCCATGACATGCACACCTGGCTCTTGGATTCAGGTGCTTCTTTTCATGTTACACCTCATAGGGAGTGGTTTACTTCCTACACAGGTACTCATGGAGTTGTTCATCTTGGGAACAACTATGCATGTCAGATTGCAGGGATTGGCAGTATACAGATAGTATTTCCTGATGGACAGTCATTTATGCTTGATGGTGTTCGCCATGTGCCGCAAATCAAGAAAAATCTGATTAGCACTGGCTTATTAGATGACAGTGGTTACCACACCACATTTGGGGATTCCAAATGGGTGATTACTGATGGCCAGACTGTAGTGGCTGAGGGTTTTAAGAGTGATACCTTGTACCCTCTTTATGTTTCCAGTGTGGGTAATTTTGTTGTTGCCATAACCGAGCTGCCAAAGGTTTCATTGTGGCATAGCCGGTTGGGACACATGTCTGTTAAAGGAATGCAAGAACTGTCACGTTTGGGTTATCTGCCGCCTCTCTCTTTTTCAGATTTGCCTACTTGTGATCATTGTATTTTTGGCAAGCATTCTGTGACTCCTCATAAGAGGAGATCTCCCCAGAATAGAGCACCACTTGATCTAGTGCACACTGATTTGTGTGAGATGCCACAGTTATCACTAGGGGGTGCCAAATATTTTATTACTTTCATTGATGATGCCACACGTAAGGTGTGGGTCTATTTCTTGAAGCATAAGGGAGATGCCCTAGATGCTTTCAAGAGGTTTGTCGCTCAGGTTGAAAATCGGACAGGTCGTAGGCTGAAATGTCTCAGATCCGATAATGGGGGTGAGTATGTGTCACATGCTTTTGTGCAGTTTTGCCAAGCCAAGGGCATCAAAATAATGCATCTCAAAATGGTGCAAGTGAGCGGATGAATCGAACTATTCAGGAGAAGGTTCGATGTATGTTGTCTTATGCTGCATTACCCCATGGCTTTTGGGCAGAAGCCGTGCAAACAGCAGTTCACATTATTAACAGGTCACCAAATAAGGCTTTGGAGTTGAAAGTGCCAGAGGAGGTGTGGTCTGGCAAGCCACCCTCATATAAGCACTTACGGGTATTTGGCTGCGAGTGCTTTGCTCATGTACGCAAAGATCTCCGCACCAAACTGGATCCAAAGTCTATCAGATGCATCTTTATGGGATATGGTGACGAAGGTGAAATGGGGTACAGGTTATGGGATCCCGTTAAATGGAAGATTATACGCAGCAATGATGTCATCTTTAAAGAAGATAGTGTACACAAGGAACCCGTGCAACCTGTGGAATACAGGAGGGTTATTTATGATGATGTTGGACAGCAAAGAATGCCCATTTATCTGCAGCAGGAGCCTGCTGCAGATCACCCTGTTCAAGAGGGTATACAGGCTGAAAATCAGCCAGATAATTTTGCCAATGATGCACCACTGGATGTGCCAACAGATGGGGCTGTAGAACAGCCAGATATGGTGGTACAGCCACCCGTCATGCATGAAGAACAGGCTGGACAGCAGCCTAATCCGGAACATTTTGTGAGGAGGAGCACCCGTGCACAACGGCCTCCTGCCAGGTTTGTTCCAGGAGCCAATAATGTGGCTGATTTTATTATGCTGACAGATTGTGGTGAGCCTTCCAGCTTCAAGGAAGCTATGGGAAGAACAGAGAAAAAGAAGTGGGAGAAAGCCATGCAGTCAGAAATGGACTCCCTACTTCAGAATGATACATGGGACTTGGTGCAGTTACCTGCAGGCAGAAAGGTTTTGCCATGCAAGTGGGTTTACAAAGTCAAAGTGGATTCAAATGCTTTACCTCGGTATAAGGCCAGATTGGTTGCCAAGGGATTTAAGCAGGAGAAGGGCATTGACTTTGATGAGATTTTTTCACCTGTAGTCAAGATGACTACTTTGAGAGCAGTGTTGGCTCTTGTTGCTCATGATGACATGGATTTATGTCAGATGGATGTGAAGACAGCTTTTCTTCACGGAGATCTCCATGATGAGATCTATATGAGTCAGCCAGAGGGATATGCTGTTAAAGGGAAAGAGCAGCTTGTGTGTAAGCTCAAAAGGAGCTTGTATGGACTCAAGCAGGCGCCAAGAGAATGGTACAAGAAGTTTGATGCCTTCATGCAGTCCCAAGGGTATCATCGGTGTGAGACCGATCATTGCTTGTACACCAAACGGGCAAAGGATGGCAGTTTGATGCTACTCATTCTATATGTGGATGACATGCTTATTGCCAGTAAATCTCAGCATGAGATTAGTGCTTTGAAGAAACAACTGCATAAGTCTTTTGACATGAAAGACTTGGGTGATGCAAATCATATTCTTGGCATGCGTATTACTCGTGACAGGTCCAAGGGACTTTTGTTTCTGTCACAGAAAGAGTAAATTGACAAAGTACTGCAGAGGTTTAAAATGGAGGGGGGGAAGTCCATTAGTACCCCGTTGCCTCCACATTTAAAACTCAGCAGTAAGGACAGCCCCAGATCAGATGATGATAAGGCTGAAATGGCCAAGGTTCCGTATGCATCTGCAGTTGGATCTTTGATGTATGCCATGGTTGCCACTCGTCCGGATATTGCTTTTGCGGTGGGAGTCATCAGCAGGTATATGGCAAATTCAGGCAAGCGGCATTGGGAAGCAGTGAAAGGCGTCTTGAGGTATCTCAAAGGTACCAAAGACTTGTGCATATGCTATGGTAGGCAGGATGCATTGGTGCATGGTTTTACAGATTCAGACTATGCAGGGAATGCAGATAACCGGAAGTCTACTACCGGTTATATTTTCACATTTGCAGGAGGTGCTATATCATGGGTGTCTCGGTTGCAGAAATGCGTTGCACTGTCAACCACAGAAGCTGAATATGTTGCAGCCACTGAGGCTTGCAAGGAAGCAATATGGCTTACTCGGCTGGTGGGAGATTTGGGCATTACAGGAGATATGCCAGTTTTGCATTGTGATAGTCAGAGTGCTATCATGTTGGCAAAGAATCCGGTCTTTCATCAGAAGACCAAGCACATAGAAGTGAAATATCATTTCATCAGGGAGGTACTGGAAGACAAGCGTCTTGAGCTTGTGAAAGTACATACTGATGATAATCCTGCAGATTTGCTCACTAAGAGCTTGCCTACAGAGCGGTTTGCACATTGCCGCCACATCATGGGATTAGGATGAGACCATTCTTACTTTATGGTCTAGTATACATTAACTGTATATTGCTGTAATTTTTATTCTTTTCTCCCCTTAAGGCACATTGGCCTTTAGGTGGGAGGTTGTTGGGGTAAAGGCACATTGCCTACCCTTAATTAAAGGAATTAAAGATAGGACACCTATGACTGTCTTAAGACAGTCATAGGGTAAACTTAATCCTAATAAAACATAAGTGAGTTTGTGGTGTGGCTTACTCTTCACTTCACACCCACACTAGTGTGTCTCTCTCTGACTCTCACTCTCTTGCTCTCTTCCTCCACTCTTCCCCCACACATTATACTCATCCCCAAAAAGTATATTTGTGAGTCTTTTGCTGATTGGAGGCCTATCACACTCATACTAGGCATTTATAAGGTGGTTGCTAAAATGGTGATAGGATAAAATATTTTCTGCGTGATGGTCTACATCCTACTCAATATGGCTTCATACCTTGCAAACACATCACTGATAATATTGCCAATGCCAGGATTTCATTGCATAGACCATGCAATCTTTGGGTTTTGGAAACAAAATGCAGCATGTTATTTATTGGTTGTACATGTAGGACATCTAGTAACTTAAGAGACCTTTTCATGAAAGGCACGAAATGATTGAACTGTGCAAAAGAGTCTTGCCTATTAAAAGCTATTGATAAGGGAATCTCAAAGTTTGCTTGGCAAATAGAAGAAAGTTTAGGAGTTCAAAATATCCTATTGGAATGGAAAGGGAAGATTTTGAAGAAATTTGAAACACCAACGTTTTTGCAAGTCTTCAAGGTTTGGTTGCAATCCAAGTATCCCTTTTCTTTGTGTTGGTTGGAAGTTTCACAAAACTTCGAAAAAGCCAAGATCTATTGCAGCTACCTGTGAGACTACTTTGACAAATGTCTCTAAATGGCTAAGCTGGTGCTTCAAAGTCATGTTGCCTAGTGTCCATGAATTTGGAGGGACTTATTTAAGGAGGCAGATGTGTTGGAAAGGTCACCTCCCCATTTGTAAGCCCCCAAATGAGGAGAGCGTGGGGGAGTGAGACCTAGGGCAGGATGTGCCCCAAAAGAAGAAAGAAGGGTACTTGGCAAGTCGTGGAGCTCCTGATGTACAGGGTAGACACGTGGACATCAGGGACCTGCAGCAGCCTGATTGTGCAGGGATTTCCAGTACGGTATGCATACGTGGCTGGTGAAGACCTGGCAGGAGGCAAGGATGTTGTAGTAGGAAGGCGCCTGCATGAAGAAAGATACGGGGCAGATGACAGAGGCTATGGGCAGGAGTACAGCCTGCAATAGGGTCTCCAGCAGCAGCAAAGGGCAGCCTAGCAGCAGCCCAAAAGGGCCTGGCTAGGGCCCTTATATAGGCTGGGCCCTTGCCTAGATTGGAGGGCCAAAAGCCCTAAAAGTATGGGCCATAAAGGCCTAGTTTTGTGAGCCCTTAAAGGGCTGGTTGGGCTGAGCCAACCAGGTCGGTTGGGCCAGCCAACCTGGTCTGTCGAGTCGGCCCAGATTGGGACAGACTGGTCAGGTTTTTGACAGGCCCCTCCTATAAAAGGAGGGGCTTCATGCCCCATTATTCATCCAACATCCAGTAGAAAGTGGAGCAGACAGGAGCAGCCAGGAGCCACTCCCTTGGACCTCACACTAGGGGTGAAGGAGAGTTGAAGGTGAGCTGCAGACTGAGTTCCTAGAGGCTGGACCTTGGCTGTCTTCTAGGGCAGCAAGGTGTTGTGATCATCATACCTTCTGGAGCAGCCATTCACAAGCAGGTTGGAGCAGTGGAACAGGGACCTGTGTGCTGCAGACAAAGCTTGGCAGGGGCTGCCCACCTAGCCTGATTCACAGGCAGTAAGGTGGAGAAGAACACACTGGACGGAAAGTCTACAGACGCTCGAGGTGGAGCACGCGGACTCGAGTCTAGAGATAGCCAGCAGATAGGAGAAGGACCTTGTGGTAAGATCAGAGGACCACATCATTGGTGGGACTCTGGATCTGTCTCTTTTATATTGTGTCCATAGTTGTGGACGGAAATATATATTTTGGTGGTTTCTCTATCTGGTTGGTTCATTGTCTATTGATGAGTCTGCACACCTATTGTATGCACATAAGTAAAGAAGTTTGTGATTCCACACCCACACTGCACACTGTGTGAGCTCCTGGGCATTACTATAAGTCTTCCGCTGTGTGTACCCTCTGTTGGGTCATTTCTAACATGGTATCAGTGCCCAAGTAGGAGGCTCACAGGTGTGGGATCCTGAAGGCATGGACCTTGCTGAACGACGACCTTGTTTCAGAAGCTCTAGGGAATCGACTTCCACGACTGGAGGATTGTGCTCTTGCGAGAAGGAGGGTGACTCAGGTTCAGTCAGGTGCGTTTAAAGTTCGCAGTCCAGGTTATCTGGAGATATACTTTTGTTGCAGACCTTGCCAAAGGAAGGACGGGTTGAAACAGACCCTCAGAGCATGGTGCCTGGAAGACTCCAGGTTGTTCACTCATTATGAGGGGGACAGCTGGAAGATCGTAGAGGCTGGATTGCTCGAGTTCGAAGGCAGGAACATGACTGAAGGAGGTGGTGCCAGGAGGTGCTATCAAAGATGGACCTGTGTATGAGGATGGTGTGCGGAAGCGGAACCGGACCTGGTGGAGGAGGAGCCACTGGATAAACAGCGTGGAAAAGATTTCGACATCGAAAAGTTCCAGAGGACTACGACCAGGGAGTTACTGGAGCATCTTCATCGACATGTGGGCATTGGGCTTGGATGTGTTGGTGAGAGGGGGTGTTGGAAAGGTCACCTCCCCATCTGTAAGCCCCCAAATGAGGAGAGGGTGGGGGAGGGAGACCTAGGGCAGGATGTGTCCCAAAAGAAGAAAGAAGGGTACCTGGCAAGTCATGGAGCTCCTGATGTACAAGGCAGACATGTGGACATCAGGGACCTGCAGCAGCTTGATTGCGCAGGGATTTTGAAACCGGCCTCTAATCACTCAGAGGGCAGTGGAACTAAACCTTTAATCACTTCAGCACTTATTTACAGCTCACAAAGCATATATCACAACCATTAACCATTGCATGATCTGTTGAGAATCAGCATCTCCAGGCGTGGCCAGCCGACCAGCCCCCATGCAGCAAGAGGGCAGAGGGGGTAGGCTGGCCGACCAGCTGGTCGGCCCAGTTGACCTGACCGACCAGGCTGGTCGGTCCAGCCAAACTGGCCGACTCCCCCCATGGCCTGCCCTATAAAAGGGCCTCCTTCCCTTCACTTCCTCCATCACTTCTTGCAGCTCCTCAAGGCTCCAGCATACAGCCTGCTCCTGACCATCCCCTCAGAGCCCCCTCTCAGCTGCTCAGTTGGCTGCCCACACTCCCGCAGCAGATCTTGCCTCTTCAGGGCTCTTGCCTCCCCGCTCCAGGCCTCTACAGTTCCCTTGTTCCAAGGTTCCTGCCTCTTCACCCAGGCTCCTTCAGCCTCCTCTTCTCTAGGCTCTTGCCTCCTCAGTTCAGGCTCCTCTAGCCTCTTCACTCCAGGCCCCTGCCTCTTCGTTTCAGGCTTCTCCTGCCTCCGTGCTCTCAGGCTTCAGCTTTCTTGTGTTCCCCCCTTTTTCTCTGCTTCAGTTCAACCTCTCCTGCAGCTCCTGTTTTCTATCTTATTCAAGATATCTTGTATTTCAGTTGCTGCCCTGGTTTAAGGGCTGATTTACAGCAGATTAGTGGTGGTACATTTTGTTATCTCTAGTGTTCTCTGTGTGGCTCTATAATTTCAGTTTGTTTGCATCTTCCGCTGCCATTTTAATATGATCACCATTTGGCATTTACCCATTTGTTCACAAACAAAACCACTGAAAAAGGGATGGAGGCTAGAATGCCCCTGCTCAACAGACATAGACAAGTGCACCCGATTGGCCCCAAACACCGTGGCGCCCCTTTCGGTATTTCTTTATATTTCACAGTGAAATGATTACAAGTTGCATCTGGGAGACTTCCCTGCAACTGAGCACGCAGCCCCAATTCACTAAGCCTTCGCAAGGCTTTCAAGCATAGAACACCATCACATAAGTGCACTTAACCCATAGGCTCAACCCAAAGGCATTCTCTTTTCCGAGTGCAATTCCATTGGCTGTCCAGATGCAATCACACTGCACCCCAGCTGCACTCTCTTTGAGTGGTTTCCAGATGGCATTCACAAAGCTTTTCAAAGCTCCAAAATAAAATCAGCAAAGTACCCAACCAAAGAATGACTCATGTAGCTCTGCCTGGGCACCTGCGAGCCAAGAAAGAGGCGGCACACGAGGCCAACCAATAGCTTATGGCAAAAAGAAATTGCAGTGGCAAAATCACAACTCACCAAGCCCTGAAAAACTCGAACCAAGTTCTCAATCGCCAAGAGGACATAGTAGCCAATGCCCAATTGCATTCTCAGCCAAAGAGGAGTGCAAAGGCATGAAGAAAGAACATTTACAAGAGCCGACCAGCAAGAATTCCACTGAAAAATGCGAAAAGAAGCACTTCTGTCGCGAAGAAGTGGGAGTTCTTGGGCTCAAAAGAAGCGTGCTTCAGAGAGGAATGCATTGAGAAGGTTTTGGAGAAGTTTCATCGCCGGAAAGTCCTCCAAAACTGAGAAAAACCAGTCAACCAGCGCGTCGGACCACTCGAAATTCAACAGAAAGCTGTAGCTTTGCAAGAGGAGAGGCCCAGGAGGCGGTAGAAGAAAAAAGGTCCAGAAAAAGTCACTTTTGCAAATTCGACCAGCAAAAGAAGTGCTCAGCTCTGCCCGTTCTACCAAACGCACGGAGGGAAAAGCATATCACTACGAAGGGGAGGCAGAGGGGAAGCGATCGGGCCAAACGGAAGTCGAGGAATCCAAACGGGTGAGGAGTTATGAAGAAAACGGAATTCAGCTGAAGGAGGCTGAAAAACCAGTCCAAAATCTTAACAAAGGGAGAAGATGAGAGAGAAAACCACACATGTGAAGTTTAGAAGGCCCAGGAAGGTCCAGGAATGGCAAAGGAGCATGTAGAAGGCACTAGAGCCGCCTGGAACTCTAGGGGGGCCACTGAAGGTACATGGCCCTCTAGGGGGCCCATTAAAAATGCCACGTCATCATTTCCCAACAACCACTCTTTTAATTCCTTGGAATGCCTTTGGGCCTAGGGATTAATTACGCTTATGTGCTAGGCACCATGCCGCGTTTAATTACACATTATTAAGCCCACGCTTGGAGTTTTAAAACCAAAGTTGTCACGGTCTTGTAGTACATTAAAGTACTTAGAATTTCACGCCCCCGTGACACACCCCTCTCTTGAAACAGCAAACCACAGTTTGCTGCCCCAAAACACAGGAGCGAGCATGAAATATAGCATAAAAGAGTATACAAGAAAGCCGCAGCTATAGTATACAGAGATAGTAAAAATATGGCTAGGAGAGGCATGCATCCATCCATATATACTGGTCAAAATCTATGCGATCCTCGGCGATCAATAGTCAAGATGCATCAATATCATGAAGTCTCACAGCAGAAATACTGTCAGCTCAGTATCTCGGATGAAACATACAGTGTCATCAAGCGACCTCATGAAATCACAGTGAGCCCGTCTGTACTGAGGGAGTGGAGGTGCTACCCCCCTCTCGAACATCAAGTAATGCTCCAGACGCTCGCTCTGCTGAACTACCTGTAGGAGCCCGGACCGCAGTCGGCTCTAATTGGAAAGCATCAAGGTAAAGCTGCAATATCCCAGGTGAATCTGCCAGTTCACCTTCTTCCATCCCCATTTCGCATCAAGTGATGGGTAATTTTGAAATTTTACCAAGTAGCGACGGATAACTTTACCCTTGAGCTTTCTATCTCTGTGTGCCAGAATCTGCTCTGGGACCAGAAGTTCATCCTGTTCTTCCACTTCAGGCTGCACCTCATCAGGTACATCCTCGGGAATATCTCCATGATATTGCTTTAATAAACTCACATGAAAGGCATTATGTATCTTCCAATGCGGAGGCAACTTCAGCCTGTAAGCTACCTCGTTTATCTTTTCAGAAACCTGGAAAGGACCATAGTAACGCATGTTCAGCTTTGTGTACAACCTCTCCTTGCCTTTCTTATTTTTCAGCCTTGCCTTCTCAAAACGCAGCAAAACCCAATCACCTTCTGTGAATACCAATTCCCTGCGGTGCTTATCTGCTGCTCTTTTCTGCTTGTCTTGACTTCTTTGCAAGGCATATTTGATCTTCTTGTAAGCCTCTTCAAGGCTTTCCACAAAACGATCAGCTTCGAAGATTTTCTCTTTTGTATGCAAAATGGGAGGTATCTTCCTGGCACCTTCCACTATGTGGATGTGTGCACCGTATTATTATAAGCATATTCCAGCAAAGGCAAATAATGCTCCCATTTGCTTTTGTGGTCTGAGACATAGCATTTAAACATATCCAAGATGGTAGAGTTTTCCTGCTCTGATTGTCCATCAGACTGAGGGTGAAAAGATGACGAAAAATTCAGCGTAGTGCCCATATTTTCAAACAGTCCTCTCCAAAAGAGGCTGGTCATCCTCGGATCTCTATCACTGATTATGGATTCAGGCATCCCATGATACTTGAAGACATGCTGCAAAAACAATTTGGCCATTTGATCTGCTGTAATTTTCTTTCTTACTGGCACAAAGTGGGCTTGTTTGCTAAACCTGCAAATTATTGTCCACAATCCATCATGTCCAGTAGGAGTACGTGGAAGATCAAACACAAAATCCATAGCTATGCTTTGCCATGGTCTATCCAGAATCGGCAAAGGGTGTAACAACCCAGGTGCCTTCTGCCTGTCAAACTTTACTTTCTGACAAATCATGCATGTTCTCACATATTCTTCCACATCTTTCCTCAAAGATGGCCAATAAAAGTATTGCTCCACTGCTGTAATTGTTGCTGTAATTCCCCTATGTCCTGCATATGGAGGAGCATGACTTTCCATTATGACTTTCTGTCGCATTTGATCAGTGACACAGAGTCGTCCATGCATCAAAATGAAACCCTCTTTCAACATATAGTGATCATGCCTTTGACCATCAGAAAGCTGTTCATAAATAGTTGAAAAATCAGCATCATTAACATACTGATCTTTCATCACATCTAACACATTGTTATAAGCAATGCTCACTGCTGAAACACTGGGTTTCTTGGAGACTGCTTCAGGCTGTGGTTTCCTGGAAAGTGCATCAGCCACGACATTTTTGTTACCCGGCACATGTACAATTTGAAAATGAAACATTGAGAGGAAGTTAGCCCATCTCATGTGCTTTTCAGATAATTTTCTCTGCGTGAGAAAATATCTAAGTGACTGATGATCTGTCTGCACATTAAAATCAGCTCCAAGAAGGTAATGTTTCCATGTGGTCAAAGCATGTATCACTGCTAACATTTCCTTCTCGTATATCTGCAAGTACAATTCAGCATCTTTGAGAACTCTACTCTCATATGCAACCACTCTGCCATCCTGCATCAAAGTGCCTCCTATGCTGTTTCCACATGCATCACAAGTTACAGAAAAGGGTTTTGCAAGATCTGGCAAGATAATAACGGGTTCAGAACACAATTTTTGCTTCAGCTCTTCAAAAGCTGCATTTTCCTTTGGTCCCCACCGAAACGGTACAGCTTTCTTTTGTAAAGCATGCAAGGGAGAAGCAATTTCTGCAAAGTACTTTATAAACCTCCGATAGTATGAACACAACCCAAGAAAGCTTCTGACTTCATGCAGATTTTTCAAAATTGGCCAACTCCTTATGGCCTCAACTTTTGCAGGATCCATCTTGACTCCATCCTTTGACACTATATGACCGAGAAAATGAATCTCATGCATAAAGAACTCACTTTTCTTGGTGTTTATTAATAGCTTGTGTCTTTTCAACTCTTGAAACACAATAGTGAGGTGTTTCCTGTGCTCCTGCTCATTTTTAGAGAACACAATGATGTCATCGAAGAAAGTGCCCACAAACTTTCTGTGTGCTCTAAAAATTCTGTCCATCATTCTATTGAAAGTGGCAGGTGCATTAGTCAAACCAAAAGGCATCACAAGGAACTCATATAAGCCAAATGAAGTGCGGAAGGCAGTCTTGTAGACATCTTCAGGCCGTATCCTTATCTGATGGTATCCACTTTTAAGGTCAATACGACTGAACATTGAGGAACCTTCCAACCGATCCAATATATCATCAATGCGTGGAATTGGAAAACGGTTCTTAATTGTGACTTTATTCAAAGCCCTATAATCAATACACATTCTCCAACTGCCATCCTTCTTTTGCACAAGCAACACAGGGGAACAGTAAGGAGAATTACTTGGCTGTATTAATTCCTTTTCCAAGAGTTCCTTCACTTGTGACATTATCTCTTCCTGTTGTGCCTTACTGACACGATAGGGAGGTATATTAGGCGGTGAGCTTCCTGGAATTATATCAATTTGATGATCCTCGGGCCTCTTGGGAGGTAATTCTTGAGGAAGTGCATCTGAGAAACAATCCTGAAAATCTGAAATAAAAGCAGCCCTTTCTCTATCTAAAGCAGAAAGAGTAGAGCCTTCCTCAACTGGTTGGCTGTCCTCTTTGACAAAAATCAAGTACGCTGAAATATGACGCTTTATTACATTGGAAATACAAGAAGCTGAAACTATAGGGATGGACTCCCCTTTCAACTTTACATCAAGTACATGATTTTTGCCTCTGAGTTAAAGAAATCTTCTTGTTTCTCATCTGCACATCAGCCCCCACCCTGTACATCCAAGGCATCCCAAGCAAAGCATCACACTCTGGCAAAGGCATAATGTAGAAGTCCTCTGCATCCTGATATCCCTGGATATGCATCCTCAACTTGCCAATGATAGGAGTGACAGGTGTGTTGAGTTCAGGGTTGGCCATATCACACATGCCGGATGGCCCCATTTCCTCAGGCTCAATGCCAAGCCTTCCTGCCATATCAGGAGTTATGAAATTTGCCTTTGCCCCAGAATCAAAGAAAAACAAACAATTTTGATTTCTGATTTTTCCCCATGCTCTGCACATCTGAGTCTTTTTCATTTCCTCTTCATCATGTGCATGTGGCAAACTCCCTATCACATCTGGAAGAAGTCTTGCAGAAGGTTTAGGCTTTTTGCCCTTCCGATCAGCCTGTTTATCACCATTCTTATCATCATCTGACCTGTCTCTTTTCTTGAATGGGCAATCATAAGAGCGGTGTCCCTCTCCTTTGCATATAAAACATTTGTTTTGCTCCATGAGTGACTTTTTCTCTTCATCAGATAACTTGGTACGGGGCTGTTTATTAGGCTGTCCACGCCTTTGACCAGCTTTGAATTGGGCTTTTCCTCCCTTTTGAAACGGTCGTTTGCCATAATTTTTATTTTCAGATTTGATGTCCTTATCCTGGTGTTTGGCAGCCCGTTTGTTGTCTTCTTTCTTGCTGTCCATAAAGCCCAAATTCTTCTCCTGCATCCATGCATATGCTGTCCTTGCATTCTCAATTAATTGAGTCATAGAACCCACCTTGGTTTTGATGCAATAATCACGTAGCTCACTAGGCAATCCACAACAGTACCTCTCTATTTGCTCTTTCAAAGAAACATGCCTGTAAGAGCTCAATGGCAGCAAAACATCCCAAAACCTCTGGGTGTAATCATCAAGATTCTTGCAAAGTTTGTATGACAAGTCATGCCAGTGTGAAAGTACTTCAACTTCAAAAGTTGGAGTAAGCCAAGTAGAAGAGAACACTTGCTTAAATTCCAGCCAAGTAGCAGGTGCATCTCCATGAAGCATAAGGTTGGTGTACCACTTAAGTGCATTGCCTTTCAAAAATGTGGCAACCTTCCTCATCTTGGATGCTTCTGTAAACAAACCCCCAAGAAATGCAGCATCAAACTGTTGAAGGAATGTGAGGGCTTTGTACCTGTCCTGTACTCCATTATATGTATCAAACTTGACATGAGAACCACCATCCTTAAATTCTTTATATACATTTGATATTGGCTGTCGCAAAGATGGCTGTATATTTGCAGCATTCCCTTCACTAGGGAGAGCCATGCTTGGCTGAACATTAGGCATGGGAGCATATGCTGTGGCTTGCATGCCTGGCTGCATTCCCACATTGTCATACATGACTTGTTTTCTATGCCCAATTGGCGGTGAAATCAACATAGCATCAAAGATCGAATCTGTACCAAAATATCCAGGTTGCTGCCTCAAATATGGCTGAGGTGGTTGAGCCACATTTATGGACTGCACATTATTATTTTGAGGAGTAGAAATACCCAAACCAAGGCCTTGTGCTGGCTGCTCATACTGTTGCACTGGATGTACTTTTTGTACCTCTTTCTCAAGTACTCTTTTGGACGATTCCTCTCTCTTGGAAGTCACTTTCTGAGTCATTTTTGATGGCTGTCCCTCATGGGAAACTGATGCATGAGTGTGCGGTCCGCCATGAGAAGCTGATGCATGTGTGTACTCACTCTTTCCGTGCTTGTGATTTCTTGATTTCTTCTTCTTCTTGGCATTTATTTGCACAATCTGAGCCAAATTTTGAGCCAGTTGAGTCAAAGCAGTCACTGCACTTGCAAGCTGTGCATTCAACATAGTAGCATCATCTGACTCACTGCTAGAACTAGTATCACCGTTGAGCTCAGTTGTAGCTTCATGTGTGGCCTGCTCAAAAGGCATTTGTTGTGCTTCCTGCAGCTGTACACTAGCTGGATCATTAAGGCTTTCCTGCCTTCTCCTTTGAGGAGTTGTGGAGCTCTCTTGCTCATGGGTACTCACCATGTTTATGGTTGTAATATTCAGCTGTCAAAAAGTGCAGCAAAGATATCCTTCCACCAAACTACCGAGGCCCACCTCTTGAGAAAGAGTGTGTGGTATCCCGGCAATGGAACCAATGAAACCGGCCTTTAATCACTCAGAGGGCAGTGGAACTAAACCTTTAATCACTTCAGCACTTATTTACAGCTCACAAAGCATATATCACAACCATTAACCATTGCATGATCACCATTTGGCATTTACCCATTTGTTCACAAACAAAACCACTGAAAAAGGGATGGAGGCTAGAATGCCCCTGCTCAACAGACATAGACAAGTGCACCCGATTGGCCCCAAACACCGTGGCGCCCCTTTCGGTATTTCTTTATATTTTACAGTGAAATGATTACAAGTTGCATCTGGGAGACCTTCCCTGCAACTGAGCACGCAGCCCCAATTCACTAAGCCTTCGCAAGGCTTTCAAGCATAGAACCCCATCACATAAGTGCACTTAACCCATAGGCTCAACCCAAAGGCATTCTCTTTTCCGAGTGCAATTCCATTGGCTGTCCAGATGCAATCACACTGCACCCCAGCTGCACTCTCTTTGAGTGGTTTCCAGATGGCATTCACAAAGCTTTTCAAAGCTCCAAAATAAAATCAGCAAAGTACCCAACCAAAGAATGACTCATGTAGCTCTGCCTGGGCACCTGCGAGCCAAGAAAGAGGCGGCACACGAGGCCAACCAATAGCTTATGGCAAAAAGAAATTGCAGTGGCAAAATCACAACTCACCAAGCCCTGAAAAACTCGAACCAAGTCCTCAATCGCCAAGAGGACATAGTAGCCAATGCCCAATTGCATTCTCAGCCAAAGAGGAGTGCAAAGGCATGAAGAAAGAGCATTTACAAGAGCCGACCAGCAAGAATTCCACTGAAAAATGCGAAAAGAAGCACTTCTGTCGCGAAGAAGTGGGAGTTCTTGGGCTCAAAAGAAGCGTGCTTCAGAGAGGAATGCATTGAGAAGGTTTTGGAGAAGTTTCATCGCCGGAAAGTCCTCCAAAACTGAGAAAAACCAGTCAACCAGCGCGTCGGACCACTCGAAATTCAACAGAAAGCTGTAGCTTTGCAAGAGGAGAGGCCCAGGAGGCGGTAGAAGAAAAAAGGTCCAGAAAAAGCCACTTTTGCAAATTCGACCAGCAAAAGAAGTGCTCAGCTCTGCCCGTTCTACCAAACGCACGGAGGGAAAAGCATATCACTACGAAGGGGAGGCAGAGGGGAAGCCATCGGGCCAAACGGAAGTCGAGGAATCCAAACGGGTGAGGAGTTATGAAGAAAAACGGAATTCAACTGAAGGAGGCTGAAAAACCAGTCCAAAATCTCAACAAAGGGAGAAGATGAGAGAGAAAACCACACATGTGAAGTTTAGAAGGCCCAGGAAGGTCCAGGAATGGCAAAGGAGCATGTAGAAGGAACTAGAGCCACCTGGAACTCTAGGGGGGCCACTGAAGGTACATGGCCCTCTAGGGGGCCCATTAAAAATGCCACGTCATCATTTCCCAACAACCACTCTTTTAATTCCTTGGAATGCCTTTGGGCCTAGGGATTAATTACGCTTATGTGCTAGGCACCATGCCGCGTTTAATTACACATTATTAAGCCCACGCTTGGACTTTTAAAACCAAAGTTGTCACGGTCTTGTAGTACATTAAAGTACTTAGAATTTCACGCCCCCGTGACAGATTTCCAGCAAGGCAGACGGCGCAGCAGTACGGAAGGGTACGGTATGCATACGTGGCTGTACGGGGCTGGTGAAGGCCTGGTAGGAGGCAAGGATGTTGCAGCAGGAAGGCGCCTGCATGAAGAAAGATACGGGGCAGATGGCAGAGGCTATGGGCAGGAGTACAGCCTGCAATAGGGTCTCCAGCAGCAGCAAAGGGCAGCCTAGCAGCAGCCCAAAAGGGCCTGCCTAGGGCCCTTATATAGGCTGGGCCCTTGCCTAGATTGGAGGGCCAAAAGCCCTAAAAGTATGGGCCATAAAGGCCTAGTTTTGTGAGCCCTTAGAGGGCTGGTTGGGCTGAGCCAACCAGGTCGGTTGGGCCAGCCAACCTGGTCTGTCGAGTCGGCCCAGATTGGGACAGACTGGTCGGGTTTTTGACAGGCCCCTAGGCCTATAAAAGGAGGGGCTTCATGCCCCATTATTCATCCAACATCCAGCAGAAAGTGGAGCAGACAGGAGCAGCCAGGAGCCACTCCCTTGGACCTCACACTAGGGGTGAAGGAGAGTTGAAGGTGAGCTGCAGACTGAGTTCCTAGAGGCTGGACCTTGGCTGTCTTCTAGGGCAGCAAGGTGTTGTGATTATCATACCTTCTGAAGCAGCCATTCACAAGCAGGTTGGAGCAGTGGAACAGGGACCTGTGTGCTGCAGACAAAGCTTGGCAGGGGCTGCCCACCTAGCCTGATTCACAGGCAGTAAGGTGGAGAAGAACACACTGGATGGAAAGTCTACAGACGCTCGAGGTGGAGCACACGGACTCGAGTCTAGAGATAGCCAGCAGATAGGAGAAGGACCTTGTGGTAAGATCAGAGGACCACATCATTGGTGGGACTCTGGATCTGTCTCTTTTATATTGTGTCCATAGTTGTGGACGGAAATATATATTTTGGTGGTTTCTCTATCTGGTTGGTTCATTGTCTATTGATGAGTCTGCACACCTATTGTATGCACATAAGTAAAGAAGTTTGTGATTCCACACCCACACCGCACACTGTGTGAGCTCCTGGGCATTACTATAAGTCTTCCACTGTGTGTACCCTCTGTTGGGTCATTTCTAACAAGATGTCCCCTCACATTCAAGCAAGATTTTAAATGACTTTGTAGGAGTGATTCCAGCCTGCCACGTGGCCAAGTTCAGCCAGCCAGCCCTCATATTGTGTGCCCCCACCAGGGGAGACGTGGGAAAAAAGGAAAGTCGGGTGGGGGGGCTGAGTGAGTTGGCCCATTTCACCCCTACTAGTTGGCTGATTTGGAGGCGTCTTTGTCCCTATATAAAGAGAGGCATTTGGAGCCTCATAAGGCATCACCTAGAGTAGCAAGAACCAGCAAATTGAAGTAGCTAAATCCTTGGGCCTATATCCAAGAGGTGAAGGAGGGAAACATTAGTTGTGGACAAAGATCTTGGAGACCTGCCCACCTAGGCTGACTACCTAGGCAGTAAGGTGGAGGGATCATTGGATGGAGAGTCTACAGGTATATATTCATTTCTAACATCCATATCTTGCCACATAAGGGGAAGATGATGTTGGAATTTGTGCAGGGTGATCAGCCTTGGGCTGCCATGATGTGTCCCATGATGTGTCACCTTCTTTCACAGCTGACTACTGCTTGTGGGCATTGGCACCCCACATAGTGGGACTTCATTCTAGGCTATATAATGGCACAGTTAAAGGCTGCCCTACATGTTTTTAGCATGGAAAGGAATCCTTTCTCATCTTAAATGGCATGATCACGACTCTTTGGATGGGAACTCCTTGTGTGCTGAGAGTTTGCATTGGTCAAAGGGTTTGATCGTCCCCTTGCCTTGCAGGAGCCTAGGCGCTCTTATTTTATTTTATCCAAAAGGATTAATTTGGTGGGTGATGTGCTTCATGTTGATGGTACTTTTTATCTTGCCCTTTTGTGGCCAGGCAGGTTTGGATTGGGGATGCAATGTTGACCCCTTGGCACTGTCCTTTTCAGATGCTTCATTGCTCTTTACGGTGCCCAAGTTGGAGCTTGCTTATTGTCTTGTTAATTGGACCATACATTGCTAGGGTTTTGCTACTCTCCCCTTAGGCTTGGTTGATATCTCCGTGGCTGGTTTGTATAGGGTTTTGATGCCTCCTCCTTGGATTTTGCATCGGAGAAATCAGCTTTGGTTGTTAAATTAGTGGCGAAAAAGATTGCAGCAGCTTTGGTCCTGCAACCTTCCTCTTCATCAACAGTTTTTCTATGGAAAGTGATCCTTGGCGTTATTCCTTTTGGCCAACTTTTGTCACGTAGGCATATTGCTCCTGCTCTATTCACAGATGTCTTGCTCCAAGGGAATCCTTGCACGCGCGTGCGTGCATGCACACACACACTTTTTTTTTTTTTTGGTGGTGAAATCATTGATTGATTATATTATATGAGTAGTAACCTCAAAGAAAGGTTCTACAATTACATCAACTGAAAATTTCAGTATATGCCAAAAAGACCTCATGATCTATGCAGCGGGTTTGCAAGCAATCAAAGAAAGATTGCTACAGAGAACGCCTAAAAAAGCCAAACAGAGAGAAAGTAGGATCACCAAAGACTTTACAATTCCTATATGTCCATAAAGTCCATAGTGCTCAGTAGTGAACCCAAACGAAGAAAAGATGAAACTCCGGTCTGGATGGATGAAATCCAAATAGCCAGAAGAACTTCCCAAACGGAACAGATGGGAATCTCGCTCGCAGGTGCTATCGAAGCAAATCAAAAAACTCACGAGAGCACGGACAATGCCAAAACAAGTGAGGCACAGTCTCGGAAGAAGCAGAACATCTATGGCAAAGTGCAGGAGCAATGTGTCGATGAGCTAATAGCTGTCCAGATGGAAACACTCCCAAAAGAACTCGCCAAAAGAAAACCTGTTGCCGAAGCGGTACTTTATAGGCCCAAAGTTGCTGTAAACTTTTCCTCCACAACTTGGCTGGGCGATGCATTCGCCAAACAGAATCACCTCTCTCTGAAACCCAAGGTTGAGGCAAAAGGATTTTATACAATGCAAGTACAGTAATTTGAGATAGCCTCAAAGGACGAGAAGATGACCCTGGAGAAGTCAAAGTCCAATCTTCTAGTCGGTTTTGGAGTTCCAAAGGAGGAATCGGAACAAAGGGCAAAAGCATAGAAGTAATTTGTCGCCACAAAGGACGATAATGAGAGCCCAATCCATATGTAGTGGCTGCTAGAGAAAAGGGGAGCACAGTACCAGCATCATCTATAACATCAGCAACGGAGGTGATGCCTTTAAACGAGACAAAGTAGGAACATCGAGGTTCCTGTAAAGCCAAGGGAGGCTGAAAGACTTTCGACCAGTGAGTGCTTTCAGCTCTCAAAGAATTCCCAAGCAAAGATTGCCATCCATTTCATTCGAGATGAGAAAGAACATGCTTCCAGTCAAGAAGCAAGCGGGAGACAAAAGGGCATCCAAGCAAAGTGCCATCAATGCAGCCAAAAAAGAAATCCCAGTGATCGAGTTGCCAATGACCAAACATAGAAATACTGATATGAGTGATCAGAGTCCTAATCATAAGAGCCCAAGGCTGATCACCTTGCACCACTCCAAGTCCGAGAAGGCAAAGGTCGCCTGGGGGAGATCACTTTGCGAGGAGTTTGCCATCCATCAGTCAAAAATTGAGGTGGAGAGGACAAAGGCACAGGAAAAGAAGCATTACCATGTGAGACAGCCGGGGCTTTTCCTTTGTCTTAACTGGATCAAATATATCATCCACTTCCCCCATAATGCCAGTGGTGGGAAGTGGATCTTTCCAACCTTTACGGGTGTCTTCAAACCCTTCATGCATAACCTCATAAACAAGCTGAGCCTCAGCACAGTCATGAAGGGAATCATCTGAATCCATCACATGTTTTTGTTTATTGTTGGAAACCGACTTGTCTTTGTGAAAGATTTTCTCATAGGAATAATCCGCCATTCGAGTTAAGGAAAAAACTTGGAAGCAGCAATGCTCTACAAGGAGGAAAGCACATCAGGTACAAAACCGTACGGTGTTTTCTTGGCTGTACGGGCGAAATCGTACGGATTTTGGACAGTACGAAATTTTTTTTTTCTAGATAGGCAAACTGTACGGACTGTAGTGACAAAACTGTACGGACAAATCGTACGGAATTTTCTGACTATACGGACAAAATCGTATGGATTTTCTGACCGTACGGATTTTCGAAATTTTTTTTTCCTGGCAAGCAAACTGTACGGATTCCCGCGACTGTATGGACAAAACTGTACGGACTGTACGGACGAAATCGTACGGATTTTTGACAGTACGATTTTTTTTTTTCGGGATTTTTTGACAGAGCGTACAGGACAGAAACCGGACATCAAAAGGAACCTTGAGGGTGTCAAACTGAGGGAGAAACAAGCAGCTGTAGCGTGGGAGCACGAGGGCTAGCACGGAATCTCTCTCTCTCACACGCTTTCTACTCTCTCTCACACTACACACACCGCGTGCACACACACACACACACACACACACACACACAGAGTGTATATATGTATTTTTCGCATGTCGCTCAGGTAATCCTTTTATGATTGCCTGTCTGCTTGTCAGATGGATCACATTGTGTACTTGTCATACAAGGAAATCTTCTGATATTGTTATTGCTGGTCTCCACTTTGGGGATCGCCTCTTGTAATATACAGAAAAAAAAGTGTGTGTGTGTGTGTGTGTGTGGGTCTATGAGACATTGTGTGCGTGCATGCACATGCAGATGCATACTTTTATTTATAACATATTTATATGTATACACGGGCTAAGCATTCTGTGCAAACTTATATTCAAGTAACCCTGTTGGCCCTCATTCCCATGTCCAAGATGAGGGGTTGTTCAAGTATAATACTGATTCTTTGGCTTTAGACTTTTGTGACATACTTTTGTTTTCTTTCAGGTATATTATGAATGTTATTTTTTGTGCTTCTTGTCTTGGGACTGAGGGAAATGTATTCTCCAAGAAATATCAGTTTCATAAAATCAGAAGGTTTATCTTGAGTTTGTTTGAAACATTTGGCTTGGCAGCTGAAATTTGATCATGGAATTTCCACATTTTTACAATTTTTGCAGTTGAATCAGTTGGGTGAGGCGATTGATATTCAAATAACACAATGGAATGATGGCGGCCTCTTGGGCATATTGGAGGTAGTTTCTTAAGCTCCTCCTTTCTGTTGGAATTTGGGAATATTGGTATCTTTCTTAAAGCATTGGTGAGTATGCTCCATTATTTCCACCTTTCTGAGGCCCTGCCTCAAGTTGAATCTGTGAGTCGGCTGGCTCTTTCTTGAGAGTAAAACATGAAACATATTTTAGTTGAATTTTCTTATCCTCTTTTGTGTGCATGAAAAGTTTTCTGGTTGTTTGCAAGAATAGGGCCACAATGCACTTTATTCATATCAAAAGGTTCTAATTGCTAGCCTTCCATTCTAGGAAAAGCAACAGTTAAAATAATTCTTTGTCAAATGAATCCTTTCAGATCCTGAACCCAAATCTTATTTGAGTAAAGAGGTAATTATTTAGCCCTCAGATTGATCGTGCCAGATTTACCAATCCTAAGATTTTTTCCACAAATTACTTTGATTGACTCAGGGCATACGGGCTTTTTTGCCAAGGTCTGAGATTCTCAAAAGGCCAGAAAGTACAGCCTCACTTAAAGAATATGTAAGTGATGCAATCCGTTATAAGTGGATTTGAAAGAAGTTATGTATTTGAGTAATAATAGCCTTAGTGTATGTGCTTTGTTTATTCAGGTTGGCAGAACGCTTCCTGTTTTAATAACTCGAATTGAAGAGGAATCATCAAATCTCATTATCAGTGAACTTAAAGCTTGGGTAAGTTTTGATACGCCTTTCTCCCCAGGTTGAGCTCATGGATGTCCTGATCTTAGATTATTTTTGTACTGAACTTCTGACGTTTCCTGATCGATTGTCTTGGAAACCTTCAACGGCTTATGTATATTGTACGTGCTTCATGCACTTGACGTTTGCAAGTTACCTGTGCTTCTTAGAATTTTTGATTTGTTGCAGTTTATCAGGTTGAGATGTGATGCTCAAAGTTATGAGTAATAAGGGATTGAATGCTTGCGCCCTTAGATTGTATATGAGAAATTGCATGCAGGGCTTGGCATTCTTTGTCATGAATTGTCTGGTGGTGGAGGTTCTTTTTGTATTCAGGAATGAAGCACATGTATCAAGGTGGAGCAAAGATGAATGCTTTTGTGTCCTGACTTCAGTGAGGCATTCCAGCTTTACATTTCTTGCTAATGTTTCCATAGTATGAGATCTTAAACCACTAAATGTGGCTCATAATTGCTCACTAACCAGGCTGTAGATCTGGCCGACCAGGTTGGCCAGTTTGGCAGCCTGATCTGAATGGGCAGTCAGCCCTTCATGGATCCGCATACTGCAGGCTGTGAGTTGGTTTGGTTTGCAGGCGAGTGGGGCACATCTTCCTTTTGGCTATAAAAGGGGCCTTTGGCACGCGTTGTAATGCCTCTACCAAGGCACGCAGGAGCACAGGAGTATAGTGTACCAGCCTTGGGACCTCTGAGTTTGCGTTCTTCCTGCATTCCATAGGCTGTACACTTTTGTTTTCCTTTTCCAGATTTGAGTTTACCTCTTTGCACACTTATGAGTGAGATATTGGAGACAATTGTCAAGATCCTTTCATTCATAGTTACATAAATATTCATACCTAACGTCATGAGCTGCATGGAACATACAATAGGTATGACACCTTTATGATACTAATAGCAAGCCCAAGAACAAAATCAGAAGTTCTAAAATTCTAAAATATAATTTATTATTTTGTGTTTGAATTTACTCTTAATAGTTGGAACATTTTAGATGACATGTTGGATTGAGCAGACTTTCTTCCAGTTCTGCTTATGACATTTTAGTTGTTGCTTACCATTAGCTGCCCGAGAAGATTCATATGAAGGGTTCCCATGGCTTAGCCTGTTAATTGTTGCTTATTGTTAGCTGCTCAAGAAGATTCATATGAAGGGGTTCCCATGTCGAAACTTGTTAACTGTTGCTTGCCGTTAGCTGCTCGAGAAGATTCATATGAAGGGGTTCCCATGTCCTAACCTGTTAAGGTTTTCTTTTATGTTTTGTACATGTATTCCTGTTTTTTTATCAATCTTGTATGATCAGCCTTCTAAATTGGATGAGTTCTCTGGTGTATGCTTTTGCAGACAAGGGAGAATCTCCGGCTTGGAACGCTGCATCATGCTACTGTCACAAAGGTGCATTCCTTTGGCATGCAAGTTGAAGTGGAGAACACGAGAGTAAGGTATACAAGGGTTTGAGAAGAACATAGTCTAAGCTGCTTGAATTGTTAGTTTTGAGTGTCGTGTGGATTTTATTGACAAAATACATTTCTTGATGCAGAGGCTTTGTACATGTCTCTAATGTATCAAAAGAATTTGTAAGGCAAGTGGGAGATTTGTTTACAGAGGGTGAAAAGGTCAAAGTCATGGTGATTAGAGGTCGCGAACCCCAGCAAATATCCTTCAGGTGAATAGATCTCTAAAAAATTGTCATGTGCTTTTTGTTGGACATCAAATGACTGTGTTTCTAGTGCTACTGTCTTTGACACTGTATAAAGTTGTGCTGTGTGATCCTTTGCTTGGGAATGAGAAGGGTATGCTGGACACTTTTAACCTTCCTTTTTTCCCCATTCTTTTGCTGCAGTACTGCAGAGTTGGAAAGCGAAAGGGGGCTGATTTTGCGGGATAAAGAGGTAATTGCTATTTTTCACACAAAACTGAGTGTTTTCAGTTCGAAGCAATGCTTTTGTAATGCTCCACTGACTTTCAAATGCTAACAGTAGTAGCTCTCTGAGCATAGGTAGCTAGTTCTCAGCTGCTAGATGACACTGGAAAATAGCTGAAGTCTAAATATGGAGTATTTAGCACAGATGTCTAAATATGGAGTATTTTAATATAGCTCAGTGGATTGCAATTTTCCTTATATTGTATACAATGGTTATACTATGCAGCTGCCATGTGTCATTAATAATAGCTTGTTAATCTAGACACAACCAAGTTAGATGTAGTGCAATGCAGACATCAGAACTGCAATTGCATGTGTAACGGCAAAGCTCCGCTTGTAATAACTTGAGCTTGACAGTATAATTGATAGAGGCCAATCAGTATTAGTGAATCCATGCATAACAAGTGAAGAATCGGCCTCATAAAGGAGGCCCAAATGCTGAGTGCCTTTGAGATACCTAAAGACATGCTTCATGGCGTGCCAATGGTGCGTAGAGGGGCTGCGCATGAGAGAACCTGATAGCCACAATTAGCTATGGCTGAAATATAGATGAGGTTCTTGCGAATGCCTGTAACATAAAGCACATTCTCTAGAATGACTAGACCACCAGAAACAAAAGTAAGAGCATCTTGCCCAATGCCTTTCACTATATATGATGCATTATTGACACATGTGATTGTTCCCCCCTTAGATGCATGCTTAAGTGAGCTCAATAACTTCCTGCAGGAAGTTTTGTGCTCCACTATCAAAGAACCAGCTGTCAGATACATCAGAAACTGTCATGTAGGCATCATGAACATCATGAACATCAGGATTATACTGACATGTAACAAGAAAAGCCCAATGTTGGTCTTGGGCAAAGCTAGCTGACTCATGTCGATCATCTGGACTAGGAGAACGAGATACTGCAAGACCAGACTCTTTCTTCTTTTTCTGAGATCCTGCATTCAGAGATGTCATGCCCATGCCCAGGTTTCTTACAAAAGTGCCATCTCTTCTTCTTCTTATCCCCCGAAGAAGAAGCATCATGGAATCGACCAGCACATGAATGAGGGGGTTTACCAGCTGAAACCTTTCCTTTTCCTTTGTTTTTATGCTGGGCAGCAACAAAGGCTTGATCACTAGAGGGCAACCAGCTGGTCAAAGGAATAATGATTGGCATTGCCACCTGCAACCAACCTCAATGTAGTAGCAAAACCCTGATAAGAGTCAGTCAACCCATCAAGGGTATTAGAAACAAGTTGAGAATCAAGCACCACCTCATCAATATGAGCCAACTGCTCCTTCAAATCCTTCACACTAGTAAGATAGGCATCCATTATACCACCCTCTTCAAGCTTCAAGTCCTTCAACTGCTTGCAGAGATAGGCAACACTTGCCTCATTTCACACCTGATATAAGGATGCAAGCTGACCCCACGCTTGCTTTGTTGTCTTGCAAGACCGGATATGAGGGATAATGACCCTTTTAACTGAAAGAGCAATCAAGGCATGTGCTTTAGCATCATGACCATCCCACTGAATTTGCTCTTGTGTAGGAGGCAAAGTACCTGTAGTAGAAGATGCATCTGCTCCAAATTAGACCTATCACCAGATACATTGCTATCTTTCAAAGCTTCCTTTGCTAAAACTCCTCTCGTTAAAAACACAAGTCGCCTTTGGAAGTGAAGGGCTGCTCCCGCTCCCGCTCCCTGGCTGCTCCCGCTGCCCGTATGGAGATTCCGGTTCACCTCCATAGGGTTGGAGATATGGTCCCCAGTGGTGTTTGATGCTATTATGGGAGATCAGATTTCACCCATGATGGATGAGTGGATGGGGCCATGGGGACTGGACCTTTGGCACGCCCACGGTGTGGAGGTAAATTTTCAGCTGTGCTTCACGCGAGAGAAGCCGTTGTGTGGTTTGGCGGTCGGAGTTATTAGATTGCCGCTTGAGGCAAAGGTTGATTAGGCAGACTACTGACCCCTCCAGAAGTGTGCGGAGTTGTTTGGGGTGGAAGTCTCCTTCATGATGAAGTGGGTACGGAAGATCGGCATTGAGCCGGTGTCCACCCTAGTACGTCGACGTACAGACACGGACTACTCGTCCTCCAAACCCCCAGCAAAGTCACATAAGGCAGTCTTTTTGGAACAGGCACCCACTCACAGGAGAGCGTTGTTTTTTGCATCCCGGTCCCCATGAGCTGGACCATTGGAACGTGCACGGGCTCCATGACCGTGCTTATAGTCAACCACAGTACCTGATACTCCGGCAGGAGTTGCAGAAGGCAGAGGTAGGGCGGACAGTGGACATCATTTTGATTCAGGAGCATATGTTCTCAGCATTAGACATCAGATGGTGACACCACTTTCTGCCAGGGAGAGGTGTAACTGGCCTTTGACTGGCAAAGGGCAGTATATCTTACTCTACTTTCTCACAACACCAAAATACAACCACCATGTTCCATTGCCATTGCTTAAACACAATACTTAGAGCATACAATTCCACAGCATAGCATCACTGAACCATACAAAACAAGGGAGGCTAGAATGCCCCTACTCAATAAGCATACACAGTGACACCTATTGGCCCCAACACTTGGCGCCCCTTGCAGTATTTATTTATTCTCACTGGTTAGTTTAATTACAAGGGACTCCGTTCTTGAACTCACGCGCAGGTGCAACCTAGTACAATGCCAACACGTGGCTGTGCAAGTGACCAACTCCCAATGCTATCCTCTCGGTTCCCTTTAGTAGCCAAGCATATCACAAGTAGAACAACCCAACATCATGCAAAGCAATGCACCCACACCAATCAAAGCCATCACTGAGCCCAAGGCTTGCCATTGCTTCCCTAGGAAGAGAGTATCACAACCAGTGCCCCAATCCTCTTCCAGGCCAATGGCAGGGCATCCAACCTTCCAAGACTCGGCAAGAGTAGCAGTTGCACAAAGCAGAAGAAGGCAAGAATTCGGCAAGCAAATGGAGCCTGTTTCAACTCGAAACAGCCTCAGAAGATGGTCAAACAGCAGATAGCAGACTGTGGCAAGAGGGAGCTGTCCTTGACTGCCTTCCAACACGAGAAAAGGTCACAAAAGAAGTCGTCCAGCAATCAGCAGCAAATCTGCCATGAATTCGTCCACTAGAGTGAAGATTCCAGCTTATAGCAACCTCAGAATTCAGTGTGCCTTGCACTAGACAGGAGCCAAGAGAGAGGCGTCCAAGAATATAGGAGGCATTCTGTCGCGAAGAATGTCGAGAAAAGCTTTAGAAAAGGCCTAGAATGGGGACGCCCAGGCCTAGGGAGCATGCCAGCAGCAGGAAGCACCAAGGGGAGAAGGTCTGTCGTTGAGAAAGCTTCAAAAACATCTTGAGTCAGCAAAGGGAGAGCTGCCAAAATCCGCCATCTTTTCCAAAAGACTCCTCTGGTAGGGGAGAAGACCTAGAACAGTAGGGTAGGATAGGGAAGGGCTCCAAGACCTTCTAGGTGCTTCCAGATGGGACACACAGGTGCCACAAGTCAAGCATAGAGCCCAAGCATGCACAACTCAAGACACATGGCAAATTGGACGTGGGAATTTAATGCGCCCCTAGGGGGTCACTTTTGAAGTCATGACCCTAGTGTTTAGAACTAGTGACCCTAGTAAATAGGACCTCTATGTTAGAATTATTATTGTATTCTAGTAGTGACCAATGTAATGTAATAAGTAGGTTAGGGGCACTTTTCCCTTCGTAGAGGTTTTTCCCCTAACCATAGTTAGTTCACTAACTATGGTTAGTGAAGGATAAGGATTTGCCACTTAGACAAAACCTTTCCCTCTTCTTGTATTAGTGACTTCATCTATTGCAAACTTACGTTCAGCTCTTTTGCTCTCTCACTCTCCTATTTCCTACATTTGGTATCAGAGCAGCAAGACCTTGCTCCTATCCTTCTGCCTGCCTAAGATCGTGCCGTTTGTAAAACGTACGGACCATCTGTCCGTACAACAGTTATCAGTGTCGTCGTCCGTACTGCATTCTGTACTGTCAGTTTGCAACGCCGTATTGCTTTCCGTACTGTCAGTCAGCAGCAGCCGTACCTCCGTACAACAGCAGCAGCCATATCTCCGTACAGCAGCAGCCTATACCTGCATCATTTGACCGTACTGTGCACTATTCAGTATTACAGTCCGTACTACTATTTGCTATCCGTACAGGTATCCGCGCCGTACCACCTGCTTCTGCTGTCCGTACAATCATCTATCGTACAATCGTACGGACTATTAATCGTCAGTACAATTGTGCATCAGCAGTCCTCAGTTGCCCGTACAGTTGTGCATTAGCAGTTCTCAGTCGTTCGTACAGTTGTGCATCATCCGTCCGTACATAGGCATCCGTACAAGTCACCTGCACATTACTCTTGCAAGTGAGACACAAACAACATTTTGGGGCTCTTTTGTTTGCGTATGCACACAGGTGCATTTTGCAGGGAGCCATTGTTTGGCTAGGCAGATTTTTGGACAGATTTGAGCACATGCAGTGCATCAGGCATTTTGCAAAATTTGGGGCTTTTCGTGGATTTGTGGATTTGCCTCTATTTCAGTTCAATTTCACCCCAAAATTTTGGGCTTTTGGTTTTGCACTGCAAATTTTGCAACATTTGGGGCTTTCAGACAATTTGCCCCTTTCTGAGTTGCAATTTCTTGCAAGAACTTGGGGCTTTTTGCTTTACACAGCAATTTCTTACATTTTTGGGGCTTTCAGGCAATTTGCCCTCTTTTGGATGCAATTTCCCTGAAGAAATTGGGGCTTTTGACATTTTGATGCGATTTGGCTGAGTGACATTGCAGACATTGGCAAATTTTGCAGTGTTTTTTTGGCAGTTTTGGAGAGCATTTGCAGGATAATTGAAGTGCATTCTGAGCCTTTGACAGGCTGTGACAGTATTTGTCACTGTGGGCAGATTTTTTCTTTGCAGATTTTACTTGTGCATTTTATATCCTAGGAAGGGATTTCACTTGGTGTCATGTGCACGTATTAGTATTTGACGTGTACTGGGTACACAAGACTAGCTCAGGTAGCCTGGGGAGGCTTAGAGCTAGGCAGGCTTGATTCTTGGGTTGAGTGGCAAGGGTACGAACCAGTTAGAGGTCTTCGCTATTTTTGGCGCTTGGGGCCCGAGTCTATAAAAGGGGCCCAAGGGTTCAGTTCTCAGTGAGCCGATGGGAGCAAGTTTCGTTCCCAGGTGCTAGGTCTGATCCTAGATTGAGTCGCGGACGCGCGCCTGCATCTTAGCGTTGCCCAAGGCCCAGTAGCAGATCCCAGGCTTCACAGCGCCACCTGGTGGTATGGGACACCAGGCTAGTTTGGATCTGGTTGGGAGTTCGTGCCAGTAGCTCAGCTCATGGCTCGGAGGGGACATCTCCTGATTCGGGATCACATCCCGTAGATGTCATGGTTGGGTGGTGAGCAGCCTGCTCAATTTCTCACGTTGTGTGTGTGTGTGTTCTTGTGTTTGCTTGCAGAAGATCAGAGGTTTCAGGAGTGCTGGGACGTGTCAGTTGGTATCAGAGCTAACTCCTGAGGTAGGAACTTCTGATGCGAGAATTTTGGACGATTTCTTCCTCCAGGTATGCCCTAATTTCGAAATTTGTTGCTGCAAGATCTTGTTGGTTCATGGGTTATCGGAAGTGGTCAGGATCTAGGGAAAAGGTAGGAAGAAGGAGAGTCTTGATTTCGAAATTACTGAAGGGAAAAGTGAGAGAGGGTTGAGGCGTAGCTAGGAGAGAGTGGAGATGAAGGGAGGAGAGGCGTGAGAAGAGCTGAGTGGTAGGCGAGGGGATTCCGTTTGCTGGTCAGGGCTGCGTAGAGGTAGGTAACGCAGGTAGGAGAGGCTGAGAGGTGCGCCATGGGCTGGAAAGGAATTCGGCCAGGCAGGGAGGTGCGCCAGGGGCTGGAGCAGGGTGCGGCCATACTGTTGGAGGAGTTGCTTTTTTCGAAAAAAGCACCACCCTCCAAGATTGGGAGGGTGAGCTTTTCTAGAAAGCATGGCTTCCTAGATTAGCTGCACCATCTCCTTTATAGCCTGGCAGGGTCCCAAGCTCAGCCATAGCCTCAGCTAGAGTGCGCAAGAAGACCTTCTTACACACCTACTAGATTTTGCCATCTAGGAACGGCCATAGCCTGCTTCAGATTCTGTACAGCCTGCGTCAGATTCCGTACAGCATGTGTCTGATAGACCGTTTGGCCGGAGCGAAGTATTTCACTAAGATTGATTTGCGTACGGGTTATCACCAAATCCGTATCTATGCTAAACACATAGATAGAACCGCATTCCGAACTAGGTATGGCCACTACGAGTTTCTTATATTACCTTTTGGTTTGACTAATTCTCCTGCCACCTTCCAGCAGATGATGAACAATTTGTTCCGAGATTTTCTGGGCAAATTCGTTGTAGTGTTCTTAGATGACATCTTGGTATATAGCCGAACGCTTGAGGATCACATAGGACACCTCCGGATTGTCTTAGTTATTCTAAGACAGCATAAGCTCTATGCCAAGATGAGTAAATGTGACTTCTTTATGAAGGAGATCATTTACTTAGGACACAAGATTTCTTCTGAAGGTATTAGCATTGATCTGGATCGTATCCAAAAGGTTTTAGAATGGCCTATCCCTCAGACTGTGAAACAACTTCGTTCTTTCCTAGGATTTATGGTATTTCTACGGAAGTCTGTGCGTGATTATTCACATATCATGGCACCCCTGACAAACATATTGAAGGGTCGTGGATGCAGGTCTACCCAGTCGATCTCTTGGAATGATGCAATGAACAAGGCTTTTGAAACCTTGAAGTTTTCTATCAAGGAAGCACCTGTTCTTGCATTACCCGATCCTACCCGGCCTTATGTTTTAGAGGCTGATGCGAGTGATTTTGCGATGGGGCAGCTCTATTCCAAGAGGGCAGACCTGTAGCTTTCGAGAGTAAGAAGCTAGACGACACCCAATATCGTTGGCCCATACTAGAAAAGGAACTTTATGCTGTAGTGTATGCCCTTAAGGTTTGGAGACACTACTTGTATGGTTCGCAGTTTCTTGTATTGACTGATCATCAGTCAATTAAGTATGTGTGTGATGGATCTGACTTGAGGGGACGGAAAGCTAGATGGGCAGAATTAATGCAAGATTTTGATTTTGAAATACGTTATCGAAAGGGTTCATTGAATAGTGTGGCGGATGCCTTAAGTCGAGTCAAGTTTGTAAATGCTGTCATTTACGGAAATATCCTCAGACCTATTTCAATCCTTGAGAGGGCTATACGCAATTGATAGTCATTTTAGTTCTTATTGGCAGAGAGTCTAGGATGGGAGCTCCATGGTTGACCAGGACTCAGGGATTGTGCCACCTATGGTACAGGCGCGGCGGGAGGTCAGTGGATGATTAGGAATGGCTTGCTGTTCCGGAATGGAAAGATTTGTGTGCCAGATGTTCTGGAACTTAGATCCAAGATTCTCTGGGAGTGTCATGATGCTCCTAGTGTTGGACATCCGGATATACATCGGACTCTGTCTCTTGTGAAGCATACCTTTTATTGGCCTAAGATGCGTGCATTTATTGAGAACTATGTAGTAGGTTGCTGGGTTTGTTAGGTTACTAAGGCAGAACGCCTTAGAAGCGCGGGTTTATTACAGCGATTACAGATTCGAGGTAATAAATGGAAAAGTATTTCCATGGATTTTATTACTGGTTTGCCTCGAACGCGCAAGGGTCATGACTCCATTTGGGTCATAGTTGACCGTTTGACAAAAATGGCTAGGTTCTTACCTACTAGAACAACTATTTCAGCTATTCAGCTGGCTCACGAGTTTGTGGACCACTTGTTTAAGCTGTATGGTTTACCCTCTGACATAGTCAGTGACATGGACTCAAAGTTTACAAGTAACTTTTGGACACTTGTTTTTGAGAAGTTAGAAACTACTCTAAGTATGAGTTCCTCAGATCATGCACAATCCGATGGCAGTACAGAGAAGGTCAACCAAATGGTTGAAGACATGCTTCGGGCATATGTATCTAAGAGACAGTCTTCATGGGAAGATTATCTACCTATGATAGAATTTGCTTACAACAGTGCAAAGCATTCGAGTACTGGTTACAATCCTTTTATGCTTATGTACGGGTTTCAACCTAAGTCACCAGTTATGGTTGGGTTAAAAGGGATTCAAAATGATGCTGCAAAGAACTTCTTGCAAGACATGCAAGAAATGTTGCAATTTGCCAAGGAGTCTATTAGAAGTGCCCAAGATCGGGACAGATTTTATGCTAATAGACATCGTTCACCTCGAAAGTTCTCTGAAGGAACGATGGTATATTTGCGAATTCCCAAGGAATCCAAGAGCCTAAGTACTGGTTTGGTTCCGAAATTATCCCCCAGATACTGTGGTCTGTTCAAGGTCATTAAAAGAATTGGACCAGTTGCATATCGACTAGAATTGCCTCCTGATGTTAAAGTACATCCAGTCTTTCATGTAAGTAGACTGAAAGAAGTCTTGGGTGCGGATGATCAACTTGTTTCTCCTCAAGAGATAATAGAAGTTACAGATTTGACTTTTATTCCACACGAACCTGAGTGTATTCTTGAATTTCGTGAAAGACAGATTCGAAATAGAACTATCATGGAATACAAGATCAAGTGGAAGGATCGTGTTGAGGAGGATGCAACATGGGAGACATTACAAAACCTCCAACGAACATTTTCGGGTTTCTTAGCGAACTCAGGAGTGAGTTCTTAGAGGAGAGGAAGTATGTCATGTGCACGGATTAGTATCTAACGTGTACTGGGTACACAAGACTAGCTCAGGTAGCCTGGGGAGGCTTAGAGCTAGGCGCAGGCTTGATTCTCGGGTTGAGTGGCAAGGGTACGAACCAGTTAGAGGTCTCGCTATTTTTGGCGCTTGGGGCCCGAGTCTATAAAAGGGGCCCAGGGGTTCAGTTCTCAGTGAGCCGATGGGAGCAAGTTTCGTTCCCAGGTGCTAGGTCTGATCCTGGATTGAGTCGCGGACGCGCGCCTGCATCTTAGCGTTGCTCAAGGCCCAGTAGCAGATCCCAGGCTTCACAGCGCCACCTGGTGGTATGGGACACCAGGCTAGTTTGGATCTGGTTGGGAGTTCGTGCCAGTAGCTCAGCTCGTGGCTCGGAGGGGACATCTCCTGATTCGGGATCACATCCTGTAGATGTCATGGTTGGGTGGTGAGCAGTCTGCTCAGTTTCTCACGTTGTGTGTGTGTGTTCTTGTGTTTGCTTGCAGATCAGAGGTTTCAGGAGTGCTGGGACGTGTCACTTGGTGAGTTTGCTGTATTTTTTGAGATTATCTGGTGAAAATGGCTCAGAACAACTCCAATGAAGTGTTCGGGGTTCTCACACAAGAGGATAAATTGGATGGCACCACCTACTCCTTGTGGAGTTTCATGGTTCGCAATATCTTGGTTGGCAGACATCTTTGGGATTATGTCAATGGAGATGAAGCAAGACCAGATACAGCGACTACACCTGTCACTCCTACAGCTGGAGGAAGGGTAGAGGTACAAATGCAGCACAGGTGGTTGGAGCAGCCACTCCAGTAGCTCCCACAGCAGAGCAGAAAAGATGGGACTCTAGAGATGCACAAGCTCTTTTAGTAATTTCTCTTTCTGTCAAGAGGTTCATTATACCTCATATCGGTCGTGCAAGACATCTATGGCAGCCTGGGAGATACTAGAGAGTATGTTTGCAACAAGAAATGATGCGAGGGTTTCCTTTCTAAAGCGAGAACTCTCCCATGCACATATGGAGGAGGGAGATTCCATGAATTCTCACCTCACAAAGCTTCAGGACCTCAGGGAACAATTGCTGAATATTGATGAAGTCATTCCGGATTCAGAGATGATCGCCACCACTCTGAACTCTCTTCTTGAGTCCGATCTCGGTTTCCACACCTCGCTGAATTTGTCATTGAGGGGGGTCAGCAATCCTCTCTCCTTTCACGAGTTGGTAGGACTTCTGTTGTAGGAGGAACAAACTCGCAGAAATATGGCACAACCTGGGCTGGCGAGCATGCTATGCTCTCCAAGTTCAAGCCCAAGGGTAAAGGGCAGCAAAAGCCACATGCCAATCAGCATAAAGCTGATTTTGGACAGCCTTCTTATAAGGCAAAGGGTGATACAAATAAGTAGAAAAAGAAGGGCATGTGTCATTATTGCAAGAAGCTAGATCATTATATTGGAGAGTGCAAGAAGCGCATAGCCAAAGAGAAAAAAAGGGATTCCGGATGGCTGTGTCAGATGCATCAGTTCCACATTCTCATGATGGAGGAGATGTTGCAGCCAACTTTGTTGAAGAGCACTATGCCTTTCTGTCTTGCACTTAAGATTTTTTAGTGGGTAGTTCTGAATTACAGCCACTAATGATGATGACCCATATGCTTTCTTGACTTGCAGTTATGATCCTTCAAAGGATGAATGCTCCTTTAGCGTTGATGAGACACTTCATACTTGGTATTTTGACAGTGGTGCTTCAAAGCACATCACTTCCAAGAAGAGTCTGTTTGTAACTCTGCATTCTTCACCCACCAAGAAGAAGGTAACTTGTGCGAATAATTCTTCTTATTCAATGTGTGGAGTGGGAGACATTATTCTCACATCCATTGATGGCACAGATTTCAGAATTTCAGATGTTCTCTATGTGCCAGGGATAAAGAAGAATTTGCTTTCAGTGTCCTCGCTCAATAGAGGAGGATTTCAAGTTGTTTTTGATGATGACAAGTGTGCAGTCAGACACAAAGAAAATGACTATGCTTTGATGTTGTCTAGCACTTCGTATCGGGGTCTTTTTAAGCTTGATCTATATGAAAAAAGATCCCATCTTGCATTATCAGTTAGCACTCCCACTGCTGCGATGCAGAATGCAGATTTATGGCATGCCAAGTATGGGCACATGAGCTATGGCAGCTTAATGACACTTTATATGCCCACGTGCCTGTGGAGTTCAGACACAAGTTGTCAGATAAGGCACTCAAATGCATTTTTGTGGGATATAGTTCACAAAGCAAAGGCTATCGTCTCTACAATCCTGCTACACGCAAGATTTTTGTTAGTAGAGATGTTATATTATCTGAAAATTCTGCACATACACATGCTGAATTTCAGATTCCAGCCTATTCAGATGATGTGTTTGAGGGGATGCTTCCTATAGCATTTGGTTCCCCCGCTGAAACTCAGAATTTATAGCAACCTCCGCCAGATCCACATGTATAGATTCAGCCCCCAGCTGATTTAGTACAACCACAGGGTGTGGATGAAGTTGTCAGGCAAGAAATCCAAGAGATACACGCAGCCAAAAGAGTCCCGAATTGGTTGCTTCAGACTCTCAGGGAGAGTAAGCTTGAGGCTCCATTGCCTGGTAGGACTCGTAGTGCAGTAAGGCACATAGGGGGGGCTCTTTAGTTGAATCAGCTTATGCAGGTACTCTTCTTGATGAGGAGGAGCCTGAGACATTTGAAGAAGCAAAGGATAATGTGCATTGGATGAATGCCATGCAAGATGAATTACCGTCCATCATAAAAATCAGACTTGGGATGTCGTGGATTTGCCACCAGGTAAGAATGCCATAGGGTTTTCAAAATCAAAAGAAAGCCAGATGGGTCCATTGATCGGTACAAGGCAAGGCTGGTTGCAAAAGGATATGCTCAGAAAAAGGGCATAGATTATGAGGAGACTTTTGCCCCTACATCCAGAATGGCCACCATCAGGTCAGTATAGCAATGGCTGCAAATTTTGAATGGAATGTTCATCAGTTGGACATTAAAACAGCCTTAATGGAGACTTGTTGGAAGAGGTTTATGTCAAACAACCTCTGGGCTTTGAAATTTCAGAAAATAAACATCAGGTATGCAAGCTGAATAAAGCTTTTAATGGGTTGAAACAAGCCCCACGTGCATGGTATGCCAAAATTGATGCCTTTCTAACCAGCGAGGGGCTGCACAATAGTCCAACTGAGAGCACCCTCTACATCAAGAAGGATGGGGGGGATATTTTGGTCATCATTCTTTATGTAGATGACATGCTGCTCACCGGATCAAATGAGAAGTAATTGCAGATTTCAAAGTCCAATTGAAAGCTACATTTGATATGTCAGACTTGGGCTTGTTACATTTCTTTTTGGGGATCCAGTTTATTCAAGAGAAACGTGGCATTGTTATGTCTGAGTCCAAGTATGTTCAAAAGCTCTTGGACAGATTCAACATGCATGATTGCAAGCCTATGTCCACTCCCATGGAGCCGGGGCTGAAGCTTACAATGCATGATGCAGGTGAATCAATTGATGTCACCCTCTATAGCCAGGCTGTTGGATGCCTCATTTATCTCTACAATACATGACCTGGTATTCAGTTTTCAGTTTCTCAAGTGAGCAGGTATATGCACAGCCCAAAGATTATGCATTGGCAGGCTGTAAAGCACATCTTCCGTTACTTGCAAGGTACAAAGTCTTTTGGCTTGATGTTTCCCAGGGGGGTTGACTTGCAGATGCATGCTTACAGTGACTTAGATTGGGTTGGAGACTATGATACTAGGCAGTCCACCAGTGGGAATTGTTTCTTTCTAGGACATGCTTGCATTTCTTGGTTGAGCAAGAAACAATCTACAGTGGCTACCTCCTCATGCAAAGCTGAGTAGAGGGCAGCTTTCACATCGACAGATGAATGTGTTTGGCTGCATCATTTGTTTGCTGATCTTTATCTTTCATTGGAGGGTCCTTCTCCGATTTTCACTGATAGTTAGAGTGCTATAGCAGTGGCAAAGAATCCTATGTTTCATGCTCGCACGAAGCACATTGAGGTTCACTATCACCATGTCAGAGAGAAGTTGCATGCAGGAGAGATCAGTATGATCTATGTGTCAACACATGGCAATGTTGCAGACATCTTCACCAAAGTACTTCCACGTGAAAAGTTTGAGGCATTTCGCAGTGCCCTGAACTTATCTCCTTTTGGTGATTGATCATTTCCTTGTACATGACATTGGCACTGTAGGGGGGTGTTAGAATTATTATTATATTCTAGCAGTGACCATGTAATGTAATAAGTAGGTTAGGGGCACTTTTTCCTCCTTAGAGGTTTTTTCCCCTAACCACAGTTAGTTCACTAACTATGGTTAGTGAAGAATAAGGTTTTGTCACTTAGACAAAACCTTTTCCTCTTCTTGTATTCAGTCACTTCATCTATTGCAAAATTACGTTCAGCTCTTTTGCTCTCTCACTCTCCTATTACCTACACTCTAGTGGGTGAATTTTTAAAACATGACCCTAATGAACTAAACCAATGACCCTAGAGAATAGGACCAAGCTAATAATAGCACTAGGAGTTGCACTTGTTGCACATTAAATCATAGGTACCCTTTGGACATTAATTAATACCCCTAGCCTGGCACCCCAGGCCAAATTCAGTGGTGGTTAGTTTATTCACTTCGCCATCACGTCCCCGTGACAAGAGGTCTGGTGGAGTGGTCCTTGCAGTAAGACGGAGCAGAGGGATCTGCATTTCGGTCTCATAGATAGTGGCTCCAGAGGTCTATGATCAGGGTGAGCTTATCCCAAGACGGGCAGTTTGGATGGGAGTTAGGACTGGAGAGTCCAGGATTGGGATTCTGAACGTGTATGCCCCAGCGTGCAGACAACACCGTGCGGCCTTTTGGAGGAGGCTGTCAGAGTGTCTACCGGATGTAGACTCCTGGATTGTCGGAGGGGACTTCAACACCTCAAGTTTGGGGAGGACAAGCAGGGCGGCGTCTCCTTCTCTGAGATGCTAGCAACAGTGTGGAACACCTGGGAGAAGTTTATTTTCATGAGCAGTGGCAGAGACCCGTGGCGGAGAGCCAGATTTCAGCAGGATATCTGGCAGGCTCCTCTTCTCTTTCGGACAGAGGAGACACGATGGACTGCTTGAGAGGCTAGACCGCTTCTACGTTGGGGACTGGGCACTGCACAGTGGCGGCTCTACTGGGATTTTGGCAGGTACCACGATGTAAAACTACTCTCCAGTAGTACTTCACTTAGATCGGCCCCGCCAAGGTCTTCTCCAAATTCTAGAGGACCAATTGCAGGATGAAGAGATTCAGTAGGTCATGGCACGGATTTGGCTGTAGTCAGAGACGGCACCGTGCGAGGGATGGGCTTCGTGGGTGGTCGATGCGATCCAGGCTCATGCCCTTAGGTGAAAGAGGACTCTTCAGGAGCGCGAGTGGGCATTGAGGAGAGACCTCGCCTCCGTAGAGCGGCCCAGGGAGCCGGACCCAGGATCTCAGTGGCTTAGTGACAGGCTCGAGAGCGCTCGCCTTCAGGACACAGAGATTCGGCGGGCTGAGTTCTCCTATCACTCTTCCTAGGCCCGGTGGGTACAGCAGGGGGACAGGATGACGAAGTAGTTTTTTCAGACCACTGGGTCGCGATCGGCAGGCACGCAGTTGTAGCGTCTCCGAGATCCGTAGGACATCATACACACTGACCCGCATGAGATTTTAGACTTGACCACAGGTTGTTACAGCCAGCTCTTTCAGACAGAGAAGATGACTCCAGCTGGTCTTGTGGCCCGAGAGGTAGTTTGGAATCATGTTTTGACAGTAGTCTTGTAGGATTTGTGCAGCAGACTGGAGGAGCCTTTCGCGGATGAGGAGCTTTGGGAAGCCCTCAAGGCTCTCCTGATTGAGAAGTGTCCTGGCAAGGATGGCTTTACTCCGGTCTTCTTGCGAAACTTTCGACTAGCTTGCCAAGAGATTATTGACATGGGCTCCCTCCCTCAGTCCCTGAGCAGGGGGTGGATGTGTTTGACCCCGAAAGGGGGAGATAGGTCAGATATCCGACAGTGGAGACTGATTACTTTGCTTGATATTGCATACAAGATCCTTGCCAAGGTCTTGAGTTTGTGGTTACGGCCCCATCTGACTGACATCATTCATGACACACAGACCGGGTTCTCGTCCAGGAGCGCAGCATCCTGGACAACATCTTCACGTTCTGAGAGGCAGTGGATTGGCCCAGGGAGGAGTCACAACTGCTGGCCGTCCTCCTCTTGGATTTTGAGAAGGCCTACGACAGGGTGGAGTGGTCCTTCTTGGAGGGTACTATGCAGAGATTGGCTTTCTCAGACAGATGGGTCAGAGGATTTTGTGCGCTTTATGCGGGGAGCTCTAGCCAGATGCTTATCGGAGGACACAAGGGCGAGGCCTTTCCTCTCTCTCGCTCGGTCCGCCAGGGCTGTCCACTTGCTCCCTTCCTCTTTTTGCTTGTGGCGGAAGCTTTGGGCTATTACTTGAGATCACAGGTGGCGGACCTCACAGGGTTGATGCTCCAAATCAGGCAAGAGGAGCTGCTAGACCATGAGTTTGCAGATGACACGGCCTTGTATGTAGAGGGCACCACAGAGAGTCAGGGGAGCCCTGGCTATATAGTGTGAGGCCTTGGGTGCGTGGATCAACTAGACAAAGTTCATAGGTTTCTTCACAGGCTTTGAGGAGACATAGGAGATTCGTGAGTGGGGGAGTGACTTTGGCTTCAGATGGATACCGCGGGGCCAGACAGCGAGATACCTTGGATGCCAGGTTGGTATTGACATTATTGTTGGAAAACTGAAAGGAAAGCATGGAGTGAACACAAACTGAGAATTCTTACTTATGGAATGAAGATAGGTGAGGTCCTTAAGTAGGCACCTCTTACATGATCACTGACATCACTGATGACCTCTGAGCTCCACAATCATCTCCTCAATCTGCTCCTAGATTCTCTCAATCATCCTATGTGGCTTCTACCACCACCTAATAGTGCTTATGGGCACCTAAGTGTGCCTCTAGCACACACACATAGAAACCAAGGTGTGCTTGGGGCATACACCTTGAGATATCCCAACATACCCCCCCTCAAGGGAATGCCTCAGGCTATGTCAAGGATACAGCTAGCACAAGGTGTCACATGCCATCTCATGGTGGTCATGGATCATGGCTAGGATCTCAAGCTAGCAAGGGTTCCCATGGGTGTAAGGTAAACAAAAGGGATACAAAAGACCTTCCAATGGTTATCTCCCGTGCATGTATATGCATGGTTTGGCAGAGACTAGCAAGGGACCTCATTCGTGCTCAGCCCGGATGCAGAGAGGAGTTTGAGCGTCAGCCCCTTGTTTGGCACTCAGAGATCCGAGATTAGGAGGGACGTATGCTCGGACAACGGATTCACATTGGTTGGGCGCAGTGGGACAATGGATCGGTTGGGTCCTTTGGCAGATGGAGCATATTACCCATGGAGGCATAGGCGAGGCTTGGCGCCGTAGCGCATTTGTGAGGGGCAGGGCAGCAGATGAGAGAGTTTGACCTAGCCATCCCTGAGTCTCGGTGGGAGGAACTTCGTATGTGGATGGACAATAAATGGTTGGGCCAGTTTCCTCGGACTGGTGTCCCCTTGAGGATGATGATGCAACGAGGCAACACACAGCTCGGTTTTTTTCGTGTAGGACTTGGAGGCCTACTCCAAGCACTCACTGAGAGAGACCCAGAGATGGATGGGAGTCTTGATGGGATTCAGTGGCAGATGATCAGAAGGGTGGGCCATTTGGGGAAGGAGTGGCACATTGACCCTCCTAGTATTTCAGAGTAGGATGCCCCCAGATGGCGCCTTTGGCTTTGGGAGGGTAGGCCCTTGAGGGAGGTCCATTGGGATTCGAGAGAGTGGTTCTGGCCCTCCAGGGGTGGCCTTGCCGAGCAGGTGGACGAGGTGCCCTTCTTTTCCTACACCACACAGATTGGCAGGAGGCTTCAAATGGACTCTGTGAGGATTTGGATGGAAGCCCTCAGGATCATGACCCGTATGCAAAGTCTTCAGAGGGACTACACTTGGGGGATGGTGGCCTAATTGATTGAGGGAAGATACACATTCCAGATTGGTGAGATCTCCCCAGCTTACTGGATACAGGGTTGGAGCATTCAAAGGATAGAGCTCCATGAGGCAGTCCCTCCTGATAGCTTGGCTCCTCCTCCTCCTTTGGAGGACAGTGTATGGGAGGTAGTAGCCAGTATCATTTCGTGGAACATTTGGGTGGCTCGATGCAGTCTGGTGATGGGTGAGCATCCGGTTCCACCCTCCGCTACCTTGGTCGCCATCTGGTAGGATATCATCTACACCCTCCGCTCCACCCGGGAGCGTGGGACCCCAGGCTCTAGGGCGACTGTCGCGAGGCATGCTCGATTCTGCAAGGCTTCGCGTGTAGGGGCTTTTTATATTTTCATTCCGTGAGGGATTCGCTGGTTGTATAGTCCCCCCACTTGGCTGTTAGCCCTAGTACCAGAGATCCCCTAGGTAGTGAGCTGGGTTTCTCTGGAACAGGCTGGTTTTTCTAACATCCTTTCCCGGTTTTTTTCCATACTCAGCACCTTTGGGGCTGCTTTTTTGTATGAAATCTTTCAAGCATTAATAGAAGGTTCCTTTCTTTGGAAAAAGAAAAAGAAAAAGAAAAAAAAAGACCTATGACCATATGAGACTGAAGCAGTACGTGTAGTACCAGAGGCAGTGGCTGTAGCACAAGAAGTAGCATTACATGTAGGCCTGACCTGAGTGCCTAAAACAATGTTCCACAAATTCTTGGCAACCAAAACATGCCCCATCATGTATGCCCACATGGTGTAATTTGTTCCATCAAGCTTGTCCTAAGGCCCAAGCATCCCAAACAGATCATCCTTGTTGCTAGTCATGGTGCTGAAATTCAAGGCAAATGCACCAACTGGCAAGGCAAATGAGAGTAGGGAAATCTCTCAAAATCAAATGGCAAAACGTTGCTCAAGCTCCAAAGCTTTTCATTGCAAATGTGTGGCTGTCACAAGTGTACCTGCTGCAAAAAGATTCCCAAAAGGCAACATGAGGCCTTCCAAGGCAACACAGGGGCCTTTTCATAATGCCAAGAAAAAAAAAGAAAGGACTGTTTTGCTGGAAATGAAGGAAGCCTTGCAGTAGGTGCTTACCAAATGATGTAGATCCAAAAATGCAGCAAGGAATCTCTCTCTCTCTCTCTCTCTCTCACACACACACACACACACACACACCCCCTCCCTCCCTATCGCTTTCGTCTCACAATACTGCTGACCTCACACCACCTACCGTGACATACACTTCGACCGCACTCTCGCCTTGATACTCTGCCCACCGATATACATTTCTCTCTTACATAGATCACATACCGCTACTAGAGGACTGTGCAGCTTTGACCACTCGCTCACTTCACGAGGCTGCCCTTCACACCTTCCCCTACACCACCCTCTCCACTTGTCCACCACCTTTTAGGTCTGTCTTTAGCAACAGCTGGTACGATATGAGTGCAAGGATCTGTGCCATCATCTCAAATTTGAGACCAAGCATTGCCTTCCAAGTGAACCAGAGACGATGCATGAGTATTGCTGATTAGTGCGCCGGAAGAAGGGCTTTGTTTGCCGAAACGAGGAGTTAATAAACATCCTGTTAGCGACAACTCCAAGGACTTTTGGTGGAAATTTCTTGAGTGGCTGTCCCCACAGACACCCAGATTTGGTACATCTACACACGCATGCTATATGACAGTCCACTATAATCCGCTTCTGATCTTTCGCACTAAGACGTACCGTCTCTTCGGCTCGGTGAAGAAACAGATATTGATCAGTAGGGATGTGAACTTTGAGGAAGCGGCATCCCAGGCAGAAGAGGAGGTCATGAAAGTTCCCAGGGTTCTTGCACCTAAGTTGACCATTACAGAAGTGGAGAAGACTGAAGATTTCGAGGAGCTAGAGGAAGAGCTAGATGCACTAGAGTCACTATCCAAGTCAACTTCCAATGAAAAGAAGTTAGCGACGTGTCATCTAAAGACCTTGCAGGAATCTTGGGTCCGGACATTCTCGAAACAAGTTTCGGAGTTCGACAGTTTCGACGCAATGTGTCTGCACCCTCAGCCAACTTTGGATGGTGGCTTGGATCGACGAGCCGAGGACCTTTGAGGAGGCAAAAGATATACTAGGGTGGTAGGCTGCCATGAAGGTAGAGATGGATGCTATTCTGAAAAATGACACTTGGGACTTGATGGACAGACCCTAAAAACGAAAGGTTATCGGTACCAAGCGGTGTACAAGCTTAAGTTCAAGTCTGATGGGAGCTTGGACAAGTATAAAGCCAAATTGATGGTGAAAAGCTGTGCTTAGTCAAACAGGCTTGACTTCGACGAGACCTTTGCTGCCACAGCCCGTATGGTCGCTATTCGAACATTGATTGATTTAGCTACCCATCACAGTTGGTTCATATTTCAGATGGATGTCAAGTCAGCATTCTTGAATGGAACCTTGGAGGAGGAGGTATATGTGGATCAGCCACCTGGTGTTCATGTTCCAGCGTCCGCTTCAAAGGTATGCAAACTAAGGAAGGCGGTATACGGGCTGAAACAAGCCCCATGGTTTTCATGCTCCGGCGTCTGCTTCAAAGGTGTGCAAACTGAAGAAGGCGTTATTAAGGCTGAAACATGCCCCAAGAGCGTGGCACCAGCGTATCGACGAGTTCTTCTCTGAAGATCGGGTTGAATTGAAGTCCATCAGATGCAAATCTCTCTCTGTTGAGAGGGGGGACAAAGGATGGTTCTGATCCTACACGTGGATGGTCTGACCTTTACCGGTAACCACATCAAGATCTCTCTGGTCAAGAGGCTGCTCATGAAGAAGTTTGAGATGACAGACTTGGGATCCCTCCACTATTTCCTTGGGATTGAGGTCAAGCAAAGCAAGGACAACATTGTCATCTCGCAGAAGAAGTACCGTCGAGAGATACGAAAGCGGTTGCATGGAGATTGTAACACTGATGGAGGTCGGACAAAAGTTGAGCATCATGGCTCTTCAGATCTGGTATATGCTAGCATGTATCGACGGTTGCTGGGTGGTTTGCTTTATCTAACCAACACGAGGCCGGTCATCTCTTCACTGTTGGCTCTTGTGTTAGTTTTTTGTGAAACCCTGGGAGAATCATTGAAAGGCAGGTCTACGAGTGCTGAGGTATGTGAAGGGTACTTGCACATATGGTTTATATACACCACAGGGATTGAGATAGGCGGATTCTATGACTCAGATTGGGCAGGTGACGACGACACCAAGCGTCCGACTTCAGGGTATTGTTTTGTGCTTGCATTAGGGACCATTTCTTTGTTGAGCAAGAAACAACCCTTAGTTGCCCTTTCTTCTACACAGGCGGAGTATCGAGCTGCTTGCACAACAGCATGTGAGACGTGGTGGCTCAGGTGGATACTTGAGGATATGTACGTGACTGCGGAGGAGGCGATGGTGGTCATGTGCGCAACCCGAGTTGCGTAGCCATTGCAAAGAACTCAGTGTTTCATGCATGGACGAAGCACATTGAAGTCCATTACCACTTCATACGAGGAGCTCATCATCGATGACGCATGGAGCTGATATATTGTCCGACCGTCGACAATCTTTCCAACGTATTCAGAAGGCTCTCCCACCACGGGATTAGATGGAACACCTCATTTGATGCATGGGGTTGGCCCACAGTGGCGTCATTGAGAGGGGGTGTTGGAAGTCAATGTTCCCCACCTATGAGCCTCCATATGAGGACATGGGGGGGGATGTAGAAAATGTAGGCCATCCTCTGGTGGTTCTAGTGATGCCCTATAGGCCATGGTATGAGCCTCGTAGGCATAAATAAAAACACTTATAGTGTTAGTGTCTTTTAGGCCACCTAAGACACTTAGTCCAAAGGTCTAGGTACTTATACCTTGTACTCCTTTGTTTTTGATTATCCAACTTTGACGTGACGGCTAAGGCGTTTATCATCGACTCTTTTGCTACCTGCACTCTCTCTCTCCTAAGCGATCCTTCAGTGGTATCAGCGCTGGGGTTTGACTCGTCTTTCTACTTCCGGTCTTCCTGCTGCAACTATCCGTATTTCTTCCGTACATCTATCCGTACATTTGACGCCGTACAACCGTACGTGCACCATCGTACGTCCGTACCTTCACCCGTACAGGATTGTACCTGTGTCGTCGTACGTACGTACCTGTGTACGAAAGGTGCTGTAACTGGTTTGTACACTCGTCGTACAAGGTTGTACATGTGTTGTACAGTGGTCCGTATTGTACTTGCGACGTACAGGCATGTGTCTGTGTCGTTGTACATCCGTACACATATGTACCAACACTCCGTACTTGCTCGTATAGGTATTGTACTTATTCCGTACAACAGTACGTGCATCGCCGTACAGTCGTCCTACCTGTGATCCATACACTGTACCGTACATTTGTACCAACCTACATCCATACAGTATACCGTACCTTCTCAGTACTTCGCTGTACTTTGTACCTACGTTGTCCATACAGCTAGTACTTCTTTCAAGGTCTTTGTACAGGTGTTCCACGTACAAGGTCAAATTCAAGACATTGGTATTTTTTTTGGGGCTTTCAGTTCATTTCACCTTCTTTGGTGTGCAATCTCCTACTATTTGCAGTACATTGGGTCACACTATAGGACATTGAGTCACTTTTGCAGGACATTGAGTCAGATTTGCATACATTGGGTCACATTTGCAAAAATTTCAGCAAAATTTGGGGCTTCTCTGCATTTGCCCTCTTTTTGGCCTATTTGCCCTCAATAAATTTGGGGCTTTTGCCGGATTTGCTGTTTTTGCAGTGAACATTGCGTGCCACAGTCACATTTGGGTCAGATCTGCATTTGCTCTTTGATTTGGGTCATAAATTTGCAGATATTTGCTGTCATTTTTGGACAGCCAGCTTTTTACAGTGATAGCCTTGAGGCTTTTGGGTTTAAAGGTCTTTTTCACGGTATCACATTTGCTATGGCTGGGAACAATCAAGATTTATTTGGAGTTCTTGTGAAGATGATAAATTGGATGGCACCAACTATCCGATGTGGTCACTCCTCCTGATGCCTCTTCCTCTAGCACTCCTGCTGCTGCTCTTCCAACTCAAGAACAGTCAAGATGGGATGCAAGAGATGCAAATGCACATTCATGTATTGCTTTATCATGCAAGAGAATCATTATTCCACACATCCGGTCTTGCAGGACAGCAAAGGATGCTTGGGATAAATTGGCTTCTCTCTATCAGATTCGCAATGAAGCTCATGTTGCATACGAGAACGCAATTATAGCAAGTTAGTATGAATGAAGGTGACTCTATGGATGCATACCTGACAAAGGTCAAGGACCTCATGGAACAGCTTGCCAACATTGATGAGGTGTTGCCAAATTCACAGCTTGTCAGTACCACATTGAATGGACTGCCAAATACATATCAAGGGTTTGCTACAACCCTTCGATAAGTGGCCATGGGTAATCCAGACCACTATTCTTTTGATCAGCTAGTTACTCTGCTTTTGCAGGAAGAGCAAAGTAGAGCTAATAGACAAGCCATTATTACTGATCATGCATTTGCTTCATAGCAGACAGGAAGAGGCAAGGCTTCCAAGCCTATGGGCAAGCCAAAATCTGCGCATAGCAGCTGCAATTCCTCCCATGCATCTTAAAATACAGCAGATAAGTCAAAGAAGAAAAGATGCAACTATTGTCGCAAGCCTGGACATGACATTTCAGAATGCAAGAAGCGCATTGCTTCGGAGAAAAAGAAACAGGATTGACAGTTAATGCCTCACATGCTATTGAATCCCATGAGCCAGAAGATGCTTCACATGCACATGCTCTTCATGATGATTGGGCATGGGCTGTCCATTGCTCATTTGATCCCTCCAAAGCTGGTGCATTCTTTACTGCTAATGATGCTCAGTCCTGGTACTTCGATAGTGGTGCTTCCAAGCATGTCACATCTTGCAGACAGTTGTTTTTATTCTTTAGCTGATGCACCTCGAGGGGGGACTGTTACATGTGCTAATAATGCTTCATATGCTGTAAAAGGAGTTGGAGATGTGCAGCTCACATCCATTTCAAGCCATCCCGTTACTCTGACAAATGTTGTTTTTGTGCATGGAATTGAAGTCAACTTGATTTCAATTTCAGCAATTGCCACTTCAGGTTTCAGAGTTATTTTTGGTGGCTACAGATGCCTAGTTTATGATCTTCGTGATGACAATGCCATAGTTCTCACTGGCACTTTGCAAAAGGGGCTTTATCACCTTGATTATCACTTAGCTGCACTTTCTATTGAAGCATTGGCTATTTCAGGTTCACAGCTTGCTGAAACTCATCTTTGGCATGAGAGAATGGGCCATCTCAATTATAGAGCTCTTGCAAAGCTACATTCACAGCAGATGGCAAATGATGTACCTCAAACTCACACAATTTCCAAACATGTGTGTGGGGGTTGTCTTTTGGGTAAGATGCATCGATTTACTTTTCAAAAGAATTGTCCAAAACTCCCACAAAGGAAATCGCAGCTAGTGCACAGGGATGTCTGTGGCCCAATGAGGACAAATGCCATTGGGGGGTACAAGTATTTCATGACTCTCATTGATGATTTCACAAGATATTGCTGGATATATCCTTTAAAAGCGAAATCTGAAGTTTTCTTATGCTTTCAGAGATGGCTGAATATGGTTGAGAATGAATCAGGGTGCAAGCTTGTCACCCTCAACACAGATAGGGGGGGAGAGTATATGTCAAAGGAGTTTGATGCCTTTCTGTCTTCATGGGGCATTATGCACTCATGTACTACTCCTTACACTCCTCAGTAGAATCCTGTCTCTGAAAGGAAAAATAGGTCCACAATGGAGATGTCCAGATGCATGCTTAAGGCCAAGTCTTTGCCCAATAAGTTTTGGCTTGATGCAATAATGTGTGCCAACTATGTGCTGAATAGATCACCTACATGGGCGGTGAAGACTATTATACCTTATGAAGCCTGGAAAGGCAGGAAGCCTTCACTTTCACACATGAGAGTTTTTGGGTCTCTTGCATATGTTCATGTACCATCTCAGCTGAGACATAAGCTTGATGACAAGGCAATCAAATGCATATTTATTGGTTACAGCCAAGAGAGCAGAGGGTATCGGTTATACCAACCAAATACTGGGAAGATTATTGTCAGTAGAGATGTAATCTTTGCTGAACATTCAGCTCTTGTGGACTGCAAAGCTAAGCCAGATGTTGACATGTTTGATGCCTTTGAATCTTGGTTACCTCTACCATCCTCAGAAGAGGACTTTGACCAGCAACATGAGCCTCCTGCAAGCCCTCCACCAAGCAATAATCAGCCACCACCTCATGCTGATTTGCAGGTTTCTCTTCCGGCACAAAATGATCCCACTATTCATGATGCAGTCATTGAAGAAAGAGCTGTCAATAGACAGCAAAGGCAAGCTTTCAGATGGCTTCTTGATACATTGAGGGACAGCAAACAAGATCAGCCTTTTGCTGCCCGGACAAGATCAGGGAATAGACAGCATGGTCACTTTCTTGAGTTTGCACTCCTTGCTACAGCTTGCAATGAAGAGCCTCTGTGCCATAAAGATGCTTTTGAGAGTGGATGGATGCAATGAAAGCTGAGTTACATTCCATTGCTAAAAATGACACATGGGAATTAGTAGATCTGTCTCCAGGCAAGCATGCCATTGGAACGCGGTGGGTCTACAAATTAAAAAGGAAATCTGATGGCAGCATAGATCGATACAAAGCCTGTCTTGTTGCAAAAGGATATGCCCAACAACAAGGCATTGACTTTGAGGAGACATTTGCTCCCACATCCATTAGATGTGTCATTGCCATTGCAGCCCATCATCATTGGCAAGTGCACCAACTTGACATCAAGACTGCTTTTCTTCATGGGGATGTGCAGGAAGAAGTCTATGTCACACAACCTCCGGGCTTTGAGGTTTTTAATTCTTGCTGTAAATGAGGATATCATCAAAGAAAAGCAGCACGCATCTGAAAAGAAGTGGCTGCAATATCTTGTTCATTAGTGCCTGGAAGGCGGCCGGTGCATTAGTCAATCCAAAAGGCATCACCTGGAATTCATACAAGCCCCGTTCTGTGCGGAAGGCCGTCTTGCGCTCATCTCCTTCTTTCACCCTGATTTAATGGTAACCAGACCTTAAATCTATCTTCGTGAAAAACTGAGCACCCTTGAGTTCATCCAACGGGTCATCTATCTAGGGGATTGGAAACCTGTTCTTGATAGTGGCCTTATTTAGATCCCTATAATCAATGGACATGCGGTATGATCCATCCTTCTTCTTCACTAGAAGCACCGGAGAGGCAAAAGGAGTAGTGCTATGTGAGATGAAGTTTTTCTCAAGCAATTCCCGCACGTGTACTGCCACTTTCTCCCGCTCAACCTTAGAGAGACGGTATGGGGCTTTGTTTATGGGCTTATTGCCAGGCTCTAGAACAATGGCATGATCCGTATTCCTCTTGGGAGGCAATTGGGATGGCATATCAGCAAATACATCAGCAAACTCCGATAGCAACTGCTACATATCACAATCCTCAACATGGGGAATGCTACCCCCCTGAGATACTGACACATTCAATGCGTAGAGGGCAAGCTCCTTCCTGAGCTCTCTGGCTAACTGCCTTGCTGAAATGACCTACAATTTAGGAGTGGCAATGCCATGCAATGCTACAGTTCTACCCTTGTGGACAAAGCTGAGTGAGAGGGCATTTAAATCCATGCTGATTTACCCAAAGATTTCAGCCAATTGCAGCCTAGGACAGCATCTATTGGGTCCATATCCAATGCCAAGAGATCCCTAGCAAATTCATAATCCTCGGAGAGCTTGATTCTTGCATCTTGGCGACAAAATTTACTGATCAAATGCTGTCCATTTGCCACCTCTACTCTCAGCCCATGATCAATTTCAGTAGCAATCAGTCCCACCTTCTGTAAGGTCTTAGAATTGATGAAACTATGAGTGCTACCGCTGTCCACAAGCATGTGAACAGTCCTGTCATTAATTTGTCCTTTCAATCTGATAGCTTCAGCACTTTTGGCACCCATCAAGGCATGAGAAGAGATAGTAAAATAGCTTGCTGTGCGTCCCAATAGATATCCTCTTTGTCCACAAGAGCATTGCCATTTATATCCTCTCGTGAAGAAAAGGCATAGCAACTTGGGGCTCCACATGAAAGAATTTAGGCCAACGGCCTCGCATGTCACATGTGGGAGTGTCATCGGAATGTATACCATGCATATTATGTTCATTAGCACCACCGGGGTCAAAAGGGAAATCAGCCCCCTTTGTGGCTCCAACATTTGGAGCTTCTTCCACGATTTGTGCACCCTCTGAATCATCATGAGTGGCATCCAAAGTCTCAGAAGCATCCATCAAATCCTCATCATCTGATATCTCAATAATCACGTTGCGTTTTGCAGTACCACTGTTATGCATTTTGCAAACTTCTCGATGCTCAGGAGTCCACTTCTCACCACACTTAAAGCATAAGTTTGCCCTCTTTCTGCCGTCCATAATAGCCCTGGTGTGTTGTTTAAATTCTGATTTTTCAATCCCAACACTCGGCTTAGCTCGTGGCTTAGCATCAAATGACCTATATGGCTAAGCATATGACATCTTGCTGCCTGTAACTATGGGAAACCTTGGAAATGGTGTTGCTGCTGATTTTCTTTCATTCCAATCATTCACCTTAGGCTTCTTCTCAGGCTCATTTGCATTCCCATATGCGCTGCCCGTTGTCATCTTATATTTGCTGGCATATTTGGGCTAACATACCTCTGCCAATTGGGCTGAACGCTCAATTGTTTGAGGGTTATGTTCCTTCACATTTGTAGCTAGAGAAGGACTTAACCCATGGATGAAACGCAGCACTTTCCCTTTTCAGATACGTCCTGCACAAACAGGGAAAGCCTCCAAAAGCGCTGCAAGTACTGTTGGACGGTACCAGTCTGCGACAAGGCATAAAATTTAGCCAAGTATTGATCCAAGACAAGTGGGGATACAAATGGAGTGACCATCAATTCTTTGAAACCCCTCCAAGTGGTTGACCTCTCAGGGGAATCTCTCATGTATCGCCACCATGTGTGGGCATAGTATTGCATATGCATACCTGCAAAAATGATGCGCTCCTCCTGAGACGGGGGGTAGAAGCGGAAATAGTCTTCAAGCTTCGTGAGCCACTTCTCCAACTCATTGGGAGTGCGAGTGTCCCCTTTAAACTTATGCACTGTGGGTTTATCCTTGATATCCTTGGCTGCATAATTCTTGTGTGTGTAACCTCCAGAAGTGTGGGCATCATCACGCGTTGTCAGATCAAACAGTGGAGGTGAATACATGTCTTTAGCATTCATGATTTTTGGCAGAAGTAATGGCATTCGAAGGCAGTTTACATGTGCAGATACTCCTCGGCAGAATGCAGAAGGGCATCTCAAGTTTGATGGCCTCAGACAAGGCCTTATATGAACGCAAAGAATTTGCCAACATGTCATCAAAAGTGGCTTGCTACCCACCGCCAACCCCTTGCTACGTAGTCAGGGGTGTGGGCTGCCATATAAACCCAAGCCAGGCTCCGGGCATACTCGCTGGTGCGGTGAAAGGAGCACTAGCCGGATGCACACCAACGGGTCGGCCCAAAAGAGACGGCTTAGCCTGCATAGATGCAGAAAGCTGAGAGCCAAAAGATGGCCTGACATCTTGCAAGAAGGTGCTCTATGGCATAGAAAATGCATCATCTAAGTCCAGATAATCCCCATGTTGGGGTACAAGCAATGGTCCAGAAGACTAATGCTCATAGGCATGACGAGCCTCTGCCATAAAACCCCTGCGTGGAGTAGACAAAACATCCTGTGTGGAGCTGTTGGCTGAACTCCTGTCCTATCTGGTGGAAAGCACCCTGGAGCATAGAGGAAAGGGCATCCAAAAACCGTGTCTACGTTGCCTGCACTTCTGAGATGCAGGAGAGAGAGGTTGAGTGGAAGGAAACCTCCGTACCACCAGTGGATGCAACCATTGTGGCAAGGACTTGCTCATACTGAGCAGCTTCATCACTGTCATGCAATATATCACGAGTGGCACGCTTTGGTGTCATGGTGACTGGTCCTAGAGAGATAAGCTCGAATGTAGACAAGGAGAAAATGGATAGCAAATCCCTGGTGTATGAGCACCTGAGATAGTGTGTGGAAAACACGAAAAAGTCGATGGAGAGGCTCGGAAGAAAGGTTGCTGAAGAAGCTTTGAAATGGGGTTTGAATAAGCCAAAATCTTGCTGTGGAAACCCCCTTAAAGAGGCTATAAATTTTTGAGTTTTTGCCCTCCTCCCTTTTATTTTATTTTTTTTGAGGAGGGGTTCCCTAAGTCACCTAGGACACTTAGGACTCCTAACCTAAAGACTGGTAAGACAGTTAGGACATTGACATAACTTGACCATTTAACCCTAGTTAGCACTAACCAACCTAGTCCCACTAACTGAACCTAAACCCAACCAAACTAACTAAACCTAACCCACTAACTAGTTAGATCTAACTAGACCTAAACTGACCTAACCAACTAACGAAACCCTTTAACCCACTGTAGTCTGCAACTTTAGAGGCTAAGGTTTGCAGGTGGGCGGCACACGAGCGCAGATTGGCGCAGAGATGGCACGGACGAGCGGCGAGAGGCACCGCCGGGAGGCACACAGACACGGACGGGCTGAGAGGATGGACGGGTGACGGTAACAGTGTCGATGATGGTGACGGGGTCGATGGCAGGATTGGCGCAGAGATGGCGCGGGCAGGACTGTTGCGTTATTCTTGTTGGCGACTGATAGGCAGACAGACGTAGAACTGGTGCTCAGCACTAGGCGACCTGCTCGTCATCTGTCCCACAGCCGAATTGGAGCTCTACGACCTGTTATCCATCTGTGCCTTAGCCAAATTAGAGCTCACTAGTAGGCTCGTGCTGCTTGTATGGCATGCTCGAGTTAGCTTACAGAGAGCTGATGGCGAATGTTTTGAGGCTCTTTGCGTTGTGGCGCTGGTCAGCCGCTACGTTGTACGTTATTATGCCTTCATAGTAATCTGCGAAGGGGTGCTGATGTAGCTCAGAATGAAGGGGAAAGAGGAAGCAAAAGTGCCAAAATCAGGCTTTGATACCAATGTAGAAAAGGGGTAGGGACAGATTTGGAGAAAGGGGATAGAGGAGCAGAAGGGAGAGAGAGAGAGAGAGAGGAAGAGGGAGAGGAAAGGGGTAGAGGGAGTGGAAGAGAGAGAGAGAGAGAGAGAGAGAGTAGGCAGCACGCAGGAGTAGATAGGATTAGATGTCACATCCAAAAGTACATAGTTAGATAGTCCTTCCACATTTTCCACCTAAAGGACCTTTAACTTGGCCCCTTTTTGCCCTTCATTATAGGGCATATGACAATGAGGGGGGAACTGAATTGGCTGCAGGATATGAAGCAGAACAGCAGCATGGAGGGCTGCAAGGAAGGCCACAAAGGGTAGGAACAACATCCCGACTGAAGCCCTCCGCAGCCCTTTATATAGGCTGCCTAGGGGGGTTATATAGCCCCCTAACAGCCGACCCTTGGGTCAGCCACCTCTAGGGGCTGCAGGCCCCCTATAAATAGCCCCCCTTCTCCCTTCACTTCTCCATCTGCCATAGAAGCCAACAAGGCAGTGTGGAGCAGGAGAAGACTTTCAGAGAGTTCTCAGTTTTGTAATCCAGCCCTTGCTGGTCCTCTTGTGTTCATCCTGAGCTATGTTTTGCCCACTACTTGTGGAAGAATAAGATATGAGTTCTCTCTCAGTTGTGTAAGTTATTTATGCTTTATCTTTTGAGTGAGGTATTCATGTGTGGTGTGCATTGAGTGTGAGACGGAGCTGTTCCTTTTCCGCATAGGTTGTCAGGATAGAGAGATTCTTTCCTTCATTTCCAACACTGAGCCAATGTTAGACGAGCTCCTCTTGTCTCTCCTCAGACGTCCCGTCGTTGTAGTCCCATAGACGACATGCATATGTCCAACCACTCAGCGTGATTTTACAACTTTTATTTCTCATCACAGGCATCAGCCTTGAGTATGGGTGCCCATTTTAGTGGCTAGGTTTCATTGTATCTAGTTTCTTTTCAGTCTCATTGGCCCTTTGGTCGTTCGTAGACTTTGAGTAACTTGACTTCAGATTGCAAATTGTTCTAGAGATTTGCGATTTGCTCCTTGATGCTGCAAGTCTGCGATTTGGTTTCCAGCCTCCTGTTATGATGATCTCCAAAGTGATGTAAGTAGAAGGCTGTGTTTTGATTGCTAAAGCTAAGTTTGAGGTTCAGTCAAGGTTTCATATTTTACCAATTTTTGCTCATGCTCTGCATGATGTAGGTTTGCCTTGAGTACTTTTGCTCTTTTGTTGTTTGTATTTCTTGATTTTTTTGGGCGGAATATTTTGAGTTTTATTGCATAATTTTGACTAAAATTTAGAGCATAAGCATCATCTATGGGCGTGCAAAGATCTATGGCCCATAAGGATCACCACCTCCAATTGCCAGGTGTTAGCTTGGAGAGGGTTATTGAACAAAGTCATGCAAATGAGGATTTGAAGGCATCAGTATGTCATGAGGCTATTTGTACTCATCCTAGCAGAATAGTGCCATCCTGCTAGAGTATTGCTACCTCAGCAAGTCGCCACATGTCAGAGATGTGAAATGGTATTTAAGTGTTCAGAATGAGCTCAAAATCTCATTGATCTGGTGGTGCAATGTAGAGTGTTATTGGGCAAGCTTTTTGTCAGGTTTTGAGTCCTAGAATCTTCTGTTGCAGCATTGCCTCTTGTCTCTTGGGGACGTGAATTTTCTAGACTTGTGAATACCTTTGGCCTCTCATTGATTAGAAGTGTAAAAAGGGCTCATCCAGTGTATAATTCCATGGGCCTAGGCAAGGAGCTGAAGAGCAAGAGAGGGGTAAAAATCCCAATGCTAAAAATAGATCCAGGGGACATTTGGCAAGCTGGCTTGGGAAACAAGTAGAAAAGTCAAAATTTGCTTTTGAGGCAGTTTTTGGGATCACATGAAAACAGAAGGTTGTTTATGCTTGCAATTGTTGAGATTCAGTTGGGCTATGTTTGAACAGGTGTGAGGGCATTTAGCCTTGCTGTAATTTTACCTACTGAATAAAGAAATACCAAAAGTGGCGCCAAGATTTGTGGCCAATCGGGTGTCTGGCTTCTAAGCAAGAGCAATCTAGCTCGCCGTTGTGGGTTCTGTGTTCTCTTTGTGTTGCTGAAACTGAAATTATTTTCTAAGTGGCTGAAATAATGGTACTTGCTGGTTAATATTTATTCACCGCCTTTTAGTTTATCTGAAGGCTGGTTTCACCTCTTCAAGAACCGCCCCAGTTATGGAGGGACTCAATAGCCCTCCCAAAGGGAAATCTTTTTAGATGCCTCCTCATAGGTAAGGATTCAGTGATGATCAGGAGTCTGATGAGGGTTTAGAGGCTCCTTTGCAAAGGCTAATTCTAGAATTGATCACATGATAGTACTACCACAATCCACAACCCACAAATATGAAAACATATCTCTTATTAAATACTCCCTTGAGTATTTGAGCCTTGTGCACTTCTTCCTGAGTATGCTAGTAAAGCTGCACAGATGCATAAACAGTACCATTTCCCCTTCACTGACCAGATCCAAATTCTCCAGACTTCTTGAAGACATACTTACCGATTTCAGCCATTTTCATCCCTGACCAATCTTGAACTCGGCCGCTAATTTCTGCCTCTCTGCCTTACTCTGATCCTCTACCATTGTACCATGTCAAGCGGGTAGTCATTCATGGATCACAGGCTCTCCCTATCTTAATTTTGAGAGGGACTCCAATTTGGAATGATTGTCCCCTCATGGGCATGGTGTAAACTCTGTCGTGAGGCCTTTAAAATTGTTGCCTCAATCTCTTCTATATGTCATCATGTCCCTCTCATGTGAAACAAGGATGATAGGTCAGTTAATGTACAGGGCCAAGGCATGTAGGCCATCTTTTGGTGGTTCTAGTGATGCCCTATAGGCGTAAGTGTAGGCACTTGTAGTGTTAGCGCCTTTTAGGCCACATAGGACACTCAGTCCTATGTGACACCTAGGACACTTAGTCCTAGGTCTAGGTACAAGTACTTTGTACTTGTATGTTTTGATCATCTAAGATTTGACGTGACGGTTGTTCTACTACAACTTTTTGCTACCTGCACTCTCTCTCTCTTCTATCCGATCCTACAGTGGTATTAGAGCAGGTTTTGCTCGTCTTCCAGCTCTCCTCAGCCCCCCGAGTTCTCCATTGCTCATTGGGAGTCTGTTGCTCTGTTGGTCGTCACATCTCCAGCATGTTCAAGGATCTTCAACTGCTGTCTAAGGCTTCCAAAGCCATTTTTGTCGCCATAATCTACTACTTCTAGGCCCTGCTGCAGCTTTTTCGAGGTCTCCTTCAGCACCCATGGCCATCAGTCGCCATCTTTTTGTGCTGCAGATCCAGGCGTCCAGCTTCCGCAACCTCATACAGATCTTAGATCTAACTGCATTCCCTTCCGTACAGCCGTACAGGCGTACGGAAGGTATGGTACCTGTTCCGTACTGTACTGCATTCAGTACCAACGCCGTACAGCCCGTACGTGAGTAGACGTGCATCGCCGTACCTGTCACGAAGAACTCCAAATAAATCTTGATTGTTCCCAGCCATAGCAAATGTGATACCCTAAAAAAGACCTGAAAACCCAAAAGCCTCAAGGCTATCACTGCAAAAAGCTGGCTGTCCCAAAAATGACAGCAAATATCTGCAAATTTCAGACCCAAATCAAAGGGCAAATGTAGATCTGACCTAAATGTGACTGTGACAGGCAATGTTCACTACAAAAACAGCAAATTTGGCAAAAGCCCCAAATTTATTGAGGGTAAATAGGCCAAAAAAGAGGGCAAATACAGAAAAGCCCCAAATTTTGCTGAAATTTTTGCAAATGTGACCCAATGTATGCAAATCTGAATCAATGTCCTGAGTGATGACGTGGCACAATAGGACAGTCCTGAACCAAATCCCGAAACAAGTTCAATGTACAGCGTAGGTATTGAACAGACGTACGGAACAATATGGAAACCAATGTACGGCTGTACGGGTGTGAGATGCACAACTGTACGAAACCTGTACGGACCCCTGTACGGTGGCGTACGGAAGCTGTACGCTATACGGTGCACATCGTAGGTACGATGGACGGAATAGTACGGATAATATACGCACAGTTATGATGTACTTAACTTAAGTACGAAAGTACTGAAGCAAGTACGTTCCCACGCGCCCAACTATCCGATGTGGTCTTATCTCATGAAACATATTCTTGTTGCAAAGCATTTGTGGAATATTGTTTCTGGGGCTGATCTGAGGCCAGCCAATGTTTCTACTGCTGGTCCTTCTGCAGGGGGTACTCTTCCTGATGCCTCTTCCTCTAACACTCCTGCTGCTGCTCTTCCAACTCAAGAACAGTCAAGATGGGATGCAAGAGATGCAAATGCACATTCATGCATTGCTTTATGATGCAAGAGAATCATTATTCCACACATCCGGTCCTGCAAAACAGCAAAGGATGCTTGGGATAAATTGGTTTCTCTCTATCAGATTCGCAATGAAGCTTGTGTTGCATATTTGAGAAGGCAATTACAGGAAGTCAATATGAATGAAGGTGAGTCAATGGATGCATACTTGACAAAGGTCAAGGACCTCATGGAACAACCTGCCAACATTGATGAGGTGGTGCCAAATTCACAGCTTGTCAGTACCACATTGAATGGACTGCCAGATACATATCAAGGGTTTGCTACAACTCTTCGATTAGTGGCCATGGGTAATTCAGACCACTATTCTTTTGATCAGCTAGTTACTTTGCTTTTGCAGGAAGAGCAAAGTGGAGCTAACAGACAAGCCATTATTCCTGATCATGCATTTGCTTCACAGCAGACAGGAAGAGGCAAGGCTTCCAAGCCTATGGGCAAGCCAAAATCTGCGCATAGCAGCTGCAATTCCTCCCATGCATCTTAAAATACAGCAGAGAAGGCAAAGAAGAAAAGATGCAACTATTGTCGCAAGCCTGGACATGTCATTTCAGAATGTAGGAAGCGCATTGCTTTGGAGAAAAAGAAAGCAGGATTGAAAGTTAATGCCTCACATGCTATTGAATCCCATGAGCCAGCAGATGCTTCACATGCACATGCTCTTCAGGATGATTGGGCATGGGCTGTCCATTGCTCATTTGATCCCTCCAAAGCTGATGCACTCTTTACCGCTAATGATGCTCAGTCCTGGTACTTTGATAGTGGTGCTTCCAAGCATGTCACATCTTGCAGACAGTTGTTTCATTCTCTAGCTGATGCACCTCGAGGGGGGACTGTTACATGTGCTAATAATGCTTCGTATGCTGTAAAAGGAGTTGGAGATGTGCAGCTCACATCCATCTCCAGCCATCCTGTCACTCTGACAAATGTTCTTTTTGTGCCTGGCATTGAAGTCAACTTGATTTCAATTTCAGCAATGCAGGTTTCAGAGTAATTTTTGATGGCTACAGATGTCTAGTTTATGATCTTCGTGATGACAATGCCATAGTTCTCAGTGGCACTTTACAAAAAGGGCTTTATCACCTTGATCATCATCCAGCTGCACTTTCTATTGAAGCGTTGGCTATTTCAGATTCACAACTTGCTGAAACTCATCTTTGGCATGAGAGAATGGGCCATCTCAATTATAGAGCTCTTGCAAAGCTACATTCACAGCAGATGGCAAATAATGTACCTCAGACTCACACCGTTTCCAGACGTGTGTGTGAGGGTTGTCTTTTGGGTAAGATGCATCGATTTTCTTTTCAAAAGAATTGTCCAAAACTCTCACAAAGGAAATTGCAGCTAGTACACAGTGATGTCTGTGGCCCAATGAGGACAAATGCCATTGGGAGGTTTAAGTATTTCATGACTCTCATTGATGATTTCACAAGATATTGCTGGGTATATCCTTTAAAGGCCAAATCTGATGTTTTCTTATGCTTTCAGAGATGGCTGAATATGGTTGAGAATGAATCAGGAAGCAAGCTTGTCACCCTCAACACAGATAGGGGGGGGTGAGTATATGTCAAAGGAGTTTGATGCATTTCTGTCCTCACGGGGCATTATTCACTCATGTACTACTCCTTACACTCCTCAGTAGAATCCTGTTTCTGAAAGGAAAAATAGGTCCAGAATGGAGATGGCCAGATGCATGCTTAAGGCCAAGTCTTTGCCCAATCAATTTTGGCTTGATGCAGTAATGTGTGCCAACTATGTGCTGAATAGATCACCTACATGGGCATTGAAGACTATTTCACCTTATGAAGCATGGAAAGGCAGGAAGCCTTCACTTTCACACATGAAAGTTTTTGGGTCTCTTGCATATGGTCATGTGCCATCTCAGCTGAGACATAAACTTGATGACAAGGCAATCAAATGCATATTTATTGGTTACAGCCAGGAGAGCAGAGGGTATCGGTTATATCAACCAAATACTGGGAAGATTATTGTCAGTAGAGATGTGATCTTTGCTGAACATTCAGCCTCTCCTCTTGTGGACTGTCTCAGTCCAAGTATATTGGACAGCTCCTTGATCGTTTTCAATTTGAGGATTGCAAGCGAATCTCTACTCCAGTGGACCCTGGCTTCAAATTCTCAGCTCATGATGGGAGCCCACCATGTGATATCACTCTTTATCAGCAGGCTGTTGGATGCCTTATTTATTTATGTCACACCAGACCTGACTTGCAGTATGCAGTATCTCAGCTCAGCAGATTCATGCACATGCCCAGTTCACAGCATTGGCAGGCAGTGAAGAGAGTCTTCAGATATCTGAGAGGCACTCAGGATTTAGCCCTCTTCTATGGTGATCAGGGTTCACTTACCATGCATGCTTACACGGATAGTGACTGGGCAGGATGCTCCGACACCAGAGTGTCACATACTGGCAATTGTTTTTTGCTTGGCAATTCATGTATCTCTTGGCTCAGGAAGAAGCAACCAAGAGTTGCCACGTCTAGCTGTGAGGTGGAGTATAGGGCAGCTTTCACCGCTACAGTAGAGTGTGTTTGGCTTCGACAGTTACTTACAGATCTTGGTATTTGCCAGACATCCTCCACTATTGTCTACACTGACAGCCAGAGTGCTTTGGCCATTGCGCGTAACCCAGTGTTTCATGCGCGTACCAAGCATATTGAAGTTCACTATCATTATGTTCGGGAGCGGTTGTCAGCAAGAGACAGAGAGTTGTCCTATCTTGCCACATAGGACAACATAGCAGATATGTTTACAAAGGCACTTCCTTGTCCGAAGTTTGAAGTCTTCCGACAGGCTTTACACTTGGTTCCCTTTGTTACATGATCTGACATCCCTTGTACATGCATAGGTGGCTATATCCTTTTGGATGAACATGTGCCACCATGACTAGAAACTACCAGGTATTCTGAGACGTTTCCATAGTACTTCAGCCCATCCCATGGAGGGAGGTTTGTAGGCCATCTTCTGGTGGTTCTAGTGATGCCCTATAGGCCATGGTATGTGCCTTGTAGGCATAAGTGTAGGCACTTGTGGTGTTAGTGCCTTTTAGGCTACATAGGACACTTAGTCCTATGTGACACCTAGGACACTTAGTCCTAGGTCTAGGTACAAGTACTTTGTACTTGTATGTTTTTGATCATCTAAGATTTGACGTGACGGCTGCTCTACTACGACTTTTTGCTACCTGCACTCTCTCTCTCTTCTATCCGATCATACAGGGCAGACTGTAATTAATTGAAGACATTGCTGTTTCTTAGTAGTATCACCCCAAAGACACTTGCCATCCTGTGATCAGTTTATACTTACTTGAATACATTTTGTGTTCTAAGGGTACTGTTTGTTCGTAGATACTGTCAAGAACTCTATTTGGGCTTGTGTTTTGTGCTGATCGTTTGAATTTGCTTCTATTAGTTTTTCGTGGTTGTGAAGCTGTATATACAAACTCGTCGATGCTGTCAAGAGCTGCAGTTGGGCTTGTGTTTTGTGCTGACAGTTTGAATTTTCTTCTATAGTTTTTCTTGTTTGTGAAGCTGTACACTTAAGGGGTTGTTCTTTTTGGCATACTGGATAACAAGCTTCGTTTTGTTAAATTAATCCTAAAGTTATTCTGGTTTTGCTGTGTAGTGTGTGTTCAATGAAGCAGAAGAAATGGCAAAAATCTTTCGAGAAAGCTTATCTGAACAAGACCGACAATTTTTTGGTGAAGTAGTCCCGGATACCAAACTTGAATTTGAAGATCCAGTTATTGCTAACATGAACTGGCTGCAATTGGGTGATGAGATTTCATTGTAATCTTGGGGACTATAGTCATTGCTAACATGAACTCTGTGGTTGGGTGATGAGATGGAATTGTGCGGTGGAATGTATTTCTAGAAATTATTCTTTCCAAAGGTAAGCTGTGCTCATTGTCTCATGTTGGGAAACATTCCAAAGGCTTTCTGGCACTTGGATTGACTGAGCTGGATGAATATCTACATAGAGAGTCCTTTTTACGATTTACACGTGCCACTTGAATGCTTTTTCTTTCTCCATTTTATACACAATTCAAATGATACGTCCATTACTTCCTTTTGTATGGAAAGAGCCTTGACCGCACTTAACCTCATTTTGCGCCCATCTTTTGGTTGATGACTGAGGTGGCTTCCAAGTCTTTGGCTACAAAGGTGCTGATCCGCAGACAATGGTTCCTATTTGTGCGAAGTCTTTAATTGGTGATAGGAAAAAGCGTAAAAGAGTTGTACTTGAGATGTGCCAAATCAATATCTTCTCCTTAATCTGATTGCTGCTGAACATGAACTTTACACCATAAATTTGTCTATGTGAGGTCTGGTCATAAAGAGAGGTTTTACCTAGGAGAGCTACAATTCTGAGGGGGTTATAAAACTCTAGCATGATTGACCATTTGTACTTCACCCTAGCATTTCGGGGTTTCCCCTTAACGCCTGAAAAAAGCGCTAGTGCTTCAATTATCCTGAGTAACAATTGGGATCTGCTTATGAACCGTATGCTTGATTGCTACTTTTCCTGTTACTAATTGGGATATGTTTGAGGTCCTAAAGATACAGTAAATGAACTTGTGGTTCTAAGAATTTTTTTTCGTGTAGTGATACCCTCAAAACCCCTTAGGCTTGCAACTGCTGTTACAAGAGTGAAAGAAGCCATTTCTGTCTTTTAATGAAGGATGCCTTTTGGATAAAGCTATTGAGAGAGAGGTTGGTGTTGACGGTCGTGTTCCCTCACCCCGTTAACTCAATTGCTCGGGTTAATTCCCAACCTGGTGCAATGCCTTAGGAAGATGCTCGCTCTTGCAATCCTAAGGTTGGGGTGCTCGGGTGCAAACATGTGCCAACAATTAATACTCGGAGGTTGGGGTCAGTTAGTGGGAAAGAACCATGTGATGACGGGAGAAAATCGAGTTATTGTCCGCACTTCAAATACACACGAAGTGGGAAAAATACCCACAGAGAGACTATTGCTCATTCATTCAATTAGAATCATCGTGTACAACCAAGTTGCCTCGGCTTGCAATACTATCAACTCAGGATGGAGGAAGAGGACTCGGCACACCTCTCTCGTCCTTTTCCCGCTTGTTACAACTTAAACTTCTACCTAAGAACCACCTTCCATCTTAGCACGCACTCGTCTGCCTCGGCTTGCAATACCTATGAATTTAGGATGGAGGAAGAGGACTCGGCACACTTCTCTCTCGTCCTTTTCCCGCCCGTTACAACTTAAACTTCTACCTAAGAACCACCTTCCGTCTTAGCACGCACTCGATGCGCTAGTTGCTACTCACCTATGGGTCGATACCTTGGAATCATCGGTACCCCTTGGTGCCAAACAGTGCTCGATTGTCGTTCTGTTGCCCGTGCTAGTTGGCTTGATCTATGGTCAATATCTCACCTTGGTTATCCTTGCCCATGTCCTCACGGACTTGCAGGGACTAGGTGTTGCTCGAAGGCGGATGCTTGTGGATTGAATCCTTAGGGTCGGTGACGCCTTCGTTGATTAGACGATCATGGATGGACCGGTGGTTGAGAAGGCTCGGCTTGAGCTGTTGGTGGTGGTCGATGAAGGAAACACGTTGGTTCAAAATTGCGTCCCCTTGGTGGTCAAGGATAGACATTGGAGATGTCTATCGGACGCCAGTCGAGCTCGGTCAACCAATCCAAGGATTAGGCTTTTGCAACTGGATCCTCAGATGGAAAGGCGATGCCAAGGCTTTCAAAATTGGTGTGGTACCGTTGCACCTGGCTGACGCGTTCTTGCCACTTAATCCTCAGTTCCTTACAAAGGTCACGAATGCTATTGTGCATGGACGTGCTTCTGTTACATGGCTACTGATCATGTAAAAGCTTGTCGTAGTAGACGGGTAACTCGGCCATAGTAGGCTTAGGAAGCCGTCGAACTTGTGCGAGAATCAACGTGCGCTTGGCTTTGAAGATACTCTTCCACAAAATGGTTGAAGTCTCGGATGGCCTTGTCGTAGATCGAAATAATTGGTTGGATGGGTTCCAAAATGTCCTGGTGCATAGGGGGTGCAGTTGAACACCTCATCTCTTGCCGGTTGTCGGTAAGCCCTGTAGCTGATATGCATCTCCTCCTACTTGGAACATGCCTCAAAACTTTCATTGCATTTACAGCAATAGGAAGACTCTCTAGCAAAATGGGCTTGACATCTACAGTTTGGTTTACACCTCCTTATCTGCAACCTCGACCAAAACTCGGACTTGCGCTATTATATCAAAATTGCAGTTCGTTTGTACTGCCCACTTAGAGATTGTCTAGGCCGTGACCCCTTCTGGCCCCTTCACTTGCGAAATCCCTTAGCCAAGGAACGTGGGTTCAAGGTTCCTGCTTGCTCTTTCGGTGCGGATTGTTGGTGGCCACCCGTCGAACCATCGGCTCCATCACAATCTGGTAGTGGTTTGTGATGTAGGTTGCCGAGGTGTTCGTCAGGCACTTGGAGGCGGCGGATGAGTTGTTGGAGTTGCTCGCATTTCTCCAACTTTGCTTGAAGTTGTGCATTGTCCTTGCGCACCGTCTCTTCCTAGGCGACCTCCTCCCTCGGGTGCACATTTTATTGCTCAAGTGCCATTGGTCACCTCCCCCGGTACCTAGCTTGTAAAAATATGTTATGTTCCAGCACTTGGGGAGGAATCCAGTGGTTGGCCAATTAATCCAAGGATTGCGTTGCGTAGACCATAGTCTCCCTCAGCGCTTGCCATTGAATCTCTGTGACCGTGTGGTCTTGATGTGCATCTTGAGTAAGTAGTGGGTCGAGAGGAAATGGCTCTAGGGGCCCAAGGCGCTAAAGGGGAGCAGGAAGTGGAGGCAAGGTAGGAGGACCGAGTGCTGAGCGAGTTCCTTGTTGCTTGGCTCTGTGCATTGGCTCAACCGCTTTCGGTGGTTCTTGAGCCACTATGTCCTCGTCGTCTTTTCCCTTTGTGTTGGGGGTACCCTGTTGGTTGTTCCCCTCCAATTGTTCGTGCTCCTTGCGGGTGCCCTTCCCATTGTCTCGCCCCTCATTAGCCTACTCGAAGGTGTCTTTGTCACTCCGGCTTCTCGTCTCCCTGTTGTCCACCTGTCTGGCAATCAGGCTTCTCATCAGTTCCTTGCTCCTATTGGTCTTCACCTTTGTCCTTCTATTGGTGTTCTCCTTGTCCTTGTTGCCCCTTACCCTGCTAGACTTCTCCCTATTCATGTTCATCTTGCCCACCCGCTTCCATAAGTTCGTGCCCCTCTTGCTGGTAGCGTGCTTGGCCAAGGCACTCTTTGAGACATGAGTCTATGATGGAGCATACATAAGTGGGGGCCAAGCTTGCAATGGGTTCGCCCCTTGTTGATAGCTCGGAGCTAGTTCTCAAAAGCCTTTTCAAAATGATGCGGGCTACATACTTGCGGGATCGAGCCTGATGTACTCAAACAAAAATTGACAGGTCGTCTTCAGGCCTTCATCTCTCGAGTTGGTGATCAGGTAGCCCTGTGAAGCTGAGTAACTGCCCACCTCAAAGAACACATAACATTTAGCATCTGCCATATGCTTCGGGTCGGACCGCTGCTTCATTCGGAACGTCCTCTATAGGAGCTCTGAAGTAATCTTGACATGCGTGTCGTTAATGACGAGGCTGTGATCATTCTCGTCATACGAGTCTTGGATCTCCTCAGCCAGCTCCTCGTTGTTGACATCCTTCCAGGGCAGTTGAGCAAACTTGAGATGCGATTCGCCGTTAGAATACTAGTGAGAACATCAAAGAAATCTTCAATGGGGTGTGGAGGAAAAAAGTGAGAGTTGCGCTTCCGCTTCGAACGGTTCTGACGATTTGCCATTACAACAAAGATGACAAGGCTAGACACATATAGAGAAGGTTGTGAAGAAAGATGTAATCGAGTTATAGATTGGCTTGATGAGGGCAAGAAGCTCAAAGGGACGGATGCAGGTGAAAGAACGAAAGCATAGAGTATTTGGGAGATAGCTGTTGGAGAGGATGAAGATGATAACGATTGCATATACTGACAACTGGTATCGGTTTTGATCAGTGGAGCTTCTGATGAACTGTAGTCTTTTAAAATCTGGCTGAAGTGCCCATCAAATAAGTAGTTGCATGGATTTCCCTTACTTTAGCGTTATGTCTCAGCATTAATGAGCCCTTAACATTAATCATGGCACGTGGTAGCACACAATACATTCGATCCACAACAATTAAACAGCTAGCTGGCATGCTGGCTTGTGAAAAATTCATCAAGGCATCAACTGAGTGATTTACCGTTGAGTTTCCTATGTATGAAGAACTTGCTGCTCAGTATGGCTTAATTTTGCTTCCATTATACAACTCGGAAAACACATTGCCTTCCAAGTCCACGATTGCACTTTTCTATTGTCTCATGAACTTTCACCAACTGATAGGGTCCATTCCATCCTAGCTAAAAATTGGTTTTGATAGGCCCCAACTTAGGAGTATAGAGTAATACTAGCATACCCTTCTTCAAATGCTTAGGCACAATATGTTGATCATGCCAGGCTTTCCTTCTGCGCTGTATCATCATTTGTGACCAAGCAGCTTGGCATCATATCTCATCCAGGTGATTAGCTGATCCAATCATCCCTTGATTGCTTCTGGCTCACTCAATGATGAATAATAACTACTTGAAGAATGTCTATCTCACCCACCACTAGGATATGCAACTCCATTAACCGAGATTCAACAACTTGTGAGAATGGATCTTTAACTTTTAGATTCTTGCGACGACGACGAGGATTGATCAATATACACACATCTTGGCCTTTTGTCTTAATGGTCATCTCCTCTGTTCCCCAATCATGGAGTACTTTTGCACTTTTCAGCCAAGGTCTTCCCGAGGTTTGGGTAGGCATGTTGCTCGATTGTGATCACAATATAACTAACTGTATAGTAGATGCTGCCTATTGAGATGACCACATCTTGTAGCATACCCATGGGATCAACTGGTCATTGCTCTGCCATGCGCACTCGGAATGACGATGATTTATGACTTGAAGTTCAATCTTTGGGCAATTTCTTCAGAAATGATGTTCACTCCTGATCCTCCATCCACTGTTACTTCTGGTATAGTCTGCTTCTTAATCTAAATAGTGATGACTGGAACTTCTTCATCCACAACTGGTGTATCAATCATAGGTATGGTGGCTAAGGTTTGCATTTCCTTATGTTGCTCGATGGATTCCTTGATCTGCTAAGCAAAGAAGTCATGATAGTATGAAGCTATTTGAATCAGCTCGACAAAAGTTAGACTGACTTGCATATTCTTGAACACTTCCCATACTTTGGCTAGCTCTGCATTAGTTTCTTGTGGTTTAACAGATTGTGCTTTAGAACCAGATCTCAAGGATTCTCCTTGCTTGGTAGTAGAGTGCTAGAACTGCTCGAGCATTTTAACTGCTGGCGCTTTCCCTTTTAACTCTCTTGTAATCTTTGCTACCAACTTCTTTTGTGCCTTCCAATTGATGTCCCCACCTGAAGTGTCAGTGTCTTTGATGTTAGAAAACATGGATCGGAATATCACGGAGAGGATGAGCTCAAAGGAAGGATGGTGGAAGCTCACACAAGATGATGGAAGAGAGAGACACCATGAGCCACATGTATCCAACTCTTACGTTTGGATTTGCATTCCACACCACACACTTCAACTTGTGTGTGTACTTATACAAGATTAGGATTAGGGTCCTCATCCCCAATCCACAAGCCTGCATCCCATTGGCTTAGTAATCACCCCAACTCCTACGTTTGGATTTGCATTCCACACCACACACTTCAACTTGTGTGTGTACTTATACAAAGATTAGGATTACCGTCCTCCACAAGCCTCCATCCCATTGGCTTGCTAATCACCCACTCACCCATGCACTCTCTTGCTTCTACTAGGAAGAGATTTCAACATCCCCTCTCAAAGCCAACATCTGAAGCTTACATGTTGAGCATTGCATACAAGATTACATAGCATACGGTTGGAAAATGCCAATGTACAAGATGCATATTCCTCTTTCACTTAGAGGATTCCATCAGAGGTGTCATTTGACGAGCTTACAAAGTTGCCCGCTTCACGTGGCTTCTTGCAATCTTTTACAAGATGACGAATTTCACCACAATGATGACACTTTTTTCGTGAAGAGTCTTTCAAAAAACAATGGGCCTCATCGTGACCCTTTTTTTACAAAAAATACATTTAAACCCATTGAAAAACTTTTTTTTCTTGCCATGACCCATGGATGGGGCTTGCCCTTGAGTTGATCTAGATACGCCCTTTCCTTTCTTTGTCTTAATGTTGTGCTCTTCATCAAGTAAAGCACTAATAATGCTTTCCAAATTAGGGTCAGGGAGATGCTTTAAGGTTGTGACGAGGTGCTTATATGGTGCGAGCATGCTCTTCAAGAGCATAGCAATCGCATCCTCCACTTCCACCTTACTATCAATAGTGGGTAATTGCATTGTGATACTATGGAGCTCACTTATAAAGTCACTTAACTTTTCGTTTTCAGAAAAGCATAAACCAAAATGTTTGACCTTGAGTGCAATGCAAGAGTGCTTTCCACTTGTTCCATAGAGTTAATCCAACTCATTCCAAGCTGTCTTCGATGACATGGCTCCCCCCACCAAGTGAATGAGTTTTGGATGAGGGTTAAGTGCATTGATGGCCAACGCTTGCTCTTTGATATCTTCATCATCCGTAGTGATGTCCATTTGTTTCGTGCCTTTCACATAAGGCCACAAACCTTTGTACATCAACAATTACTTGACTTGCGGCTACCACATGTGAAATCCCTTTCCATCAAATGGCTTAATATAACCAAAAGAAATTTCTTTTGTTGCCAATTTTAAAATGATATACAATTGTTGAAGTGAAAAACATTCATAAACAAGAAGGCAACAACAACTAGTAAGTGCCTCAAAAACCAGCTCCTAAAAGCAACTCCCAAGGGCAAATATTGGCTCAGTCAAGCTTATAGCTGACTTACGAATAGAACTTTAGAAAGATAGGGCAATCAATATGCCACATGTCAGTACGAGAGCCATCCTTGAACCTTTGAAGAAAACCTTTGAGAAAAAACTTGCAGAGGAATGTGGCGGATGTCATGGATTTGTGAAGAGAGATCCACAGCCTCGAATCTTGACAAACAACAGATTCGAACTTGCAGTGGCCGGTTTAGAGCCTTGCAGCGGCCAGATGTGAGAACCATAGGAGCTATTCGTGGTGGTGACTAGTCAGGCTGTTGCTGAATAGAGAACACCAAGCTTCTCCAGCAGTCATATGGGTAGCAAAAGTTCTCGCATACTGGTGGAAAACCAAATACATTGGAGGTTGATAACAAACAGTAAATACAACTCGCATTATTGCCCAACAAAGACTTGGTTATGGACACACACAAAAATTCTCCACGACACGATCGCTAGCTAGGAAGCTAAAAATTGTGACAACAAGTTCCACTGCTGTAGTGGAGTCAAAGAGAGTAGTCGCCATAGAAGAAACCTCCCTGATAAGCAAGGAGGAGTATAAACGCTCTCCTCTTGAGAAAACAACTAGCAACAACAGGACGATGCCAACATCGTTGTTGGTTGTGACAATAAGGTAATGCCTCCTCCAATTGATAGGTGATGAACAGTGTAAACTGTTAGATATCAATGCTCCACTCTCGTGTAACTATGCGGGAACCACCTAACTCTACTTGTAAGCCCCCCATATGAGGAGAAGGCATTTGAGTAGCTCGGTTATCTGGTAGGTCCTGGTTTGGACACTAGATGGGGGCCATGTGTGGCCTGATGGCTAGACAGCTTCAGATAGAGTTGGCACACTGCCAACTAGGCTACATGCACGTGTGGGAAGGCATCCCATGACTGACCGCACTGAGGGTAGATGGAGCATTTCCCGGGGCAGCCTACTCTCGGGTTGCAGGGCCCATTTGGAGTCTCAGATGATCCCGAATGGCTCTGGGCCGAACGGAGACTGTAGGCTAGTTGCTCTGTTCTGCGCCACGGTTCTATCGTGTGGTCGGCGGCCTATTTCGGGACCGACCCCCAGTCGACCGTTTTGGACGGACTGGGTCGGTCTCCCAATTGGGTCTAACCGACTTCCATTGGGTGGCTATATAAGAGCAAGCCCGTGAAGCCCGTCATCATTACTGGCTACAGCAACCTTGATTCCTTAGCATCCAGCCTCCGTCCTTTACTGTTTCCACCACACCATCGAAGCTTCTCACATAGGAGCGCTAGGCTGGGAGGCAGCGCCATCTATTGTATCAGTTTTATAGTAATCAAATTTTTGATTCTCCATACTATCAACTTTTCTCTCTTCCATACAAGATCCTGTTATTTGTTGAGCACAAACGTTGTATTATTTTCTTACATGGTATCAGAGCTTAGGCTCTAGCAAGAAGATTTGATAGTGTGTTTTTGTTTGCGAGCAGATTGTGAGAGATGGCCCAGCCTGCAAGACTACGAATCCCACCATTCGACGAAAGTGGAAAGTTGGACGGCACTAACTATCCACTCTGGAAGTTCAAGATGAAGACCATCCTAAGCGGATATGAGCTTTGGGATACTGCTACTGGGGTGGACATGAAGCCAGTTGCTGAATCCAGCCAATGCAGCACAACAGATAGTACCAACTGCGGATGAGATTCTCGCGTGACAAGAAGAAATGTAGATGTGCTTTGTTCTATTGTCTATAGTGTAAGTGATTCTATCATGGCGTTAATTCAACATGTCACCACAGCGAAGGAGGCGAGACACCATGAATCAGACGCAGATTCAAAATTTGGAGACAACTTGTGAACGAGAAACTGTCTGACTCTAATATGGCAGAGAAGTTCATCACCAGGGTGAAGAATCTGCGCGATCAGATGACTGCGATTGGCATCACCATCACCAGTGAGAATCTAGCACGAAGGTGCATACGGATTCTCCCACGGAAGTATGGCAATCTTGTTACAGCGCTGAATACACAGAACAGAAATCCGCCCCTCAACTTTGAGGATTTCAGCGCAATGCCTTTGGAGAAGGAGATGCGTGAGAGGATGAGAACTAGAGAAGATTCAGCTTTCTATGCTGGATCAAATGAAGGTAAGGGTAGGGACTCTGGTAACCTATCTTCTTCTGACAATAAAGTAGAATGAGTACCGAAAGAAGATTGCAGATGAGAAGAACGGAGTAAAGAAAGAGTCCAACAATAGCGCACAAGCAATACCAGTAGAGCTGTTTGTAGCAATTGAGGAGATTTGCACGAAGGCAGTTCATGTACTTGCGGATGAACCTTGGATTATTGACAGTGGTGCATCACGCCACATGACCAGTCGGAAGGATTGGTATACCTCTCTACATCCGGTAGGGAATGACATCATCGTGATAGTAGTCGGCAATGATGCAAAATGTCGAGCAAAAGGAAAAGTTACAATTGCTCTCAAGTGAGATGGAGTTGTAAAACAGTTGTCCGATGTTCTTTATGTGGTAGATATTAAGAGGAACTTGTTGTCTGTTTTTGCGATCACGGATTGGGACCTCAAAGTTCACTTCGATAAGAATGGCACATAGATTTTGGATCTTCAAGGGAAGGTCATTGGTAAAGGCACACGGCGCAACAACATCTATGAACTCTCAGCTTTCAGTGCTCAAGCCGATGTGAGCAACACTAAGCTGTGGCATGAGAGGTTTGGCCATCTAAACCTTAGTTCTTTAAAGGAGATGCATAAAAGTAGAATGATTGCAGACCTACTAGAAATTTCAGATTTGCCCGATCATCAAGTGAATTCAAAAGTTATTACAAAAGTCATGGGATCAAGAGGCAAAAACCCCCGCCACATACACCATAGCAAAATGGAGTAGCAGAGCGCAAGATGCGCATCATCTGCAAAATGGGCAGGAGTATGATGAAAGGGAAAGATTTGACAAAGACTTTCTTGGCTGAAGCATGTAACACGGCATTTTACATTTTGAATCGTAGCTACACGAAGGCTGTGAACGGGATGATTCCACTGCAGGCCTTTTCTAGTAAGAAACCTTCAGCTGCACATTTCAAAGTTTTTGGATGTGACTGTTTTGTGCATGTCTCTAATGCTAATAGGACCAAATGGGAACTGAAGAGCCGAAAGTGTATTTTCTTGGGCTACAGTGAAGAGGCGAAGGGTTACCGTCTTTTTAATCTTGCTACCAAGAAGGTAATAGTAAGTTGCGATGTGGTCTTCTCAGAATAGCTGCATCAATTGGAGGAGGATGCTTCCTTCCCAGACAACCAGGATCAGGATATCCATCCTGTACAACCACCAACAGCAGACCGAACTCCCCCAACAGTGCTTGGGAGGATTCAAGATAAAGAAGAGGAAGAAGAGCCTGCAGAACCACAATGGCAATAGCCATTCCCGAAGTGGGTAAAGCAGCTTTTGGATGGCAGAGAACCTATAGCCATTGAGGAAGAACCATCCAAACACTGCCGGTCCAAGAGATTAGAGGAGCAAAGAAGGGCGCATGAACACTTGGTCAACTACGCTTTGATGATAGAGGTGATTCGTGCTGAAGAACCCAAGTGTCTTGAAGAGGCACAAGGTGATGATAGGTGGATGGAGGCTATGCAGTCGGAATATGGCTCCATAATGAAGAACAACACTTGGGACCTTGTGGATCGACCACCAAAATGCAAGGTAATCGGCACTAAGTGGGTATACAAGACCAAGTACAAGTTTGACGGCACGTTGGATAAGTACAAGGCTCGGCTTGTGGCAAAAGGATTCGCACAGGCACATGGTTTTGATTATCAGGATACTTTTTCCCACAGCTCGACTAACCACAATTCGTAGTGTTTTGGCTTCAGCACAGGGAAGTTGGCCCATGTTTCAGATGGATGTAAAATTCGCCTTTCTGAATGGAGATCTCAAGGAGGAGGTATACATGGAACAACCACCAGGTTTTGTGATCCTTAGTTCAGAAGGTAAAGTCTGTAAACTAAAGAAGGCACTTTATGAGCTAAAACAGGCCCCACGAGCATGATACCAGCGGATTGATGCCTACTTTTTGTAAAACGGGTTCGGGAGGAGCCCATCTGATGCAAATTTGTATATCTACAGAGAAGGAGGCAGGTGTATGATCGTGGTCCTTTATGTAAACGACCTTGTCATAACAGGGAACCATGAAGAAAAGATCTCGCAGGCAAAGTAGTTGCTAGGAAGAGAGTTTGAAATGACAGACCTCGGCCTGATGCATTTCTGTTTGGGGATTGAAGTTTGGCAAGATCCAAAATAGATCTTCATCCTCACAGCTGAAGTATGCTGGAGAGATACTGAAGGCATTTGGCATGGCCGAGCGCAAGACAATTGGCACCCCTATGGAGGTTGACGTGAAGCTCTCAAACGAGGATTCATCACCACTGGTGGACAAAGTGAAGTACAAAAGGCTTGTGGGTAGTTTTATTTACTTGTGCAACACACGGCCGGACATCAATTTTGTTGGGGTAAAGGCACATTGCCACCCTTTTATTAAAGATATGACACCTATGACTGTCTTAAGACAGTCATAGGGTGAAAGCCTAATCCTAATAAAACCTATGAGTTTGTGGTGTGGCTTAACACTTCACACCCACACTTTTGTGTCTCCCCCTCTCTCTCTCTCTGTCTCCTTCGTTCCATTCCCTCATTCTTTCCCTCTCAACTGGTATCAGAGCCTTCACCTCTCCCTCTCCACTCCGCTCTACCCCTCCCTCTATCCCTTCCTCTCCCCTCGGGCAGCGGCGCAGGCAGAGTAGGGCAGCGCGGGTAGAGCAGGGCAGCGCACAGGCGATGCACGCAGCTCGCACACGCAGCAGCAGCTAGCTGCTGCTAGCTATGCACTGCACAGCACAGGCTGCTACAGCCATCGTACGATCGGGTACGGACGTCCGTACCGCCGTACGGACACCATACAGGCGGCCGTACTGTACGGACGCCGTCGTACGGTCACTGCGTCAGGGAGGAACAGGTCGAATTTTTGTTTTTTTTTTGGGATTTGTGCTCTCGCAGGTACAGGGTACAGTAGGTACAGGAGGCACATTTTTTTTTTTTGGGCAAAAGGAAACAAAGAGAGCACTCTGCTCTTCATTCCCGGTTGTTCAGTTCTCAAAACTGTGTGGTAGAGGTCCTCGTGCTTGAGGTGACTAGTGCCACAGTGTGGTGGTTGCACAGTTATTTTGCTTCGGGAAGGTCAAATGCCTTGATTTTGCAGAGGGCTTTTATGCTTTTGCTGAGTGCAAATCTCAGCTTTTGGGTGACATTTTCAAAGGGCTTTTGCTTGGAAGTTTATGCAGTGTATGCCTTGAGGCAGTGTGGAGCCAGGGTGCCCACATTGGTCTTGTTTTCGCAGTGTATTCAGTGACATTTCTGCAGGTCACATTCTGTGTACGACACCTTGAAAAATCTCAGTTGAGCCACGCTTGGCCAGGGCGCATCGAGTTTACTCGGTCCCTAACTGTCCATCGTTGACAGTGCTCAAAAGATTTTCTCTTCAGTGTTTGTATGTTGGGATCTGTGTTGTTACTGTGTACACAGGGCCGTTTATGCATCACATTGTCAGGTGAAAGTACCAGGACAGTGCTGTATTTTCTATGCTACCTCAGTGTTGAGGTGTTTTTCACTTGGTACAAGTGTCAAATCAAAGGGCTTTTGCCCAGATTTTGCTCGTGAGCACTTGAGTTACTGTTTGAGACCTTCAGATGCCTTTTATCCCCTTGGCAGAAGGGTGATTGCTTGGGATTTGTCCCATTCTTTGTTGCAGGTTTGTGACAGGCTGAGGTGTTTGGAGCCTCCTTTCAGTGAACATAACAGTGTATGACAAGTGGTTTATGCATATAAAATCAGTGCAATACCTCATTTGAGGTGGGAGAAGTGTCCAGGACAGCAGTGTTTTGTGCTTCGTCAGCTGATGATGCACTGATAAAGCACTTGTGGAATAGCTGCAGCATTCTGAAGTTACTGTTTTATGCCTATTTGAGCATGGTACAGTGTGTTAGAAGGTACAGTGACTGGAGGGAAATTTTCCGTTTTGCTGCAGATTTTTTTAACAGTAAAAACAACACTATTGTGAGTGCTCCTGGCTCTTGATAGAGCACGTTTTTCTGAGAAATCAGAATTTTATTTAGTCATTTTTTGACTTACAGGGAGTCAGGTACTTTCCTTATCTGATATGGCATCAGGGGGAAGTGAATCTTCAATTCTGAACATAAAGAAATTGGAAGGGGCTTCATGACAGTTTTTACCCCCTTCCAGTAAACTATCCATATCTCTTCAACCGTCTGTCTGTTTTCAATGAAACTTATATCAGTGCAAAGCCCATCTCAAGACGCATCTCTATGTATACTTGAATCTTTGATATCATGTCTCTACTGAAAGTTATAGGCCTCTGTGTCTAATGACAGTTTGTAGAGTGTTTTGAGCTAAGTATATAGGTATCTATGAAGGAGGTGCAATGTTTCCTCGGAATCTACCCATCCGACCTAATCAGCCCCTTCAAACTCCTCGATATATATCAATTCATGTCATGTTGAGCTGCAAGATCTTCTTTCAACAACGTATCGCTCTTCTCTTTGGTGCAGACCGGCTCGCTGAGATTATGGCCTCTACTGATCCTTTCCTTCTCCCTATGCTTGACTACAACATCACTTGGATGTTACCATCTTCATTCTCATCTAAGGGAGGAAAGTATGGTGTGGTATCTTGGCATAAAAGCTTCTTTCTAATGTCTCATTCTCAATGATAAGTATCTTTGGCAGTCAGTTCGAATGCTGTAGGAAGTGAAGAGGTGCGTGAAGTTTATTACCCGCAACTTCATGTCACAATGCCATAGCGCACGATACACAAAGCAATGTCAATAATTGGAAACAAACATTGGCAACCATCGACAACTGCCATTTACTAGACCCCATCTTCTTGTAGATCAATGCTAATGTCATACAGGTAGATCCTCCACTCACACATGAAGAACCAATTGATCTAGAAGTGCCATTCTTTATGGCTAACCTTGAGTGGAATAATGAACTTGAAGAAGGTACCCATACAAATAATGCCTCATATTTTCCTTGGGACCTTGAAACTAAGGCTAAGAATGCTCAAATTGAAGATCAAGTCTTTGATAATGACTTAGCCATTCTGGATGCCCTAATGGCGGTCGAGCTTCCCAAAGTTAAACCTCCAAAGTTGAATAACAGCAAAAGATCCCGCAAGAAAGCTGGAGGAGGAAATTGCCGAAAAGCTAAGGCCAAGCGCTTCAATGAATTCGAACGAGTTGTCATCACTACCACCTCACCCGGGCCATGTCAACAGTGACCCAATCTGCATATTGTCAAGACTTCTCCCCGCACGGAATGAAAATTCAGGGGCCATCAAATCAACAGGCTTTGCAAAGTATATAACTTGTTTTTGTGTAGCATCACTCCCACCAATGCTATCATATCCTGACTTTTCAGATGTTTCTTTACCCTTCAAAGAACCTCGACCATCAACTTTTGAAGAACTTCTCTCATTTAGTTTTTGCCTCTTTGATTGTCTACCATCCTTTCGACGAGAAACAAGTAGCTCACTACCTTTTACAGTTTGAAATGCCAAGGAAATCGTTTCGGGACAGACAAGGAGTATGAACAAGTTAACAGTTGGTGTCATAATCCCATGATTGTCATAGACATCCAATTAGTGAGCAGACTTCAGATTGTTTAGATGCATTGACTGACTGATCAGTGGGTAGATAGCACATGATTTAATTTTTTCACACACACATGCCATCATTGTAAGGCCTCTTGGCTATTTTCTAGCATTGTGCACATCATTCAAGCCTTGTACAGCCTCTTGGCTATTCCCAGCATCATTTGCAACAAGCCTTGTAATAGATTGGATTGTACATTGTAGTTCTATCTTCACCAATAGTTCTGATTTTACTTGATACATTTAGTGTTTTGCAATTGATTCAGACAGTGATTTCACAGACACTTTGAGTACATTTTCTTGCACCATGTCTACGACTAGCAACCTCAATTTAGAGACATCTGCTAAGCTAGACAACTCCAATTACGACAAATGGAAATATCAAATGGAGACCATTATTGTGCTTCAAGACAATGGGAGTATGTCAATGGGTCTACACCTAGACCATTGAATGATCTAGCCACCAGTAATAGCTCTACTCCACTTGTTGCTGTAGTACTAGTAGTAGCAGGATCTACAACAAGATCTAGAGCTACACCAATAGTGACCGCACCTGTAGCAGATCTTGCCATTACCCGAAAATATGGGACAAGAAAGACAAGTATGCATATCATTTGATCAAGCATAATGTGCAAGATGACATGCTAGTATAGCTTAACACAGTCAAGACATCAAAAGAAGCATGGGATATGTTCCTAGCTCTTTATGAGTCCATGACTTCCAGGTTTCTCACACTGGGAAACTAAATCAACTAGAGTTTTTGCAATAGTAGTGAAATCGGTCACGCTTATGTACATAGGATCAAGGATTACAACAATCAACTTGCAGCACAACAGCAGCAAGAGAGACCATGAATCTAGCAAAAATGGTTCAAGTCATCCTGAATGGACTAGGAGAGGGATACAAGAATCTAATCTAGAGTATTGCCATTCAACGGCGGTAAATTCTGACATTTGAAGAGCTCCCCCTTAGTTTTACTTGGTAAAGAACTCAAGATGCAAGCCATTCATGCACATAAAGGTCATTCCAATGATTAAGCATTCACAACTTCAGATAGAAGCAAAGGCAGAGGTAGATCATATTAGTGAAGTGGTCATCATCAATAACAAAGTCAGTATCAAAGTCAGAATGAGCATCAGCATCATCCTCAGCAACATCAGCATCAACAAAGAGGAAATCACTCCAATCGAGGAGGATTCCAAGGACAAGGGAATGCATCCACCAATGTGTCAAACATCCAGTGCAACTACTGTCATAAGCTTTGACACTATGAAAGAGATTGCCACAAGAATTAGTACGATCAAGGCGGTCAATCTAGCAACAATTGAGGGAATTTTCGTGGGAGAGGAAATCATCACGGTGGACATTCCAGTCATAGTCATTATCCAAATGAACCTGAGAATATGTTCCTTGCAAGCGAGGATATGCAGAAGATTGAAATAGTGTATCTTGACATTGATGGCAATTCGAAAGGGAAATTCATTTATCAAGTCAACTAAGCGGTACATCGATAGCAGTGCATCATCTCATATGACAAAGCATCAGGAATGGTTCATAGAGATGAAATCATTAGAAGGACAGAACAATGCCATCTACATGATAGATAACACATTGAATCTAGTTCAAGGGAAAGGCATTGTCCCTATGAACAATTTCACTGGTACGAAAAAATTGGTGTTCAAAGATGTACTCTATGTTCCAAAACTCAGCACGAATCTCTTATTAGTTGGTCAAATGATAGAACACAACTATCGAGTTATCTTTGATGGAGACGAATGCACTATCAAAGACAAATCCAGGGGATATCAACTAGTAGGAAAAGCAGTCAAGGAAGGATGCTTGTTTAGAATGCTAGCTATAGTACAAGATTTGCATGCCATGTCAGCTCAACCACAACAAATGCCACTTTCAGCAAAATGGCACAAGAGATATGGACATGTTAATTTCAAAAGCTTGATAGAGATAAAAAATCAAAATGGCAATTGGAATTCCAAAACTTCAGTTTCTTGGAAACGTTTGCGAAGCATGCTGCTTTGGTAAACAAAAGTGACCAATTTCGGGAGAAGCACCTCTCAAGTAGAGGTATTCTTGATTTGATACATATCGATGTATGGGGTTACGCCCAAACCCGTAGCATCAATGGTTCACTTTACTACTTGACTTTCATTGATGACTATAGTAGATATTGTTGGGCCTACTTTTTGAAAGAGAAATCTGATGTCTTTTGTAGACTCTCAAAAATTCAAAGCCATGGTTTAAAACCAGAGAGGCATAAAGATCAAAGTCATGAGATCAGATGGAGGAGGTGAATACATGTCTTCAGCATTCATGAACTTTTGCAAAAGTAACGGCATTTGAAGACAATTCACATGTGTAGATACTCCTGAGCAGAATGCAAGAGCTGAAAGGAATAATGGTACTTTAGCAGATAGTGCTAGAGCAATGCTCAGTGAGAAGCATCTTTTGAATCAGTATTGGGAAAAAGCAATAGCCACTGCAAACTATTTTCTAATTGGCTTCCTACTGAACTGATTTAGGGTATGACAAAGTTATGAAGCATTCGCTGGACACAAGCCACACATTGGGCATCTCTGCATATTTGGTTGTATAGCATATGCCCACATACACGATGATCATCATAGAAAATTGGATGCGAAGTCACGTAAATGCATCATGGTTGGCTACAGTGAAGAAAGCAAAGCATACAAGTTGTATGATCCCATCGACCAAAAGGTCATTATCTCCAGAGATGTAATCTTTGATGAGGAATCAGAATGGAAAACCTCAAATACACTAGAGATAGAGACACCAATTACATAGTCATCTACAGGAAAGATTGATGAAGAAGAGCAAGAATTGTCAGAAGCACGTCGAGAAGAGCCACAACAACTTAGACGGTCTACTAAGGAAAGCAAGCCATGAGCTAGATTGACATATGCTAAGAAAGGCAAAGCAATTTAGGTTGAAACCACCAACTACGATCACTTATTTCATTAATTTTGGATTCATATGTCTACATTTGGACTAATCCTAAAAATGCTTCCCAAATGTAAAGTTTACTTTATGAAAAGGTCATTTGAGAATCAAAAGTTTACTTTCTGACCATGGATGATTTTTTCAAGTTAGTTTCGTTATGAATCTAAAATTTTATATTGGCATCGAAAGTATGTATGCCCTAATAAAAATAAATGTTGAAAACATTCGCTAGGATTTGAAAATTTTATGTAAAAAAAGTAAAGTTTCACCAATAGGATTTACATTTTTTTCTTCAAAGTTTAAAATAAAATATATTAAAAGGTACTAAATTCGATTGATATTGTGAAACAAAAAAAAAGGAGCTTGAAAAGTTTCGCCAAGATTTTATATTACTATATGAGCATAGCTTCGATAAAAACATCCCTGTTTCTGACACTATCATGTCCACTTTCTGAAAGGCAAAGCAATTTAGATTGACATATGCTAAGAAAGGCAAAGCAATTTAGGTTGAAACCACCAACTACGATCACTTATTTCATTAATTTTGGATTCATATGTCTACATTTGGACTAATCCTAAAAATGCTTCCCAAATGTAAAGTTTACTTTATGGAAAGGTCATTCAAGAATCAAAAGTTTACTTTCTGACACTTTCAGAAGGTGCTATAAAGGAAAGGGTTAGATACCCTAACCCTAACCCTAACCCTAACCCTAAAAGGGTTTATATATATTCTACAATTTCAACTAAATCTAGTGTACAGTTAGTCACTTGTGTTGTGCTTTGGAGCTGTGCCCTCTCTCCTCATCTCCACTTTTCTCCTCTCCCCTCTTCATATTTTGTCATGGTATTAGAGCTCCCTTGCCTTTCACTGAGGCATTCCGATCCTTGAGAGAGTGAGAGTGATTGAGAGAATGAGTGAACATCCATTCTCTTCGGTTGATAGAAAATTCTATACATTGAGAATTTTTGTCCATTCTATTCATCTCTATGTGAGAGAGAGTTCTTTGATTGAAAGCAAGAGAGAGTGCTCATTTTGAGAGAAAGAGAAATCTTGTGTTCATTTCCATCACGCGCGCGAGAGAGAATAGAGAGAGGTTCTGAGAGAGTCTTCATATTTTGCTTGAGAGACTGCTTTGAAAGCTCGGGGGGGTCACTCATATTATGTAACCCTATCACATGAGTTCAACAGAAGGATATTGTTAATTTCTAAAATTAATAGAATTTAACTTACATAAGGGATTATTTAAAATCATTTTTTAAAAAAAATACAGATTTGTATGGAAAAAGGGTGCATTTTATTATTGAGCCTTGAACGCATGTGATTTTACAAATAAGCCTTGAACGCACGTGATATAGAGGGTTTATACATGGTGACCCCCCCCGAGTTTATAAGAGAGATAGTACTATCAAGAATCTTAGACTACCTTAGTCTAAAGCATGTAAGTAGGACTAAGGCTCACAAGCAAGCCAGCAAGCAAGCAACACAGGGCTCCCTAGCTACATTGCATGTTACCATCTACAATCATCTCCAGATACCAACTAAAGCAAAAGCTAGCACAGCGCCTTCTCTGCAACGATGCCCATGCTCTAGCGACCTCCACTCTACACCGCATGCAACTTTGCTGCAAAGCTATTGGAGATTTCGTCACCTGGAGGCCTCTCTACAATAACCACTCCTTGCATAAACCACAGCCACAAGCTGGCGCTGCTGCTATAGTTGCACCACATCCAATCCTCATGGGCTGCTCCATTGTTAGCTGCAGCACTACTCCAACAGTGCCAACGAACGATGGGTAGGCAGCCGACCCTCTCTAGCCTACTGCGCAGCCAGCCACCTCTCCCTCTTGGCCGACTAGCGGCTCTTCTATCAGCCAACACCATAGTAGCTCTACCTCTAAGCGGCTCACCCATGAGCGTGTCATAGTAGCGAAGTTGGCCACAAAAGCTAGCAGTGCAATCATGTTAAATTACACGGCACAGTGGAACAGAAACTGAACAAAGAATAGAGAGTACACAACAAACTGGAGATGAACAAAATTTTCCTTCAATACTGATGTAGTACAGATGATGGCTCCGTCCACCCATGTGCTCCCAGAGTGGAGCTTAGATGGCGATCTAGATAGATACTAGGTGAAGAGCTACTAGCTGGAAGATCTGATCGATAGAGTATTGCCATTCAACGGCGGCAAATTCTGACATTTGAAGAGCTCCCCTCAGTTTTACTTGGTAAAGGACTCAAGATGCAAGCCATTCATGCACACAAAGGTCATTCCAATGATTAAGCATTCACAACTTCAAATAGAATCAAAGGCAGAGGTAGATCATATCAGTGAAGTGGTCATCATCAATAACAAAGTCAGTATCAAAGTCAGAATGAGCATCCGCATCATCCTTAGCAACATCAGCATCAACAAAGAGGAAATCACTCCAATCGAGGAGGATTCCAAGGACAAGGGAATGCATCCACCAATGTGTCAAACATCCAGTGCAACTACTGTCATAAGCTTGACACTATGAAAGAGATTGCCACAAGAAGTAGTACGATCAAGGCGGTCAATCTAGCAACAATTGAGGAAATTTTTGTGGAAGAGGAAATCATCGCGGTGGACATTTTAGCCAATATAGTCATTATCCAAATGAACATTAGAATATGTTCCTTGCAAGCGGGGATATGCAGAAGATTGAAATAGTGTATCTTGACATTGATGGCAATTCGAAAGGGAAATTCATTTATCAAGTTGACTAAGCAGATCAAGGTCCTTGGTACATCGATAGCGCTGCATCATCTCATATGACAAAGCATCAAGAATGGTTCATAGGGATGAAATCATTAGAAAGACAGAAGAATGCCATCTACATGATAGATAACACATTGAATCTAGTTGAAGGGAAAGGCATTGTCCCTATGAACAATTTCACTGGCATGAAAAAATTGGTGTTCAAAGATGTACTCTATGTTCCAAAACTCAGCAAGAATCTCTTATTAGTTGGTCAAATGATAGAACACAACTATCGAGTTATCTTTGATGGAGACGAATGCACTATCAAAGACATATCCTGGGGATATCAACTAGTAGGAAAAGTAGTCAAGGAAGGATGCTTATTTAGAATGCTAGCTATAGTACAAGATTTGCATGCCATGTCAGCTCAACCATAACAAATGCCACTTTTAGAAAAATGGCACAAGAGATATGGACATGTTAATTTCAAAAGTTTGATAGAGATAAAAAATCAAAATATGGCAATTGGAATTCCAAAACTTCAGTTTCTTGGAAAAGTTTGCGAAGCATGCTGCTTCGGTAAACAAAAGTGACCAATTTCGGGAGAAGCACCTCTCAAGTAGAGGTATTCTTGATTTGATACATATCGATGAATGGGGTTATGCCCAAACCCATAGCATCAATGGTTCACTTTACTACTTGACTTTCATTGACGACTATAGTAGATATTGTTGGGCCTAATTTTTTAAAGAGAAATCTGAAGTCTTTTCTAGACTCTCAAAAATTCAAAGCCATGGTAGAAAACTAGAGAGGCATAAAGATCAAAGTCATGAGATCAGATGGAGGAGGTGAATACATGTCTTTAGCATTCATGAACTTTTGCAAAAGTAACGGCATTTGAAGACAATTCACATGTGTAGATACTCTTGAGTAGAATGCAAGAGCTGAAAGGAAGAATGGTACTTTAGCAGATAGTACTAGAGCAATGCTCAATGAGAAGCATCTTTTGAATCAGTATTGGGAAGAAGCAATAGCCACTACAAACTATTTTCTAATTGGCTTCCTACTGAACCGATTTAGGGTATGACAAAGTTATGAAGCATTCACTGGACACAAGCCACACATTGGGCATCTCCACATATTTGGTTGCATAGCATATGCCCACATACACGATGATCATCATAGAAAATTGGATGCGAAGTCACGTAAATGCATCATGGTTGGCCACAGTGAAGAAAGCAAAGCATACAAGTTGTATGATCCCATCGACCAAAAGGTCATTATCTCTAGAGATGTAATCAGAATGGAAAACCTCAAATACATAGGAGATAATGACCAAAAGGTCATTATCTCTAGAAATGTAATCTTTGATGAGGAATCAGAATGGAAAACCTCAAATACATAGGAGATAGACACTCTAATTACATAGTCATCTGCAGGAAAGATTGATGAAGAAGAGCAAGAATTGTTAGAAGCATGTCGAGAAGAGCCACAACAACTTAGACGGTCTACTAGGGAAAGCAGGCCACAAGTTAGATTGACATATGCTAAGAAAGGCAAAGCAATTTAGGTTGAAACCACCAACTACAATCACTTATTTCATTAATTTTGGATTCATATGTCTACATTTGGAATAATCCTAAAAATGCTTCCCAAATGTAAAGTTTACTTTATGAAAAGGTCATTCGAGAATCAAAAGTTTACTTTCTGACACTATCATGTCCACATAATAAAATTCACAATATCTCTCTATAATCATTAGGGGAGAAATGGGGTCTCAAAAGGGCCTTCAATTAGTGTTTCCTAATTTCAAGCATATTAGGCAGGGATTTGATGTGTACCAATGATAGTGCTCCAAGGTGTGGGACGATGGTATGTTAAGGTAGAGGATGGGAAGGCCTAGAGAGAGCCCTTGTTGGTTTCTCCCCTTATAGTAGGGACCACCCAAACCATCCTCCCCCCCCCTTAACCCATGCTTAACATGCCTCCTATGTGCACCTTCCCCACATCAGCCCCAAATGGCATTCAAGAGGAGGTGGGCCCTCTTGGGTAAGTTTTGATTACTCCTCCCAAATCAAAAGTTTACTTTTTGACACTATCCTTTCTCAATAAACATTATATTTACTCACACTATTATAATTTGCACCTTACTCTATATTGCAAAAACCCTAGTATAAATATTTATTTATTCAATCCTCTTTTAAGAACTAGCTTTTTCTTAACTAATTTATAATTTAAACGTACAAAAAACCATGAAAATATTATATATATATATATATATATATATGTATGTATGTATGTATGTATGTATGCATGTATGTATGTATGTATGTATGTATGTATGTATGTATATATATATATATATAGTTAAGGTCCATGCATGAGATCAATTTACTATGAGAGTCTTCTAAAATCTCCAAGACTTAATAATGGTGCCGATAAACACCTTTCAAAGTTTCAGAAAGCAACAACAGTATAATCTCAAAGAACTTTGCAATAATTATGGGGATTTCCATTTTCTAAGCGAAAACCCCCGAGCGATGAGCGAACAAAAGGTGGGAGGGGTCAAAATATATAGGCTCACATCAATTCCAAATTATTTCAAGAAATATGTAAGATATTGATGATCAGAGATAGATATAAATATACCTTTCTATAATATACATATATAATGTCCAAATGGTGACTTATTTTATGACTTTCAAATATCCTTTTTTTTCCTTTCACCATTGGTTGGATCATGAAATTTTGAGAAAATATCCTCTTTACAGCTCCTCAAGATGAGCTAAGAAAAATATACAACGTCTTTTTAATAGACCCTCTACGTGTATTCTGCTAGAGGAATATGGTTTGAAGAGCTTGCCCCAACAGTATTCCTCCGGCAAAGTACCCTCGGAGAGCCTACAAAATGGGTCATAAGTTTTGCTCCTTAGCTCAGATTGAGGAGCTATAAAAAGGAAAATATTCAAAATCTCATTATCTATGAAATGGTAGGCTTAAAATTATAATTCTTAAAGGTATAGAAGATATAGAGCACACCACAAATGACTAACTGTACACTAGATTTAGTTGAAATTGTAGAATATATACAAACTCGTGATGCGTTAGTGTAATTATGATTATGTTATATTGTTGACATGACTTCTTTGTTGCTTTGATAGTTCATCCTCCCAATTACAATAAAAGGGTGCTTACAAGAAGATGTTAGAAATGCTATATTCAAGATCCGTGGTATTGTGAGGAATGCTTACTATCAAATCGCATTGATTGCATTTTCTTCAATTTAAGCTGAATAATCTGTAGACTGATTATGAATATATCTTACATGGGCATGTGAAATAGGTGGATATCTCAAAAAGAGATCTCCATGTGGAGCATCGAGAAGGCTAGGATGGAATCCATCGAAGCCGTATGCTTTCTTGAGAAGCACTTTCCCTCGAGCATTATGACAACTCAAGTGCACTTGCTTGTGCACATAGTTGATGAGGTGGCCATTGTAGGTACCGTTCATGGTCGGTGGATGTTTTTTCTCGAGCGGTTTATTAAAACTTTGAAGGGATTTGTAAGACAAAGAGTAAGACCAGAAGCGTGGTAGAAGATATGGTTTGATTGCATTTTCAATGGTTTAGCTTACATTCCACCTCATGAGGTTCACTCACAATATGTTAGTATATCACATGTGTCCAAAAGGAGAGGTTTTCTAATTCCACTTTGAAAAAAAACTTCAAAAGGATGCCAGATCTCTCTAGTTAAGAAATGGGATTCTCCATTTGAAGCTTATGATTTGTGCATCAATTAATTTGACCGATGGCTATACTTGTCATTAATCATTATCTTGAAATTGCTACAAAGAGTGGCATGGAAGAGATAGCTCCATGGATGATTTTTTCATTTCAGTTTTGTTAAGAAGTGAAAATTTTACATAAGTATTCAAAGATTTTATACCCCAAATTATAAGAAAAGGTTTGAAACTTTCACCAAGATTTGAAACTTTTACGCTTAAAACTTTAAATTTTTATAAATATTTACATATGTTCTTTTCATAAAAAGATATAAATTCATACTACGATTTGTGAAAATTGTGAGACTAATTCGACAGCACAAAAAACTTTCACTATTATTCTATATCATATATAAGGGTATCTTCTATAAGAACATCCATGGATAGTTCTGGCAGGATAGTCAGCTTTGTGATGGCTTCTGCTTGAGATATAGTAAGATTTACGTGCAACCACAATAAATGATTTGTTGCATGCCTATTGTGATGTTGGCCTTGCTTTTCTTGCTATGTCCCAAGATAAGTCCGGGCCATCCTTGGACTTTCCCGTCGCGAGGTTCACTCAAAAATATGTAAGTATAGCACGTGAATTCAATAAAACAGATTTGAAAATTCTTTTTTTTGGACCTGTTTTACACATAGAAGGATACCATTTGAAGGGTGTATTCACAGATTGAATAGAAAAAAGCTATGCTTTAATCATTAAGGGATTTTAAAATTAGGCCTTGAACACACATGATATAGAGGGTTTACACACAGTGACCTCCTTGAGACTTTCCCTTACCTCCCACCCGAGGAGTTTATCACATAATATATAAGATAGCACGTGAGTTCAACAGAAAACACTTATTTCATTCATTTTGGACTCATATATCTACATTTGGTTAAATCCTTAAAATCCTTCCCAAATGGAAAGTTTACTTTATGAAAATGTCATTCGAGAATCAAAGTTTACTTTCTGGCACTGGCACTGGCACTGGCACTGGTATTTCCACATAATAAATTTCACAATATCTCTCTACAATGTTCCAGTAATAATACAAAAGCCACTATTAAATCCTAATTTTGAATTTCTTGCTTTTAAGAATCCTATTCATGTTTAAAAAATTCCTTGAGTTATTTTTTTAGATCCATGAAAAATCACTTACAAAATAAAGAATCATTAACAATAAACCATGGCTTTGTTCCTACGCAAAATGCGTGTCTCGTCTCTGTGTCTATAGAGGAAGGCGACCCATCGCAGCTTACTGTGGGCCCAATTTACGAGAGTTAGATAAAGTGCATGCAATGTGTAGTAAAACAAATAGAATAATACATTAAATGAGAAGAAGTAGACTTACCACGGTTGCCTCGAACGCCAACCATCCGCCTGCACCAAAGTGCAAAGTACCTACGGCATCCAACCATCTCCTCGTAGCCCTCCTCTCACCCTTGAACATTTTGGGATGGTTCCTGTTCTGCTTCTTAAAAAACTTCCAATCAGCTTTATCTGCCCAGTTGGGTTTAGCCCTCCCCTTTGCGATGGAAGTACGCAAGGTAGACCTACGATGCTTCAAGACCAAACCCATGCACTCTCACATGTAATTCTCATTGAATTCCCAATTTGGGGGGTTAGGGTATTTTGCTTTCAATTCATCGATGACCGCCTGCTTCTTTTGGTCATCTTGATACTGCCAGTCAGTAGCTATGTCGCTCTTGAAGTGGTGGCTCATCAATCGCCTCATGGTGGCCATCACTGCTGCACCCTTTTTATCTTCTATTATATCTCCAATAGCCGTGATTTGATAGGATAGGTCCTCAACCAGGTAAGGAGGACTCATGGTAGTGGTAGAGTTAGAGTGAGTGGTGTTTGTGTGAGCGCTTCCGGAGCAAGGAGAGTAGCAGTGGGAGTAGGAGAGGGTAAGGGACCTGACTGGTATTAGGTCTCGAGACCAAGTGGAGACATGTAGGAATGTGAGTGTGCTGACTCGTCTACATCTTCCGAGTCAACACAACATAAGCAACCCCTCCTACTCTTCCTTCCCTTATGATGGGCACGCCCAGGTGATGATCCCTCAGTCGAAGGGGCTAGAGGGGATGGCTGGGCAATAGGTCCAGCCATCGCTATAGGAGAGGAAATTACTAAGGTCCTCTCGGATAGCAGAGAGAAGAATCTCGCTGCCTCCTCATCGGTCATCTATGCAACAACTTATGCATGAGCATATGAGCATATGCTCATGCATGAGCATAGGCAAATACATATGCTTATGAAAAGAGATTGAAAGAGGAGAAAGAGGGGGGGAAAGAGAGAGGAAAAGAGGAAAAGAGATTGAAAGAGGGGAAAAAGAAGAGGGAAAAAGAGCATAAACATAAGAGAAGGAAGAGGGGAAAAGAGATTGAAAGAGGGGAAAAAGAAGCTCTAGAAGGAAGAGGGGAAAAGAGCATAAACATAAGAGAAGGAAGAGGGGAAAAGAGATTGAAAGAGGGGGAAAAGAAGAGAAGGAAAGGAGGGAAAAAGAGATTGAAAGAGCGGAAAAAAGAAGAGGGGAAAAGAGATTGAAAGAGGGGAAAAAGAAGAAAAGGAAAGGAGGGAAAAAGAGATTGAAAGAGGGGGGAAAAGAAGAGGGGAAAAGAGATTGAAAGAGGGGAAAAAGAAGAGAAGGAAGAAGGGAAAAGAGGGAAAGAAGAGGGAATAAGAGAAGAGAGGAGAAGAGAGGGGAAGAGAGGGTTCCTACGCCCATCACTACAGCTAGTGCTTAAGGCGCTAGCTATAGGCCAATGCAAATAACAAAAATAACAAAAGGAAAAAAGAAAAAGCACTTTCTTACCTGGAATAGTCCCGCTCGGTGTTTTGTGGACTGGCCCTACAAAAGAGATGAAACATACCATTTTTCAAATAACTAGTAAGAGGAAGGAGGAGTTTAGAGAAGCAACTTCTCAAAGGGATTGGATTGAGGAGACAAGCATAAGCCTACAAACAAGGAGAAAGCATAAGCCTATAAAGAAGGAGAAAGAGAAGGAAGAGAAATACCAAAAAGAGAAGAGATGAGTTTGCAGCGTGTTTTTTTTACGGATGTGCATGACACGAGCAAAAATAGTATTTAATGCTCGATAGATCATGCAAAGGATATCCGATGGGCACAATACTTTTCCTACACTAAAACCTAGGTGGTATTGAAATGTTCTCAAAGAGGCACACCCATCCGATAAGTACTTGGTCAGATAACACACCTAAGGGCGTGTTTTTTTGCAGAGGTGCATACCACTAGGAAAAAAACGGTGTATAATGCGTGATCGACCATGCAAATCATATTCGATGGTGACAATACTTTGCACACACCTCAACGTAGTTGAAACAGACTTGCATGCAAAGTGGAGCCCCCATCCGATAAGTACTTGTTTGAATAACACACCTAGGACCGTGTTTTTTCATGGTTGTGCATGACACTAAGGCAAAAACGGTGTTTTATGCTTGATCAACAATGCAAACCATATCGGATGGGCACAATACTTTGCACACACCTTCAACTAGGTGGATTTGACTTACATGCAAAGTGGCACGCCCATCCCATAAGTGCTTTCAAGATCGGATAACATACCTAACAGCGTGTTTTTTTAAGGATGTGCATGATACTAGAGCAAAAATAGTATCTAATGCTTGATCAACCATGCAAAGGATATCCGATGGGCACAACACTTTTTGTACACCTCAACCTAGGTGGTATCGAAATGTTATCAATGAGGCACACCCATCCGATAAGTACTTGGTTAGATAACACACCTAATGGCATGTTTTTTTGCAGATGTCCATATCACTAGGGAAAAAATGGTGTATAATGCGTGATCGACCATGCAAAGCATATCCGATGGTGACAATACTTTGCACGCACCTCAACGTAGTTGAAACAAACTTGCGTGCAAAGTGGAGCCCCCATCCGATAAGTACTTATTTGAATAACACACCTACGGCCGTGTTTTTATATGGTTGTGCATGACACAAAGGCAAAAACAGTGTTTTATGCTTGATCGACAATGCAAAGCATATCCGATGGGCACAATACTTTGCACACACCTTCAACTAGTTGGAATTGACTTACATGCAAAGTGGCATTCCCATCGCATAAGTATTTGATCGGATAACACACCTAGTAGCGTGTTTTTTTACAGATGTGCATGACACTCACAACAACACAAAGCAACTATAGACGCGCTTGGTAGACACGCAAAATAGCGAGCGCATCTATAGGAATTTCTTTAGTAGAGGAATTACAGGCACGTCTAAATGCACGTCTAAAAGCTCGTCTATTTGCGTGTAAATTACCGCATCTATGTGCACGTCTAACCTGAGAAAATACGGGCCCGTCTAACATCCCATTTATTAGCGTGTCTATTTGCGCATGTATTAGCGCGTTTATTTGTGCATTTACATTGAGAATCAGACGCGCATTTAGACGCGTAAATAGACGCAAACCAGAGAATACAGAAAGTGAGATTTTGGTGTACATCATTGCTTTCCAAACATTGCCCATGATTACCAAAGCACATAATTTTTTGCAAGCCCACATATACAAGAATTAAGTGAGATGAGGAGAATGAGACAATATGTAAAATAGTTTTGCCAATATCAATTATGGGTCTACGGTTCAATCTCATCCTCAATGAGATCAACCCTTGCCAAACTATCTACTTCAAAATCCAAACAAGTGTTTAGATCTACAATTACATTCAACCCACTACTACTTGTGCCACTCATGTGCTCATCGAAATCAGCATCTCGAATGGTAGGCTCGTCCTCACGGGTAATGGCCTCAATATCTATATCTCCTATCTCATGATCATCCTCCTCTCTTGTACCACGGTCATCATCACGTCCATGGCCATGATCATCCTCCATATGCTCCATATTAGTAAATGTACTATACATCACTTTGGAACGTGGCATAATAGGTATGACATGCCACCATCTATTATTATCCACCATTGGTTGATAGACAATCTAATTCAAACACAAATACAATCATGTTACTTTTTTTGCATCAAATATTTAAAAGCGAGTATTTTTATATGTGTGCACAGTACCTGTTCACATTGTTGCGGTAGTACTAGTGTGTCCTTCCTACTTTGCCAAAACTTTGTGGAGTCAATAGTTACAAAGCCACTTGCATGGCGTTTGATTGTTGCATTAGGGCCTCTTTCCACCACATCCTTAAACCACTTTACATCCAAAACATACACAAAGAAGCATCGAAAGTCAAGCATAATAATATCTTGGATTATGCCACAATAATCATCCATGGCTCCATTGGCTCCCTCAAAGCTAGCAATGATGCCGCAATCTTGTGTGTTTCTCTTATCATCAATCCGTTGTGTTCGAAAATGCTTGCCCTCACACCATATAGCATTGAACATAGTGCACTACACCAAGAAAAAATCAATTAAATAAGCAATCTAAATTATTGAAAGCTCCTAACTTATGCATAACATTCTATATACCGACCTTGCTCATGCATCCCCTAGCATACTCCCATTCTTCCATTGTGATATGCATCCCCTCATCTTTCTCTGCTTTCTCCATTTCATCAAGTAGCCAATCCACATGAATATCCTTTGGAAGTGCTCTTAGATGCTGAGGGTATGGCACACGAGATCGGTGGTGTATATGAAAGAGGGCCCTTTCTTCTTGTCTTCTTGCCTTTGCATCCTCGTATCTTGTCACCCATCTTTTCATCACATCACTATTAAGCACACAAAAGAGGTTGATACTATTATGCAACTCCGTGTCTATTACTTTGTAACCTGTCTTCTTTATCTCATTTTTGGCTTGGTTTCTAGCGTAAAGATAATCATAACAAGATATAGAAGAGAGAGGATATTTTTAAAGGTATTGGAGATGCAAAATCTTTCACAATGTGAACGTATTTTGATTGTATATGAGATATTCAAAAAATTTTAAGAGTGGTAGAAGATATGGCTTGATTGCCTTTTCAATGGTTTAGCTTACACTCCACCTCGTGAGGTTCACTCACAAAATGTTAGTGTATCACGTGTGTCGAAAAGGAGAGATTTCCTAATTCAACTTTGAAAAAAAACTTAAAAAGGATGTGAGATCTCTCTAGTTAAGAAATGGGATTCTCCATCTAATGCTTATTATTTGTGCATTAATTAATTTGACTGCTGGGCTATATTTGTCATGAATCATTATCTTGAAATTACTACAAAGAGTGGCATGGTAGAGATAGTTCCATGGATGATTTTTCCATTTCAGTTTTCTTAAGAAGTGAAAATTTTTATAAGTATTCAAAGATTTTATGCCCCAGATAGGGAAATCTTTGAAACTTTCACCAAAATGTGAAACTTTTATGCTTAAAACTTTAAAGTTTTACCAATATTTACATATGTTCTCTTAAGAAAATATATAAAATCATACTATGATTTGTGAATATTGTGACACTAAAATGATAGCACATAAAATATAACACTCTTCAAGATTCAAAAAATTAAAAACTTAATATAGACAAGAGACATGGAACACTCTTTTGTACTCTAAACAATAGCGATAGGCTTGCAATTTTACATTATCATATGTTTACAAGAAATATTGCTCTACATAAGTCTTTGTACAAAGGAGTCTATCACGTCCTTTTCAATAATTTAATGATGCCTTTAGAATGAGTTAGTTACAAGTGGGCGATCCTAACATTTTCTTGTTTGAATGTCTGATTCGTCATCACTTATCACTCGGGTGCCATCTTCATTCACTCTCATCTGACCACCGTCACCTTCAATCTTTTTTTATGCTTGAATGGTGTTATCAAGGGCATTCCTCATTTGTACTATCTTCTTCTACTTCCTCCTTAGCAAGCATCTTTAGGAACTCTGTAATGTGCAAAATAATTGGCTACGATATTTTTTTTTTTCTTCTACATCATACCCCATCTACTTCTTTGTTTTCTTCATCCTTGATTTCCAGGATACTATGACTGTCTCTGTGGAAAGCTTTGAAACTGCTTCATGGTTTGGGACCCATTCCTACTAGTATATAATGTATTATCATGGTTCTCTTTCCTACCCCGTGGCTCATACCATACCGTTGTAAATGTTGTAGCTCTCCCCTAGCCATCCATGCTCACGTCCACCACTTTTGCAACCCAAAACTTCACGTTCTCATCTTCATCGTCCGATGGTCAAACTACAACAAAATAATAGATGTCTATGTCTATTTGTGGCATAAACTCTCTCTTCTTCGGTCCACGATATGGACATGGTAGCAACAACCAACATTTGGCCAAAATAAAGGTCGTTCTCTGTTAATATCATCTTCTCATATTTTCTCAAGGTCGTTTATCAATTGGTAGGTCTTCCTAGTTACAACACTGGTGTGTTCCTTCCAAGGGGGCTTCCAATCAGGAAATCTCTTCAGCATTTCCTCTTTGTATGTAATAAAAGCTTTTAAGCCTTCTATTTCACCTTTGGATTTCTCACTGAATTCTTTTATAAGAGCCCATGTTGGATGCATTTCTTTGCTCAAAATTAAAGCTAAGAAACTATAAGGTTCTTCAGGTTCCCATGTTGTATCAAGAGAATAGTGTTGCCACTGCATCACTGGTCATCCTTTAAGAAAAAGTGAAAGTAGTGTGGAGCGCTATGACCTATCAATGCATCACCATCTTTTTGTATGGAATGTAGAATAAAGCTCTTCTAATCATACATCCTTTCGACCATGGAGCATAGTGTACCTTCCTTGCGGCCACTAACTTGCCTCCCATATTTTCTTATTAAGTCATCCATCATCTCCAAGTCCTTGTGTTTTAACGCTCTCCAGACTGTGCTAAATACCTGATCGATATCCTCATGTGTGTTTTATGAAATATACATGGTATCAACGAGCTTCCCCTCATTCTGCATAATGAATTTGTTCACTTCTTGATCTATGGATACAATTGTGCACAAACCAAAAAACCAAATCTTGAATACCATCCCATAACTGGAACCAAAACTCAAGAGTGGACGTATGGAACCTGTTAGTAGGTGGGCAAGCTAACATTGCATTACAATTAGTTGCAACCTAGATACTTCATGTGAAGCAGATGCTTATCGTAGAAGGAACTTAGATAAGAAAGGAGGTGGAGTCCCTAGAGGATACATGGAGAATCGACTGTGCTGCTAAGAGAGTTCTGCCTCAATCAGCTTCTGGAGCTATCTCCTATTAATTTATCAAATTTTCTCAAACATGCCATCACCCACACATGAATTTTTATCAAAACTCCCTTCCTCCTTGCAACAACTGATTAATTAATATGTACTATCTCAATCGGGGGGCCCCTATTCAAAGGGTTATTTCATTAGGGGAGAAATGGGGTCTCAAAAGGGCCTCATAAGGAATGGGTTAAGAAATGGATTAGGCCTAATGCAAGTCCTCTTGTGGGGTCCAAGGGAGTCCTAACCCCCCCTACCTAGGTGGGTTAAGCCCAGTTGATCCCACCTCTTACACCTAGGAGTGGCCACGTCTTACACCAAGGAGGGGGCACTTTTTCCAAAGTCAAAATTTCAAATTTCGAATTTGAATTCCCTCTCTCTCCCTCCTCCCCCCATCCTCCAAAGTCAAACTTTTGAATTTTGAATTCCCTCCTCCTCCCCCCGTCCTCCTCCTTGTCTCCCTCCTCCCTCCTCCTCTTCCACACATCCCATTCCTCCTCCTCCTCCTCCTCCCTCCCATTGCCTCCCTCCTCCCTCCCCCCCTCCTCCTCCCTTTGTCCACATGCCTCCTCCTCCCTCCTCCCACATGCATCCTCCTCCTCCCCCCCCTGCTGCTTTTTCCTGCTCCTCCTCCTCTGTCATGCTCATCCATTCTCATCTTCCCTCATGCTCATGCCTACTCCTCCTTCCTCCTACTCATGCAAGCTCCTCTTGACTCCTTATGCTCATGCCTGCTCCTGTTGCTTCTACTCCTCCTACTCATGCGTATTTGTTTACCTTCATCCTCACACCTAGTCCTCCGCTTGCTTCTCCTCCCTCGTAATCATTCATGGTCTTTCTCATCCCTTCTCAAACATCACCTACCTTCTATCATGGACTGTCACAGTCTCTATAAACTCTGTGACTATTGATGGCACTATTTGAGGAGATGTCCCATGTTACCATGCTCAGGGGGGTCACTATGTATAAACCCTCTATATCACGTGCGTTCAAGGCCTATATTTAAAATCCCTTATCGATAAATTTTTGCATTAATAAAATGTACCCCTTTTCTATACAAATCTGTAAATTTTTTCCAAAACTATTTTGTATAGTCCCTTATGTATATTTATTTTTGTAAATTTTAGAAATAAAAAATATCCTTCTATTGAACTCACGTGATAGGGTTACATATGATGAGTGACCCCCCTGAGTTACCATGTGACCGTATAGTTGCATGATCAAGATGTGATCCATGTCAATTATTTTTTTCAAGAAAAGAAGCATCTTGAACCTCAGTAGGTGCTCTAAAGAGGAGAATATGAGATAAAATGTTAATTTCGTAGTGTTTTAATGTAATTTCTTACTTTGGATTATCCACAGTGGTTCATTGCTTTTGCTAAGGTTCCCTTAGTTGTTATTTTAGGACCTTCATGGAGGATGATATGAGAACAATGGGCATGGATGATATGGAATGTTCATATTGAAAGACACAAAGTCATGTATGAGCAAGTTGTTTTGGAGGTGATGTAGGACTTGAAGGGAATGGTGATGCAAATGAGATGCCTGGAGCTTGTGATGCTGCTAATGTATGTCTTGAAGTCCAAAAGTTTATTGAAGAAGAAGAATTCACATGATGCATTACATCTATTTAAATTTAAATTTCTAAAATGATGTTTCTTCATGTGTGTAGTAGCAAGCAAGAATGGAGAATCTATCCATTTGGAACAAGAAGGCATGGAGAATTCACAATATTTACCCAAGGCAACCTACGTGATCCATTCCAATGTGTTGTACATGAGATTATAAGAACTTACGAGTTGAACGTGAGATTCCAAATAGCATAGTGGTCTTTCTAAGGACTTAGTCAAGGAACCCTATTATTGGTGTATTAGATTGAAGAAGAAGAGAAATAGGCTATGAAGCCTCTTTGTAATACAATTTAAAATACAAACACCTATTTCTAATAATATTCTTCTATCTAAAGCAAAAAAATTTCATGTACCTATGGCCGAATGGTGAATCTTTTGTTATGTCTAGTTCAATTATCTGTTGTTTTTAATATTGCATCTTTTTTTATATCAGCTTGCACACAAAAGTTATATCACATTTTGATGTAACTTACAAGTCAATAAAATGTTGTTTGCAAGTTTGGCCATTCCAATACATATGTAGAAGGGATTTGACCATGGCACCACATTGATTAGATGGAGTGTTTAAAAACCTTGCACACAAAAGTTATATCACATTTTGATGTAACTTACAAGTCAATAAAATGTTGTTTGCCAAGTTTGGCCATTGCAATACATATGTAGAAGGGATCTGACCATGGCACCACATTGATTAGATGGAGTGTTTAAAAACCAAAATTTGAGATTTTCCTACATCACCTTGTAAAGGATTGATGCATTTCATGATTTTCTACGAAGAAATATAGATTTTGAAGGGGTAGACGAAGAAATTTGACAACTTTGGCCATTTCAATGGCAAATGTAGGAGGAATTTGACTGTGGCAGAGAAGGCAAAGTTGGTCGGGACATCATGGGGTGTCCAAAAATGCAAAAGCCCACCATGGCGCGAATTTGGCCCTTTGGACACCCTCTCGGCCAACACAGGTCATACTGCATCCGCCAAAGGTGCCGCCACTCCCATTGTGACCCGCACTTTCTTCTTACCTCTCCTCATGGAAATTATTTTTTGCTCCCAATTTTGCTTGACTTTTGCTTGCTGCAACCAAGGGCTACTCAAAAGGATGCTATACTCTAGTGTTGCGGCTTCCATGTTGAGCACCACAAAGGACACTACGAATGCTATGCCCGCCACCTCCAACATAATAGCCCGTAAGATTCTGAGTGGTCTAACCCGATGTTGATTAGCCTTGTGGACTAAGAACGGTGCCATCTCCCAAGACATCCATCCCATTTCTGGGCAGGTCTTCGAAGTGACGATATTGATCCCTGAACTGCCATCTATTAGCACTTGAGCAAAAGTCCGTCCTTGTTCCTTTGTGGATATAACCAGAATTCTCATGTCGGTCAAAGGGACTACCAGAACTGGGCGTGAATCAGGTTGACATAGCTCCACCTCTTCTGTTTCAGACTTCGTGTGCAGGGAATGTAACAATTGTCAGTGGAATCCTGAGACCAGGTTAAGCAATCTGCTCAATCAAATCTCTACTCCCTTTGTGAAGAATTTGCCCACCTCTTGGCTTGGTTTACGACCAACAATGCAGTTGCTTTGACCGCCTTTGGAACATTCGTTGGTAAGTGGAGCTTGAACTTGGCTTGAGTCTTCGCCTCTAATTAGACAACCGGTTCTGCAAAGTGCACCTTACGTGCTTCACTGGGTGTCGTTACGGACTCTGCTAGTGACATCAATGTGGCTCCTTCGTCACCAACTCGTAGACTTGGTGTCGGATGTGTTCCTGGGCTGGCCAATCCAATATCTTGTCTCACCATTTTTGGGAATCGGTCCTCGTAGCTTGGTACCAGCACGGGTAATTATACTAATCCCCAGGCACACCAACGGATCATCATCAACAATGTGTACCATCGAAGTGCTGGGCATTTTCCCAAACATCTTTTGCCGCTCTGCGCATTGTCGATCCCATTTCTAAGCCTCTAGGCATTCATTTCGCCAATGGACTTTGCCCAAGCAAAACAAAGAGGTTCTTGGTCGATTTTGACCACGACCCCAGCCTTCGCATCCATGTCCACGTCCACTACCACCTCCACTCATTGGAACGTCTATTGCTAGGTTGAAATGCTTGCTACTGTGGCTCTTCTTGCACAAAAGATGCAGCTCCATCTTGCTACTAATCAACCACTCTCTGGCCATGCCCATTATAGTGGCCATTGAAGACCCATTATAGTGGCCATTATAGTGCACACTAAACCTTCAGACGGTTAGGGAAGTGGCCATTGAAGACCCAAATGCTTGGAGATCTGAATCGCCAACCCTTGCGGCTAACCTACCCTCGCATACCCCTCTTGGTCATTGCTGCTAACCCGCATGGTTATGCAATAACACATGGCACTCACAGTGGACTGTGCGAACTACATGGTGCATAATGTATGTGTAACAATCATTTTAGGCATAGCCTCGGCAGAGAACCAGGTGCAGTAAGCCAATTCTCACCCTTCACTCAGTACACATGAATTACAAAGCATCTCATTCCAAAAACATTCAGAAAAACATCCACTCTCATTAGTCGAAATACATGTCTGAACATCCTTTGTTGTTTCTCCTGCTTGTCTAAAAGCATCTCCGCATTTTAGACATCTTCAATTTTGCCTGTCCAAAAGCAACCCGAATTTCAAAAATCTCCTATCTTTATTCTCTGAGGCCCTTCAACAGCCATCGCCATAGTTCTACTCTTCATCTGAACTAGAAATATACTGAATAGGTGCATCAATGACACCACCTTGCTCAGCCCGCATCATCGCTTTCAGGTAACTCTGTATGCAACTACGTCATCGCTCCACCCAAAACAACAACTGCAGTCTCTAGCTTCCTCTTTCGCAACCACATTTTCAATCTACGATCCTGCTCCAAATCCATCAGCCAGTGCAAAGGATGTGGCTTACTATCCACCACCTGCTATTCAAACCACTGCTCCATGGGCATCACCTCATCTATCCAAGCACCCGATGGTAACTATTGCTGCCACTATTCCTGTGCTATCACTGGTCTCTGAATCACCATTGGTTCATAAGAAGGAGGATCTGGCAATCCAAGAAAAGGCATCTCCTTATTATAAAACTTTCCCAAAAATTTATCCGCTTCTTTCCACCGACGAGGACAAGGAGGTAGTGATAGATTGAAGGAATGGGTGCACAATTCCAAGCACAGTCATAATGAATGCCTCTGCTGCTTCAACACATCCACTCTTTTGCTCTTGCGAACAATGTCTTCCACAATGCCATCTGCCAACTCTTCATACTTGGCTTGCCAATCCTCTGCAATCTGCACTGACTCCGCAATAGCTCCTTTCCCCTTATTTGCACCACCACCACTACCACCTGAAGATGTACTAGACCCCTTTGGTCCAGAACCCCATCTACACTGGCGAACCCACTTGCAGACTGGGACCCGCACTAGCTCCTACATCTCCATCCATCTCGAGTTGGCGTTGGTGTGGAACTAGCTCTCGACATGTCTGCGGAACAATAGCCGCACTCCATCTTGCCACCTATCTGTCCCATTTCGCATGCACATCTCCTTGAAGGAGCGAGCCCATCTACTCCATGTTGACATTGACATTTCCCAAAAAGGCCCTTAAGTACTTAGCCAATGCATCGGTAGTACATCGGCATAGTAACTCATGCTCAATGCTCGACACATACTCCAAATGCAGTTGCTGAGTGGCCTCTGAATGCACTTGTGCCACTTGAACCTAGGCTTTAAAAACTGCCACCCTATCCTCTAGTTGCCGCACCTACTCTTGCTGACTCTATAGAGTCTCATTTTCCATCCGTAGCTATGTGACTTTTGCCTCTAAGTTGGTCACTCTCACAGAATCACCCCCGCACCAATTTGCAAGGCCAACCGAGTGAGCAACTGGGAACAAAACTACAGCTGAACATTCACAGGCTGTGCCCACAAAGAAAACCTGATGGATGACACCGGAGAAACACACGTAGACTCAGAAATTGCTATGGAAACCTTTGGTGCCAACACCTGCACCACCTCAAATACTGCCACTACCATTGTAGAGGCCACCGCAGTCATCATTGCTAAACGTTGTGTTGCTAAATGCTGTTGAGGCTGCTCCATCCACTGTTGAGTCAGGGAGCCGCCCATCAGTGGAGTACCTCCAAGATTCACCGATGCAATGGTCGCTAGAGTCACCATCACTAGTTTTGCCATGATCCGTACTGCTAGTGGTGTAGACATAGTAATTTGCATGGATGCCACACCACTAGTGAAGATACTCACCATGCCACCTACATGGGAAGGAGTCAAGGGTGCAAGGGTAGAGACCACTCCCTGACTAAGACGAGGCTTTTTTCTGCGCTGCTTCATAGCCAATTCTCCAACAGACGCCTTAGCTTCTTCCTATGTAGGCCCCTCAGGCTCAAGAGTAGGTGCCAAGGTGGTAGACCATCGAGGCAATGTAGACTCCAAATGCAGGGGGAATAGGATCTCCAGAATCTACCCAATCTTGGAATTCACTGCTTGCTTCTTCTCTACTACTGCTATCGCCACCCGTAGAGCTTTTGCATGAATCTGCTCCTTCAAAATCCGCCCCCATGGCACCACCCGCTATTCAGCCCACTGCGATCATCCCTCGAGTCCTAGGAGTAATTGTATAAGTTTGAGCCTGCAAGAACATTGACTCAAGCATCCACCAATAGAGATCCCTCATTTGAGCATCGGGGCACCCATTCAGCTTGTACTCTCCCCGAGCATCAACTCCAAACTCTGCCTCCATCGCCTCCATGGAACATGTTGGTTGCACAATCATTCCTCCATCAAAAGGCGAGAATAGGCGCTTATAAATCAATTGCACCGTCAACTCCCGATGCTCCTCCAAAAACTCCACTGCAGATCCTACCCACAACTGTTGGCAAAGCGCCAACACTGCTACATGAACAGGTACCCTCTGCCAATCAATGCTGTTGAAACTTCGAATATGTAATAGCCTAAGGCAAGCATCGATCAACTGGAAATCAATGTAAACTAGTGGTAGAAGAGAAAGAAACTGAGCATGATCCATCCCCATAGCTATTCGAAGGAGAAGGAAAGAGAGAGTGTTGAATGCAGATGAAAGCTGGAAGGCGAATGAACTTAAGAGAAATGTTAAGTGCGATGAAGAGAAAGAAGCAAGCGACTGGTACATGCAAAAAAATGCTCAAGAACTGCAATCCAAATTGCCAATACCCCACCCTTACAACAGGTCATTGCATGGCTGTCATCATGCCAGGAACCTTGCTGCCCACATGTCCTCATGTGGCTCTACCGCCTCCACCTCAACCCAAGAAATTCGTGCCTCATTAGAGATTAGAACTGGGCACTAAAGACTGCCATCATGATTATATGGACGAAGCTAAAAACCATTAACTGGATAAAGAAGTACATGCCCTTGCAAATCTGCAAGATAAAACGATGTCGATCCGCAATCATGAAAAATCTAGAATGGACCCAACCATCGCAATTTCAACTTCCCCGGCATCCTTCCAAGGAAAGTGTTGAATAGAAGAACTAGTTGCTCGCACGCAAAAAATTTCTACTTCGAAGCGAAATCCACCCTCCGCTTGCACCGTGCTTGAACCTCCAGGGTGAGATAATAGCTCTCCAGCTACAAATCATCCAATTGATCTAGAACATCCAACCGGAATACCATACAGTCCTATAGAAGAAGGTTATCCTCCACTACAATCCTCAAACTCGGAACAGTATGCTTGATCGGCGTAATTGCCAAATGCCAATTTAAAAGGAGTCAACCCCCTAGCCACCTTGAATGATGTGCGGTAAGCCCATAATGCTGCCAGTAACTTCTCGTCCCAATTCGTGCTATGCTCATTCACCAACAGGGGCATAATCCACTTGAAAGTATGATTTGTAGACTATGCCAATCCATTAGCCTGTGGATAATAGGGGGAAGACTTCTTGTGAATCACCATATAAAAAGAATTCATCTGCTTGATGAACTTATTGGACAAAGTGAGTCCCCCTATCATTGACAATCTCAATTGGGCATCCAAACCGAGTGAACACATCATGGTATAGGCATTTTGTGACCGACTTTGTGGTATTGTCCTGCAAAAACCAAGCTTCCACCCATTTGGTGCAATAATCCCTGGTGGCTACTAGAGTCTAACAATTCCTTGTGTGGGCAGCTGCAGGCTTAAATGGTCCCATGCAATCTAGGCCCCACTTCTAAAATGGCTCCAGAGGCAATATGGGGTTAAGTGGCATGCGATCTCAATCAGTGGGCTGCCCCAACCATTGCAAAGGTTGCAACTTTTTGCAAACCATCTGGCATCCTTATGCATGGTTGGCCCCCATAAACTTGCTTGCAAAACTTTCTTTGCAGTGACTTTGACCACAAAATGGCCACCCGAAACCCCACAATGAGCTTCCATGAGCACTACCTCCTGCTCATGAGGTGGAACACACCACAACGGTGCCTCTGTCAAGGGTCGTCGGTACAACTGTCCTAGGACTACTTCAAAGGATCGGCTCTGCAATGATAAGCATTTCCTCTTGTCTCTATTCATGTACTTGGGCATGATGCTAGTAGTTAGGAATGAGAGCATCTCATCATACCATGACCATGGTCCTTCTGGAACGACTTCGGCCTCTATCATGATAGAATTTTCCCGAAAAATTGCCGCTAGCTCCGCATTAGGAAATTCGTCCTCTACTCCCATTGGTAGCTCTATAGACTCTAGCGGGATAGGTGATATGTAACTGCATTCTAAGAGCCCGACCGATGAATCACATCAAAATCATATTCTTGCAATAGCAACACCCATCATGCCAATTGGCCCGTAAGACCTTACTATTTTACCAAATACAACAATGCCGAATGATCAACCTGGAATACAAAAGGTCGACCCAATAGATAATGCCGGAATTTCCTGATGGAATAGATCATGCCTAGTCCTTCTCGCTCTGTGACAAACTAATTCTTTTTTACTGTTGAGAGTCATCGGCTTGTGTAGTAGACTGGGCAATACCATTTATTCACATCTTCCTTCATCAAGACACTCCCAATAGCTCTATCTGAGGAATCCATGAACACATGAAAATTCTTCTCCCAATCTGGAGACAGTAGCACTGGTGCTCTAGAAAGCTGAATCTTGAGTTGTCGGTATGCTTGGCTGCACTTTGCAGTCCACACAAATGCCTTCGGTTCCACATGAGCCAATGCATTCAAGGGAATGGCCATGTGATGCAAGAATCATAGATGTCTGCCATGCCATCCAATTTGGCTCAAGAATCACAAGCACTCCTTTGGCACCGGGGCTTGCATAATCATGCCACTTTGTCCGGATCCACTGCAATTCCTTATGCCGAGATCACATGCCCCAAGAATCAGCTGCCCTAGACTGTGAACGTGCATTTCATAGGATTCAAACTGAAGGAGACTTCCCTACATCGTTGGAAACACTTTTGCAAATGCTCCATGTGCTCAGCAAATGTGCCGAACACACTGAGGTCATCCAGGAAAATCAGCATGAAATCTATCAAATAGGAGCCGAAAATCTCCTGCATTGCTCGCTGAAAAGTTGAGGGAGCATTCCACAATTCGAACCACATGACTGTGCAAACATAGACCCCCCATGATGTGATGAACGCTATTTTGGGCTTGTCCTCCGGAGCCATTCGGATTTGGTTGTACCTGCTACATCCATCCAAGAAGGAGTACACCTCATGCCCCATTAATTCGTCCAGCATAGAATCCATGTATAGTAAGGGAAATGGATTAGGTACAGTGGCCACATTCAGCTTGCGATAGTTGACACAAATTCGTGATTTCTTATTTTTCTTTGGCACAATGACCAAGATTGCAGCAGTGAGTGCCACCATATACCCTTCAAGCCTTGAGGTACTGATCCTTTTTCGAAAGCCACTGGTGCGCCCTTACCCCTTTAGAGGCTTTCCGGGTCTTCGTCTCTGCTTTTGAGTTGGACTCCTCCAAACTGGTACCTTCAGAGCTTTTGTTAAAACTGGTCACATCCGAATCTTCATCACTATCATTTGACTTCTTAGATTTTGGCATTTTCTTCTTGGTTTTACTCTTCATGGATTTTTGGTTCTTGGATGTCCTCCCATGCAGCGAATCCCTCGCTCGCACTGCTTGCACCATGATCGCTACGAGCATTGTCTATGTTCGATCCACTGTGGCCAACACCATTCACAGATCCCATGACAGCCCTGAAATGAAGTAGTCATTGAGTACCTCCTGAGCAGGCCGTTGCCCCACATACACATGTTGCAAGAGTAAGTTAAATTTGGATGCATAACCTTCCACATCCTGATCTCCCTCCTCCAAGCGGTGCCGCTCTATCCAGAGTTTGCAGAATACTTTTTCTCAACAAAACTGTCTCAAGAATGCATCGCAGGCCACATCATATGTGGTGAAATGGTTCACTACGTACTCTGCCAACCAACGTGTTGCCTTGCCCGCTAAAGTTGACTCAAAAGCTGCCTCCTGTCGGAGCAGTACCACAACTCCTAGATTGTTGATTTCGTACACCTTCTCAAACTGCTGAACATGTGCATCGGGGTCATGGCAACCCCCAACACCCTGCTTGCGGTCGAGCGAGTGCAGAAATCCCAGTGGTATTGTCCCACCCAATCCTTCTCCCTTCCTTCTCCCTCTGTGACAAAATAATTCTTTTTGACTGTTGAGAGTCGTCGGCTTGTGTAGTAGACTGGGCAATACCATTTATTCACATCTTCCTTCATTAAGACACTCCCAATAGGTCTATCTAAGGCATCCATGAACACATCACAATTCTTCTCCCAATCTGTAGACAGTAGCAATGGTGCTCTGGAAAGCTGAATCTTGAGTTGTTGGTATGCTTGGTCGCACTTTCCAATCCACGCAAATGTCTTCAGTTCCACATGAGCCAATACATTCAAGGGAATCGCCATGTGATCTAGGAATCGTAGATGTCTACCATGCCATCGAATTTGGCCCAAGAATCACAAGCACTCCTTTGGCACCGGGGCTTGCATAATCATGCCACTTTGTCCAGATCCACTGCAATTCCTTATGTCGAGATCACATGCCCCAAGAATCGGCTGCCCTGGACTGTGAACGCGCATTTCATAGGATTCAGACTGAAGGAGACTTCCCTGCATCGTTGGAAACAGTTTTGCAAATACTCCATGTGCTTAGCAAATGTGCCGAATACACTGAGGTCATCCAGGAAAATCCGCATGAAATCTATCAAATAGGAGCCAAAAATCTCCTACATTTCCCGCTGAAAAGTTGAGGGAGCATTCCGCAATTCGAACCACATGACTGTGCAGACATAGACCCCCCATGATGTGATGAACGCTATTTTGGGCTGGTCCTCTGGAGCCATTCGGATTTGGTTGTACCTGCTACATCCATCCAAGAAGGAGTACACCTCATGCCCCATTAATTCGTCCAGCATAGAATCCATGTACAGTAAGGGAAATGGATTAGGTACAGTGGCCGCATTCAGCTTGCGATAGTCGACACAAATCTGCAATTTCTTATTTTTCTTTGGCACAATGACCGGGAGTGCAGCAGTGAGTGCCACCATATACCCTTCAAGCCTTGAGGTACTGATTTTTTTCCAGAAGCCACTGCTGTGCCCTTACCCCTTTAGAGGCTCTCCGGGTCTTTGTCTCCGCTTCTGAGTTGGATTCCTTCAAACTATTACCTTCAGAGCTTTCGTCCAAACTGGTCACATCCGAATCTTCATCACTATCATTTGACTTCTTAGATTTTGGCATTTTCTTCTTGCACCATGATCGCTATGAGCATTGTCTGTGTTCGATCCACTATGGCCAACACCATCCACAGATCCATGACAGCCCTAAAATGAAGTAGTCATTGAGTACCTCCTGAGCAGGCCGTTGCCCCATAGACACATGTTGCAAGAGTAAGTTAAATTTGGATGCATAACCTTCCACATCCCGATCTCCCTCCTCCAAGTGGTGCAATCTATCTAGAGTTTGCGGAATCATTTTTTCTCGACAAAACCGTCTCAAGAATGTGTCGCAAGCCACATCATATGTGGTGAAATGGTTCATTGCATACTCTACCAACCAACGTGCTGCCTTGCCCGCTAAAGTTGACTCAAAAGCTGCCTGCTGTCGGAGCAGTGCCACAACTCCTAGATTGTTGATTTCATACACCTTCTCAAACTACCGAACATGTGCATCGGGGTCATCTAAGTTTCATCCCACAAACTTGGTATAGTTGGCATGGGTCACCGTAGCCATCATAGTGCCTCCAACGTTTGGTGCTCCTCCAGATGGTCTTCCTTGACCAAAGAGATTGTGAGAAGCCGCCAAAACCGTAGTCGGTGACAAAGATGCACTCATTACTTGGCGTGCATCAAGCGATACCCGCACTCCCAACCTTGGCGGTGAAATTGACTTAGAAGGTGGACTCTGATGCCAATCGACCCCTCTCGGAGCTTCTTGCAGAGTGACGTCTCATGCTCGAGATCACTGTTACACCGTCGTAGCCATGTCGTTGGTGTCAAGGGATTAGGAGGTCCTTGCGAGCGTGTGCGCATGCATGCCTACTGGGAAGATAGCAATCATAGAATTCGTTGTCACGACCATCGGATGAGGTTCTTCACTGGGATTTATGCACTCGCTCGACCACAAGCAGGGTGTTGGGGGTGGTTTGAACCTTCAGACGGTTAGGGAAGCAGCCATTGAAGACCCAAACGCTTGGAGATCTGAACCACCAACCCTTGTGGCTAACCTACCCTCGCATACCCCTCTTGGTCATTGCTGCTAACCTGCATGGTTATGCAATAACACATGGCACTCATAGTGGATTGTGCGAACTACATGGTGCATAATGTATGTGTAACAATCATTTTAGGCAATATAGCCGCGGCAGAGAACCAGGTGCAGTAAGTCAATTCTCACCCTTCACTCAATACACCTGAATTACAAAGCATCTCATCCAAAAACATTCAGAAAGACATCCACTCTCATTAGTCGAAATGCTTGTCTGAACGTCCTTTGTTGTGTCTCCTCCTTGTCCAAAAGCATCTCCGCATTTCGAACATCTTCAATTTTGCATGTCCAAAAGCAACCCAAATTATAGGAGCAAAAGGAGGATTTCTGCCACGCCATTTAAGTCCACCACGCGAGGTTCTGTAAGGGATTCCATGTCCTCTTGAGCCAAATAGACCCTGACTATGATACAGACAAATTCGCACACGTAGAACCTCTTGTCTATCCTCAATGTGGCGGTGACCTGTGCACACAATCGGGATAAGGAGCCTGTGCTCTTGGTGCTTCCCTAACAACCGTGACAGAGTCCTAAGACTTCGTAGTATGGAAACCTCACCAATTGGCCACGAGGCCCTTCAACAGCCATCGCCATAGTTCTACTCTTCATCTCAACTAGAAATGTACTGAACAGGTGCATCTATGACCCCACCTTGCTCAGCCCCGACTCTATATGAAACTGCATCATCGCTCCACCCAAAACAACAGCTGTAGTCTCTGCTGCCTCTTTCACAACCACATTTTCAGTCTATGATCCTGCTCGAGATCCATCAGCCACTGCAAAGGATGCGGCTTACTATCTTCAATCTGCACTGACTCTGCAACAACTCCTTTCCCCTTATCTGCACCACCACCACTACCACCTGAAGATGTACTAGACCCCTTTGGTCCAGAACCCATCTGCACTGGCGAACCCGATTGCAGACCGGGACCCGCACTAGCTCCTACATCTCCATCCATCTCGGGTTCATGTTGGTGCGGAACTAGCTCTCGACATGTATGTAAAACAATAGCCGCACTCCATCTTGCCACCTATCTATCCCATTTCGCATGCACATCTCCTTGAAGAGCCTTCAGGAGCGAGCCCATCTGCTCCATGTTGACACTGACATTTCTCGAAAAGGCCCTTAAGTACTTAGCCAGTGCATCAATAGTACATCGGCATAGTAACTTGACATGCTCAATGCTCGACACATATGCCAAATGCAGTTGCTGAGTGGCCTCTGAATGCACTTCTGCCACTTGAACCTAGGCTTCAAGAACTGCCACCCTGTCCTCTAGTTACCGCACCTACTCTTGCTGACTCTATAGAGTCTCATTTTCCATCCGTAGCTGTGTGACTTTTGCCTCTAAGTTGGTCACTCTCATAGAATCCCCCTTGCACCCATTTGCAAGGCCAGTCGAGTGAGCAACTGGGAACAAAACTACAGCTGAACATTCACAGGCTGTGCCCACAAAGAAAACCCGATGGATGACACCAGAGAAACACACGCAGACTCAAAAATTGCTATGGAAGCCTTTAATGCGAACACCTGCACCACCTCAAATACTGCCACTACCATTGTAGAGGCCACTGCAGTCATCGTTGCTGAACGCATGTTGCTGAATCTGCTCCATCCACTGTTGAGTCAGGGAGCCACTCACCAGCAGAGTATCTGTGAGAGTCACCGATGCAGTGGTCGCTAGAGTCACCATCACTCGTTTTGCCATGATTGGTACTGCCAGTGGTGTAGACATAGTAATTTGCGTGGATGCCACACCGCTAGTGAAGACACCCGCCATGCCACCTCCATGGGAAGGAGTCAAGGGTGCAAGGGTAGAGACCACTCCCTGACTAAGACGAGGCTTTTTTTTCTGCTGCTTCATAGCCAATCCTCCAGCAGATGCCTTAGCTTCTTCCTATGCAGGCCCCTCCAGCTCAAGAGTAGGTACCAAGGCAGTAGACCATCGAGGCGATGTAGACTCCAAATGCAGGGGGAACAGGATCTCCAGAATCTACCCAATCTTGGAATTCACCGCTTGCTTCTTCTCTACTGCTATCACCACCCATAGAGCTTTTGCATGAATCCGCTCCTTCAGAATCTGTCCCCATGGCACCACCCGCTGCTCAGCCCACTGCGATCATCCCTCGAGTCCTAGGAGTAATTGTATAAGTTTGATCCTGCAAGAACACCGACTCAAGTATCCCCCAATAGAGATCGCTCATCTAACCATCCGAGCACCCACTCAGCTTGTACTCTCCCTGAGCATCAACTCCAAACTCTGCCTCCATCGCCTCCGTGGAACACGTTGGTTGCACAATCATTCCTCCAACCAAAGGCAACAACAGGCGCTTATAAATGAATTGCATCGTCAACTCCCAATGCTCCTCCAAAAACTCCACTGCAGATCCTACCCACAGCTGTTGGCAAAGCACCAACGCTACTGGATGAGCAGGTACCCTCTTCCAATCAATGCTGCTGAAACTTCAAATACATAATAGCCTAACGATCAACTGGGCATCAATGTAAACTAGTGGTAGAAGAGATAGAAACTGAGCATGAGCCATCCCCATAGCTATGCGAAGGAGAAGGAAAGAGAGAGTGTTGAATGCAGATGAAAGTTGGAAGGCGAATGAACTCAAGAGAACTGTAAGTCCGATGAAGAGAAAGAAGCAAGCGACTGGTACATGCAAAAAAATGCTCATGAACTGCAATCCAAATTGCCAATATCCCGCCCTCACAATAGGTCATTGCATGGCAGCTGCTGTCATCATGCCAGGAACCTTGCTGCCACATGTCCTCATGCAGCTCTACCCCTCAACCCAAGAAATTCATGCCTCATTAGAGATCAGAACTGGCCACTAAATACTGCCATCATGATGGTATGGACGAAGCCGAAAACCATTAACTGGATAAGGAAGTACATGCCCTTGCAAATCCGCAAGATAAAACGATGTCGATCTGCAATCATGAAAAATCTAGAATGGACCCAACCATTGCAATTTCAACTTCCCCGGCATCCTTCCAAGGTGAGTGTTGAATAGAAGAACCAGTTGCCCACACGCAAAAGATTTCTTCATTGAAGCCAAATCCACCCTCTGCTTACACCGTGCTTGAACCTCCAGGGTGAGATAATAGCTCTCCAGCCACAAATCATCCAATTGATCTAGAACATCCAACCGGAATACCATACAATCCTATAGAAGAAGATTATCCTCCATTGCAATCCTCAAACTCAGAACAGTATGCTCGATTGACGTAATTGCCAAATGCCAATTTAAAAGGAGTCAACCCCCTAGCCACCTTGAATGATGTGCGGTAAGCCCATAATGCTGCTAGTAACTTCTCGTCCTAATCCGTGCTGTGCTCATTCACCAACAATGACATAATCCGCTTGAAAGTATGATTTGTAGACTATGCCAATCCATTCGCCTGTGGATAATAGCGGGAAGACTTCTTGTGAATCACCATATAAAAAGAATTCATCCGCTTGATGAACTTATTGGACAAAGTGAGTCCCCCTATCGTTGACAATCTCAAATGGGCATCCAAACCGAGTGAACACATCATGAAAATTCTAGAATGGACCCAACCATTGCTATCTCCACATCAAGAAATTCGTCCTCTACTCCCATTGGTAGCTCTACAGACTCTAGTCGGGATAGGTAATCTGCAACTGCATGCTACGAGCCCGACCAATGAATCACATTAAAATCATATTCTTGCAATAGCAACACCCATCGTGCCAATTGGCCCATAAGACCTTACTGTTTTACCAAATACAACAATGCGGAATGATCAACATGGAATACAAAAGGTCGACCCAATAGATAATGCCAAAATTTCTTGATGGAATAGATCCCTTCTCGCTCTGTGACAAAATAATTATTTTTGACCGTTGAGAGTTGTCGGCTTGCGTAGTAGACTGGGAATACCATTTATTCGCATCTTCCTTCATCAAGACACTCCCAATAGCTCTATCCGAGGCATCCATGAACACATGAAAATTCTTCTCCCAATTTGGAGAAAGTAGCACTGGTGCTCTAGAAAGCTGAATCTTGAGTTGTCGGTGCGCTTGGTCGCACTTTGCAGTCCACACAAATGCCTTCAGTTCCACATGAGCCAATGCATTTAAGGGAATCACCATGTGAGCCAAGAATCGCAGATGTCTACCATGCCATCGAGTTCGGCCCAAGAATCACAAGCACTCCTTTGGCACCGGGGCTTGCATAATCATGCCACTTTGTCCGGATCCACTGCAATTCCTTATGCCGAGATCACATGCCCCAAGAATCGGCTACCATGGACTGCGAACATGCACTTCATAGGATTCAGACTGAAGAAGACTTCCCTGCATCATTGGAAACACTTTTGCAAATGCTCCATGTGCTCAGCAAATGTGCCAAACACACTGAGGTCATCCAGGAAAATCCGCATGAAATCTATCAAATAGGAGCCAAAAATCTCCTGCATTGCCCGCTGAAAAGTTGAGGGAGCATTCCGCAATCGGAACCACATGACTATGCAGACATAGACCCCCCATGATGTGATGAACGCTATTTTGGGTTGGTCCTCCAGAGTCATTCGGATTTGGTTGTACTTGCTACATCCATCCAAGAAGGAGTACACCTCATGCCCCATTACTTCGTCCAGCATAGAATCCATGTACAGTAAGGGAAATGGATTAGGTATAGTGGCCGCATTCATCTTGCGATAGTCGACACAAATCTGCAATTTCTTATTTTTCCTTGGCACAATGACAATCGAGGAAATCCACTACGGATTCTCAATTGGTGCAATGAATCCCACCCATAGCAGATGCTCTAGTTCTTCATGCACTTGCTTGGCCACATGCGGATTCATACGATACCTCCGTATCTTTGTCGGCATCACATCTGGCAGTGAGGTTGACCCGATGCTAGTAAAATTTCAGATCCAAACCCTTCATATCCGCATAATCCCAGGCGAACACATCAAAAAATTCCCGCAAGAGGGCAATCAATTCACTGTGGAATTCATCCATCAACAATGTGCTAACTTTGATTGGTTTAGATGCTCCACCCTCTCCTAGGTAAACCATATCTAGAGCATCTTCTTGAACTCGTGTGATGCGGCTCGTCTGTTCTTTGAATTCTCTCTCCTGTTGTAGGATATCCCATAGATCCAAATCCGCTGCTATATGTCGTATTATTTAGGTAATTGCAAATGTTTGTCCATAAGGATTCTCTGGAAGTAAGGGAAATTTGGAATATTTCAAAAACGTGCACAAATTTATAGTTCCATTTCAAATAAACAGCTAAAATTTTAATTATTTTAGGGTTGGGGGAAAAATAATTACATAGAGTACAGAAGATGCAGTAAGATTAGACACTCAAGCTTCTCATTTTGGGATCCAAGGAAAATATAATGAAAAAGTATGCAGTTTATTTCACAAAAAGAGAGAACATTAACAATATATGAGTGAATGAAACATTCTTGAATTATTTTTGGTATTCTTTTATAGTTCAATGGTTCTAATGCTTTTACATATACTTAAAATGTCTCAAATTTCTAGCATATTGAATTGAACTACCTTTATTGCTTTTACATATACCTACACACACACACACACACACCTTCCTTATGCAATGGTGGATGGAGCAGCATCAGCAGAGTGCAGCAACAATGACTGCGGTGACTCCTACAACATCAGTGGTGGCCTCTGATCTGGTGGAGGGTGTCGATAGCAGAAGTGTTAACGGCAATCTCAGAGTCTGCGGGTGTGTCTCTAGTGTCTTCTACCAGGTTCAATTTTTGGACCCAGCCTATGCATGTGCAACTATAGTTTTGTTCGCATTTGCTCGCATGGATAGCTTCACAAATTGGACGTGCGGGGGGAGAGTCTACAAGAGTGACTAGTTTGGAGGCGGAAGTCATGGAGTTGCGGATGGGAAATTAGTCTCTGCGAGGTCAACAAGAGCGGGTGCGACAACTGGAGGATCGGATGATAGTCCTTGAAGCTAGAGTTCAAGTCACGGTGGAAGCACACTAAGAGGCCACACAGTAGCTGCATGCAGAGTATGTGTTGAGGAGTTGCTATGCCGATGTACTACCGATGCACTGGCGGAGTATTTGTGAGTTTTTTCTGGGGAACGTGAGTGTTAACATGGAGTAGATGGGCTCGCTCCTGGAAGCTCTTCAGGGTGATGTGCGAGCAGAATGGGATAAGGAGGTAGCAAGATGGAGTGTGGCTATTGTTCCACAGACCTATCAGGAGCTGGTTCCGCACAAATGACAACCCAGCATGGATGGAGATGCGGGAGCTGGTGCAGGTTCTAGTTAGCAATAGGTTTCGTAGGTGCCGACTAGTTCTAGACCAAAGGGGTCCAATACTTCTTCTGTGGTCGTGGTGTAGATAAAGAAAAAGGAGTGGTTGCAGAGTTTGTATAGATTGAGGAGGATTGGCAAGCCAAATATGAAGAGCTGGCAGAAGGCATCGTGGAAGCAGTTCTTCACAACAGCAAAAGAATAGATGCGTTGAGCAGGAGAGGTGTTCACTTTGTCTGTGGTTGGAATTGTGCGCCCATTCTTTCAGTCTGTCACTACCTCCTCGTCCTCCTTGGTTGAAAGAGGCAAATAGGTTTTAGCACACGCCTTTTCTTAGGTCACCAGATCCCCCTTCCTATGAGTCGATGGTGATTCAAAGACCTGCGATGGCACAGGAACGATGGCAACAGCAATTACCGCCGGGTGCATGGATAGACGAAGTATTGCCCACGGAGCAGTGGCCTAAACAGCAGGTAGTGGATAAATCCAAGCCTCATCTGTTACAATGGATGATGCATCTGGAGCAGGATCGAAGATTGAATATGTTCATGCAGAAGAGGCAGCTAGTGATGACTACGGATGTTGGTTCGAGTGGAGCAACAACGTAGTTGCAGACAGAGTTACCTGAGAGCAGTGATGCGGGACTGAGCAAGGTGGGTGGCATTGTTGCACCTGTTCCACTACATTTGTAGTTTAGATGAAGAGTAGAACTATGGTGATGGCTGCGGAAGGGCCTCACAGAATAAAGTGTCGGTGTGCAACTAAGCGCATACGTCACTATAATGGTTGCTTTTGGACAGGCAACATCGAAGATGTCCAAAATGTGGCGATGCTTTTGGATAGAAAGGAGAAATAAAAAAAGGACGTTCAGACAAGCATTGCAGCTATAGAGAGTGGATGTTTTTTGGAATGAGATGCTTTGTAATTATTGTGTATTGAAGGGTGAGATTTAGCTTACCGTACTTGGTTCTCTGCCGAGGCTATGCCTAAAATGATTGTTGCACATACACTTTGCACAGTGTAAGGCATCTGACTTCAGTTTAGGGATGTGCATGTGTGGTTCGCACAGTCCACCATGAGTGCCATGCATTATTGCATAACCATGTGGGTTAGCAGCAATGAGACCTAGAGGGGTGTGTGAGGGTAGGTTAGCCGCAAGGGTTACTAGCATTCCGAGGTCATTGTGTACACATATGTTGTGCAAGCCATTGCTCCGAAAACAATGTTCTTGAGTGTTCTATCATTCTCTTGTATATTTGTATTCCGTTCTCGTGGATGTTACGTGTATCATTTGTCTATTGTTTCCTATAGCGTCTGCGCGTATTTATGATGCTACATAAATATAGGATTGAAATGCTCAAGGGAGAGGATGATGGTGGAAGCCCACTCAATATCAAGAAGCTCTCAAGAACTCAAATGTGGGAAATAAGAGACACGATACCAAGAGGTATCGAGCTTCTAGATTGGATTTGATTCCACACTCAAATTCCAAATATGTGTGTTCTTATGCAAGTATTAGGATTAGGGTCCTCATCCCCAACCTGCATCCCATTGGCTTGCTAACCCGACTTACCCATGCACTTTCTTGCTTCCACTAGGAAGGGTTTTCCAATGTTACAATGTAGAGAAAGAAAGGGGAAAAGAAGAGAAGACAAATGAGCTCAGAATCATCTCTACATCATCCTTCATCCTGTGCAATGAAGAAGATTACTCTACAGATGTTTATTCCATTGCATTTTCCCCAAAGATTTCTCTTTAAGGTTTAAGGGTGGTAGCTCTAGGCTGACAAGTGGAAAGCTAAAATTTGGCCCCCTCTTACCATTCACTCCTAAGGTACTTATTTTAGGCCAATTGTAAAGTTGAAATCTCTTTTTCTTAGCCTTGGAAATTGTTTTGAGGAGTTTTCTTCTGAGCCATTTATTGGATGTTGTTTCCTTCATTTTTCTTGCATAAACAATTATAAGATGGTGTTTTTTTTAAAAAAATTGGCGACAAAGCAAATTTCCTTTGTGCATATTAAATTGTTCGATGGCAAAGGTTTCATACTTGGCAAAACCCAAGTGAAATACGTCGTAATGTGTAAAGGTCTATGGCCCTACATCCAAGTCATGAAGCATATTGACATCAATATAGATGATGATGATATTGAAGAACAAGCATTGTCCATCATTGCACTTAACCTCCATCCAAAACTCATTCATCTTGTGGTGGGAGCCATGTCATCAAAGATATCTTGGAATCAACTCTATGGAGCAAGTGCCACAAGCACTCTCGTATTGCACTCAAAGTCAAATTGTGTGGTTTAGGCTTTTTTGAAATGGAAAACTAGGTGATTTTATTAGTGAAATCCATAATATCACAATGCAATTGGCCACTATTAATGCTAAGGTGGAAGAGGAGGATGTTATTGCAGTGCTCTAGAAGAGCATGCCTGAGCCATATGAGAACCTCTTCACAACCTTAAAGCATCTCCCCGATCCAGATTTAGAAAGAATTATTAGTGCTTTGGTCAGTGAAGAGTGCAACATCAAGGCAGTGCATCTACATCAACTCAATAGGCCCTATCCATGGTCATAGCAAGAAGAAAAAGGGATTCAAATGTTGTTTTTGTTAGAAAAAGAGTCATGATGAGGCCCATTCTTTTTTGAAAGACCCATCACAAAGAAAGTTTCATCATTGTGGTGAAATGGGTCATCTTGCAAAGAATTGTCAGACCCGGGGGATTCATAGGGGGAAACTTATCATATCACGTGAGTGTACAATAGGGGGCTTTTTTGAAATGAGGCATAAGCTTATACATTAGGGGTGGGGGCCCTTTTTATGTTTTCCCAATATTGAATTTAAGTTAGGGGGGCCATGCCACATTTAAGAGGGGGGGACATAGTATAGGCTACCTTGGGTAACTAGTCCAAACAAGTTTGGTTTTAAATAGTCATAGGGAAAGTAATCTAAATTTTCTTATTGTGTGATCTAAATTCTTGAGAAAGAACGTAGATTTAAGGAAAGGGGGAGACATAATAGAATTTTGGTGGTATCTTATTTAAGCTTAAATAGGGGTGTTTTATCATCCTACGTGGATCTTAAATAGGGGGTTTTCTTAAAGTTCATGCACGCATGTGACATCCCCCTTTAATGAAGAGTGAATCCCCTGGGTTGTAAGAAGCCACATGAAGCAAGCAACTTGTAAGATCATCAAATGACACCTATGATGGACTTCTCTAAGAGAGAAAGAGGAATATGCATCTTGTATAGTGGCATTTTCCTACTACATGCTATGTAATCTTGTATGCAATGCTAGTGGTGAATAAGCACCGCACGGATTGGGATGAGAAGTTACTGGCAGCATTATGGGCGTAGCGCACATCATTCAAGGTGGCCATGGGGTTGACTCCTTTTAAGTTGGCATTTGGGTTGGAAGTAATCAGGCCGACGATCGAGCATATTGTTCTGAGTCTGAGGATTGTGGTGGAGGATAGGCTTCTTCCGCATGACTCTATGGTATTCCGGTTTGATATTCTAGACCAATTGGATGATTTACAGTTGGAGAGATATTATCTCACATTGGAGGTTCAAGCACGGCACAAGAGGAGGGTGGATTTGGCTTCCAAGAAGAAATCTTTTGAGCGCGGGCAACTGGTTCTTCTGTTCAACACTTGCCTTGGAAAAATGCCGAGGTTCAAGTTGAAATTGCGATGGTCAGGTCCATTCTAGGCTTTTCATGATTGTGGACTGACATCGTTTTATCTTGTGGATTTGCAAGGGCACATACTTCCACATCCAATCAATGGGTTTCGGCTTCGTCCATACCATCATGACGACAGTCTTCAATGCCCATTCCCCATCTCTAATGAGGCGCAGATTTCCCAGCTTGAGGTGGAGGCGGCCGAGCTATTGCATGAGGACACATGGCAGAAGGGTGGATTTGGCTTCCAAGAAGAAATCTTTTGAGCGCGAGCAATTGGTTCTTTTGTTCAAACTCGCCTTTAAAAAAAAAAAGGGGTTAATGTTGAAATTGCGATGGTCAGGTCCATTCTGGGTTTTTCATGATTGTGGATCGACATCATTTTATCTTGCAGATTTGCAATGGCACATACTTCCACATCCAGTTAATGGGTTTTGGCTTCTTCCATACCATCATGATGGCAGTCTTCAATGCCCATTTCCCATCTCTAATGAGGCGCAGATTTCTTGGGTTGAAGTGGAAGCGGTAGAGCTATCGCATTAGGACATGTGGCAGAAGGGTTCGCAGCATCCATACCATCATGACAACAGTCTTCTACGAGGTCTTAGCCTAGCCGCCATGCAATGCACTATCGTTAGGGCGGGATATTAGCAATCTGAATTACAACTCTTGAGCAATTGTTTGCATGTACCAGTTGCTTGCTGCTTTCTCTTCATCGCACTTGTAGTTCTCTTGAGTGCATTTGCCTTTTAGCTCTCATCGGCGTCCATTCTTATATTTTTTCTTCTCCTTTGTCTCACCATGGGAATTGCTCATGCTCAATTTCTTCCTCTTCTTCCGTTGGTGTATATTGATTCCCAGTCGATTGATGCTCACCTCCAGCTTCTACGGATTCAAAATTTCAGCAATATTGATTGGTAGAGGGTGGTTGTTCATCTATCAGCATCAGCGCTTTGCCAGTAGTTGGCGGTAGGATCTGCTGTTCTTGGATGAGCATCGAGAGCTAATAGTGTAATTGATTCATCATCATCTCTTTTTGCCTATGGATGGAGGGATGATCGCACAGCCAATGTGTACATCGGCGGGGATGGAGGCAAAGTTTGGAGCTCCTACTAGGGGCAAATACAAGCTGAGTGGGTGCTCGGATGCTCAGATGAGGGACCTATATTGCTAGATACTCGAGACCATCACTCCTCGGACTCGAGGGATGATAGCGGTTTCTAAGGAGAGGGCGGTGCTGCCATGGGCTTGAATCCTAGAGGAGCGGATTCATGCAAAGGCTTTACGGGTGGAAACACATGTACATAAGAAGCAGGTAGTGAATTCCAAGATTGGGCAGGTCCTGGAGATTTTGTTTCCCATACATCTGGTCCCTGGAGTCTACAATGCCTCAACGGTGGACTGCCTTGGTGCTCACTCTTGCACCTAAGGGGCCTGCACAGGATGAAGAACTCTGAGGGATCTGCTGGCGGAGTGGCTATGAAATAATGAAGGAAGAAGCCTCGCCTTAGCCAGGGGGTGGTATCTCCCCTTTCCCCCTCGACTCCTTCACATACAGGCGGTGTGGGAGGCATTTTTACCAGTGGGGTGGCGACGATGCAAATTGCTGTGTCTACACCTTTGGCATTACCAGTCGTGGCAGAGTGGGTGACAGTGACTCCAGTGCCCACTGCAGTGGTGATTCCAAGAGGTACTCGGGTGATGGGAGGTTCCCTTATGCAGCGGTGGATGGAGTAGCTTCAGCAGAGTGCAGCAACAATGATTGCAGTGACTCCTACAACATCAACGGTGGTCTTTGATGCGGCAAGGGTGTCGGCAACAGAAGTGTTAATGACGATCTCGGAGTCTACGAGTGTGTCTCCGGTGTCTTCTACGGGGTTCAATTTTTAGACGTAGCCTATGCATGTGCAGCTGCAGTTTTGTTCGCATTTGCTCGTGTGGATAGCTTCACAAATTGGTGCGGGGGAGAGTGTGCGAGAGTGACCAATTCGGAGGCAGAAGTCACGCAATTGCGCATGGAAAATGAGTCTCTGCAAGGTCAGCAAGAGTGGGTGCGGCAACTAGAGGACCGAATGATAGTCCTTGAAGCCAGAGTTCAAGTGGCAGAAGCACATTTGGAGGCCCTGCATCAGCTGCATGTGGAGTATGTGTTGAGCATTGAGCATGAGTTGCTACGCCAATGTACTACCGATGCACTGGCGGAGTATTTGTGGGCTTTTCTAGGGAATGTGAGTGTTAACATGGAGTAGATGGGCTCGCTCCTGGAAGCTCGTTAGGGTGATGTGCGAGCGGAATGGGATAGGTAGGTGGCAAGATGAGTGCGGCTATTGTTCCACAGACATGTGGGGAGCTGGTTCCAGACAAATGACAACCCAGGATAGAGGGAGATGCAGGAGCTAGTGCGTGTTCTGGTAGCAATAGGGTCCGTAGGTGCCAACTAGTTCTGGACCAAAGGGGTCCAGTACTTCTTCTGGTGGTGGTGGTGCAGATAAGGAAAAAGGACTGGTTGCGGAGTCAGTACAGATTGAGGAGGATTGGCAAGCCAAATATGAAGAGCTGGCAGAAGGCATTGTGGAAGCAATTCTTCACAACAGCAAAAGAATAGATGTGCTGAAATGGCAGAGGCGTTCACTTTGTCTATGGGTTGAATTGTGTGCCCATTCTTTCAATATGTCACGACCTCCTCGTCCTCCTTGGTGGAAAGAGGCGGATAGGTTTCTGGGGAGGTATTATAATAAGCACACACCTTTTCCTAGGTTGCCGGACCCCTTCCAATGAGCTGATGGTGATTCAAAGGCCTATGATGGCACAAGAATGATGCTAGCAATAACAATTACTACCGGGTGCATGGATAGACGAAGTATTGCCCATGGAGTAGTGGCCTCCATAGCATGTAGTGGATAGATCCAAGCCTCATCCATTACGATGGTTGATGGATTTGGATCAAGATCGAAGATTGAAGATGTTCATGTGGAAGAGGCAGTTAGTGACGAGGACGACTACGACTGCTGGTTCGAGTGAGCGACGACGCAGTTGCAGATAGAGTTACCTGAGAGCAGTGATGCAGGATTGAGAAAGGTGGGTGGCATTGTTGCACCTGTTCAGTACATTTCTAGTTTAGATGAAGAGTAGAACTATGGCGATGGTTGCAGAAGGGCCTCGCAAAATAAAGTATCAGTGTGCAGCTAAGCGCATATGTCACTATAATGGTTGCTTTTGAACAGGCAACATCATTCAAGATGTTCGAAATGTGGGGATGCTTTTCGATAGGAAGGAGAAATAAAAAAAGGACGTTTAGACGGGCATTGTGGCTATAGAGAGTGGATGTTTTTCTGAATGTTTTTCTAAATGAGATGCTTTGTAAATTATTGTGTACTGAGTGAAGGGTGAGATTTAACTTACCGCACCTAGTTCTTTGTCGAGGCTATGCCTAAAATGATTGTTGCACATACACTTTGCACCGTGTAAGCCATCTGACTTTAGTCCATGGATGTGCATGTGTGGTTCGCACAGTCCAGCCACGTGTTATTGCATAACCATGCGGGTTAGCAGCGGTGACCTAGAGGGATGTGTGAGGGTAGGTAAGCCATCGCAAGGGTTGACGGTTCGGATCTCCAAGCGGTTGTGGTCTTCAACAGCTGCTTCTATAACCGTCAGATGGTTCTGTATGCATGCTATTACTAGCATTCTGAGGTCATTGTGTACGCGTATTTATGATGCTACAAAAATATAGGATTGAAATGCTCAAGGGAGAGGAAGATGGTGGAAGCTCACTCAATATCAAGAAGCTCTCAAGAACTCAAAAGTGGGAGATAAGAGAGACACGATACCAAGAGGTATCGAGCTTCTAGATTGGATTTGATTCCACACTCACAAATTCCAAATATGTGTGTTCAAGATTGTACAAATATTAGGATTAGGGTCCTCATCCCCAACTTGCATCCCATTGGCTTGCTAACCCGACTTACCCATGCACTTTCTTACTTCCACTAGGAAGGGATTTCCAATGTTACAATGTAGAGAAAGCAAGGGGAAAAGAAGAGAAGACAAATGAGCTCAGAATCATGTCTGCATCATCCTTCATCCTGTGCAATGAAGGTTTTTGTTCCATTGCATTTTCCCCAAAGATTTCTCTCTAAGGTTTAAGGGTGGTAGCTCTAGTGCTAACAAGTGGAAAGTTAAAATTTGGCCCCCTCTTACCATTCACTCCTAAGGTACCTATTTTAGGCCAACTATAAAGTTGACATACCTTTTTCTTAGCCTTGGAAAGTGTTTTGAGGAGTTGTCTTCTGAGCTATTTATTGCATGTTGTTGCCTTCATTTTTCTTGCATAAGCAATTATAAGATGGTGTTTCTTTTTTAAAAAATTGGTGACAAAGGAAATTTCCTTTGGGCATATTAAATTGTTTGATGGCAAAGGATTCATACTTGGCAAACCCAAGTAAAATATCTCGTAATGTATAAAGGTCTATGGCCCTACATCCAAGTCATGAAGCATATTGAAATCATTATGGATGATGATGATATTGAAGAACAAGCACTGTCCATCATTGCACTTAACCTCCATCCAAAACTCATTCATCTCATGGTGGGAGCCATGTCATCAAAGATATCTTGGAATGAGTTGGATCAACTCTATGGAGCAAGTGGCGAGCACTCCTGTATTGCACTCAAAGTCAAATTGTGTGGTTTAGGCTTCCTTGAAATGGAAAACTAGGTGACTTTATTAGTGAAATCCACAGTATCACAATGCAATTGGCCACTATTAATGCTAAGGTGGAAGAATGTTATTGTAGTGTTGTGGAAGAGCATGCCCGAGCCATATGAGAACCTCTTCACAACCTTAAAGCATCTCCCTGATCCAAATTTAGAAAGAATTATTAGTGCTTTGCTCGATGAAGAGTGCAACATCAAGGCAGTGCATCTACATCAACTCAAGGGTAGGCCCTATCCATGGTCATAGCAAGAAGAAAAAGGGATTCAAATGTTGTTTTTGTTAGAAAAAGAGTCATGATGAGGCCCATTGTTTTTTGAACGACCCATCACAAAGAAAGTATCGTCATTGTGGTGAAATAGGTCATCTTGCAAAAGATTGTAAGAAGCCACGTGACACAAGCAACTTGTAAGATCATCAAATGACACCTATGATGGACTCCTCCAAGAGAAAGAGGAATATGCATCTTGTATAGTGGCATTTCCTTGCTACATGCTATGTAATATTGTATGCAATGCTCAACATGTAAGTTTAAAATGTTAGAATTGAGAGGGAATGTTGGGAATCCCTTCCTATTGGAAGCAAGAAAGTGCATGGGTAAGTGGGGCTAGCAAGCCAATGGGATGCAAGGCTTGTGGATTGGGTATGAGGACCCTAACTCCTAATCTTTGTATAAGAATACACATTGTCCGAATGTATGGAATGAAATCCAACCTAGAAGTTGGATAGCTCTTGGTCTCTCTTGTCTCCCACATTTGAGTTCTTCAGAGCTTCTTGGTCTTGAGTGAGCTTCCACTCCCTTGAGCATTCCAATCCTATATTTCTTACACTACTCACACGTGTGATTGGGACACCAAGCTTCACATAGTGTTATGGGCATATCGGATAGCCTATAAGGTAACAGCTAACCTTACTCCTTTTCGCATGGATTTTGGTTTGGGAGCAATGGTACTATTGGAATTTTTTGTCCCAACTTTAAGGATTAACGTGAATATCATCTTAGTGAACAAGAGGTTGTATAGAGATGGTTACACTGACTTCTTGAGCTAGACAAGCTTTGGCTCCAAGCAGCTTGGATGCAACACGTGATTCAATGCCAAAAGTAAAGCTTGGCAAGATAGGCACATCATAATCAAGAATCTAAAGCAAGGAATGCTTGCCACTATTCTTGGGAGGTGCACTACTAAGAAACCCTATGTATGTAAATGTGTTCAAGGGGTATTTAAAAACCCCCTCAACTAAAACTTTTGCCCCAATAAAAGCACCCCTCTTTACTTATGAATGAAGTGATTTTTTCTAAAGTTGAATCCAAAAACCCTTTTTTTAATTGTAATAATGTTAAAATTTTCCAAAAAGCTGAATTAAATTACCTCTCCTTTTGAATGCACTCAAGGCTCTATTGGACAATGTGAAGCTAGATCCCATAAAAAATAATTTCAAACTCAGATGGAATGGGCCGTACAGGCTTATTGGTGTCTTTGATAATGGGACAATCCAATTGTTAGATCTCCAAGGCCACTTTATCCCAAACCCTTCAATGTCGTAGCCACGTAAAACCATACCAACCTCGGAGCTACCTAGTGATTGCATCTTGGTCTTCCATGGAGCCAAATCAGCTTGTTCAATGTTCAATAAGTCTTAGTGGTCTTAATAGCAGAATCATTCTAACAGATTATAGAATCAACGTTTGTGATTGTACAACCATCATCTTGGTGATCAATGGAGGCAAAGACTCATGGCTTCTGAGAGAAAATATTTTGACAAAAAGGGTCGGTTTTATGGGAACTAAGTATCATACTTGGTCCGTCAAGATGAATCTGGGATTAATTGAGAGAGACATGTCAAGCTGACAAGAACCTTCTACTTGTTGACCTGAAGATATGGCAACCTAGGTGACCATGGACATGAAGGTACCTGCTCTTCTTGTCTCTAGATTGGCAAATTCTCAAATAGATAATGTGTCTTTGGAAAAATTTGCATATGAATCTTGGGAATGACTTCAATGTGTATTTGTTCAAGTAAATTCTACTTCTTGATTATTTCTTTCAAAGAATCTATATCACCTCTAACTAGATGGAGTGAACGTGGTTGAATATATTGGCAACCTCCATGCATTTGTGGATCAATTTGCTGGTATTGAGGTGGTCGGCATACGTGGACCCCCCACTGGCACATGTTGCATAGATATTTTGTATCCATATGCGAGTAGTTATGAGTTGATGCCTAAATTTTAAAAAACTATATAGTTGATGCCTAGTAAAGACATCCTTCTTTTTTAAAATTTTCATGAAAATAACTTCAAATACAAAAAAATGCTCTTCTTTATGAAAACAATCCTTTCAAATCTCAAATGATAAACCATAAACTAAGAGCTTTGCATTTATCCATTTTGCATCCTAGTGTGGGTAGATATTAGGCTAACCTAAGTGAGCCCCACACCGACACCCGACTCTTTTTAAAAGGATACTAAAACTTACAATTTTTTTCGAAAGCTTTGTTTATCCTTTCTGCTTGTCCTTCTTTGTTTTTTTAAAGATTCCAAGCAGAGCTAGATTCTAAAAAATGCATATAGTTTGAGGTGGGTGCACAACTGTATACATAAGATACTGTAGCACATGCTATTGTGTGGTAGATGTAGTACCGCACGGTATGAAGAAATACTATGTGGTATTGTCACTTTCTTACTGCACAGTGTGTCGTTTCACTGCGCGGTAACCCGTTGCACATCATCAGCCAGTGCCTGTAAAAAAACGTGACTTGATCGCTTTAAATCGCTCCAAGGAGCCCCAAAAAATGTTTAAAATGTTTTAATTAGCTGATTTAAAATGGCCGTTTTAAATCCCTCATAAATCCTTGTTTTTTACTTTCAAATCAATGTGAGACTTATTCTATAATCAGGAGGATATATCTGGCCTTGTGATGCAATAAATTGGATACTTTGGTGATGGTAGAACATTCACACTTCACCAAAAACTGTTCATGTGCAACTATTTTACATCATTTATATATTTAGAGAGGATGACATTGGAATGTACATACCAAGAGGATGTTGTTGACATTGCATATATTGACATGATGTTTCTACCATTGGAATATTAATTTGGCTCACCACAAACACATGAGAGGCCAATCATGTACTAGCTTGACTCACTATACAAGCAGTACAATCATGTACTTATTTGGCTCACCATAAACACATGGAAGAATTATCACTATAAACTCCTTAGTAGTACGTACTACAAGCAGTACGTGGGAGTCCAATCAGAGGCCAATCATATACTTACTTGGCTCACCATAAACACATGGAAGAACAATCACATACGAGTCTGGCTCACCTGAAACTCCTCCATGAGAATATATATGTGGTGTTGTATAGATCAGTCATCATGGATTACTACTCATTTATTGACATTATATCTACCCACAAGATGTACTCGACATTATATCTACCAAGACAATATTATCGACATTGCATGTACACATGAGAGGATGTTCTTGACATTGGAATATCAATTTGGCTCATCACACGTAGACGAGAGTCTAGTCTGTCTCACCATAAAGTCGTCCACTAGAAAAGACATGTGGTGGTGTATAGCTCGTTCTCAGTCTTAAATTGACAGATGATCGACTGCCATTCATTTATTGAAAGTGTATCTACCTAGAGGGTGTTGTAACATTGGAATTCAACACACATACACGGGAGTACTACTTTAGCTCAACGCAAACTCCTCCACTAGAATAAATATGTGGCAACGTGTAGCTGGCTCTCACTCTCAAATTGACACATGATCGAGTACCATTTATTTATTGGCATTGTATCTACTAAGAGGATGTCGTTGGCATGATTGTATCTACTTGAAGGATGTTATTGATAGAATTATCTACCGAGAGGATGTTGTTGACATTGGAATATTAATTTGTCTCACCAGTTTGGCTGACCACAAACACCTCCACAAGAATAGATATGTGGTGGTGGATAGCTTGCTCTCGCTTGCGAATTGACGCATGAAGTGACTACCATTCATTTATTGATATTGATAGTGTATCTACCCAGAGGGCGTTATTGACATTCTATCTACCGAGAGGATGTTGCCGACATTGGGATATTAATTTGGCTCACCACACATTCTAGTTTGGGTTTACCACAAACTCCACAGCTAGAATAATATATATATGCCTTGGTGTCTAGCTTGCTCTTATTCTCAAGTTGACACATACATCATGGACTACCTGCATATTGTTCACAGCCTTACTATTCCTCCACTTCAATGTTCTGCACTCATTCATTTACATCCTGATTTTCATACGATTAAAGACGAAACTGAGATGTGGCTCTTGGCTACCTTCAATCCATCCTCTGAAGTTGAGGAGAAACTCCTTCTTCAGTCTCAGTTTCCTTTGCTGACCTGCTTGGTTAACGCCGCTGGTGAGGCAAGACGCATCGTCTCTCTTGCCAAATTCTATTCTTGGTTATTCAAGTTCGACGACATGACTGACGACATGCTTGGCCTAGGAAGAAACCTTTCTACAGCCACATTCCTCTTCCAATCCCTTATGGATATGCTTGAGGCAAAGCCTTCCCCTTCAGGGGCGCATAGGATGGTCACCGTGGCACAGGATTGGTGGAGTGAGATTTGCCTGAATATGCCTGCGACGCAGCGATCCCGGTTTCTTCATGCTTTCAGAGATTTAATGGATGCTTGGAAATGCCAAATTTCCTGTCGTGAAGCACGAAGCATCTCGGACGTTCAGACATACATTCTCAGGCGTCGGAAGTTCTCTGCGATGTTTCTCGTCTTCATCCTTGCGGAGTACGCACTAGGAATAGACCTTGATGAAGAGACTCTGACGAGTCCCCTCCTTTCTGGGCTCCATGACGCCGTAGCAGATCATGTCTCGTGGGCGAACGATCTCTTCTCGCTTAAATCAGAATATTTGAGAGGCGATCACGATAATATTGCTTCCGTCATGTGCTTCAATGAGTCCCACGACTTCCAAGTCAGTGTTGAGACGGTATGCAGAATGATCCGACAGAGAGACAATGATTTTGTTAGGTATCTTGATGAAGTCAAAAGGTCCAAGCTGATGGAAAAACCTGGAGTGGGAAGCTACCTCGAAAGCTTGGGCAGCTGGATGGCTGGAAATCTGTATTGGTCGTACGTAACAGCTCGATACCACGGTGTGGATGCAAACCCGAATGCTATCGGTGAGCCTCTTGAGGTCGTACTCTATCCGAAAGAACTTAAATGAATGAAAGGTCTTGGTCGTGTGTCATAATGGTGTGGACAACCTCTATCCATCCAGCTGATGTACCTTTAAAGTTTAGATAACGTTCTCACCTAATTTATGTGACCAATTTAATAAATTTATGTATTTTTTAATGTATTTATGGCTAATTTATGTATTTTTTTAATCTACTTAGCAAATTTAATACCTATTTTTATGCTTCTCATCCATTGCATCGGGCCTTGTAACATTATCACATGTATATTTTAGGTTTTATGTTAATATATGCAATGCAAATGTGAATGTTATATTTACATCTTGAAGTTCATCTATACGATATAGTTATCTATGATTTTATCACATAATAATTGCGATTTTGTGGTTGCATTTCAACTATGCCTATAGGCACTCCTATCACCTAAAACTCATCATACTATCATCTATAAATTATAAAAGACAAAAAACAAAGTTTCTAATCATCTTTAGAAAAAGAATTAAAGCTTCTCATCTTTAAGGAAAGAAGATACACATGATTATGCTGATAAATTATGAAAAAGTCAAAACATTAATACTTGTATCTATGTATGGGTTGATACACGTCAAGAATAAGCAAGCCAACCCTCGACACAGGATACTCTTTAAACGAAGAGAATGACCTTATAAATTATAATTATGTAAAGATGTACACAATTATTTTTCTATCCTTTATGGAGAGTGGAGCTAGCTCAATTAGTCAGAAATGGTAATGGACTATTCATTGCTATAGCATAGTTTTATATGGTATATTTGACTGCACAAGAATCTACTTATTAGCGTACATAAATCCCAATACCATGCGGTAAACATAAATACCACACATGATTGCCATTTCAAAACTGCTCCTCAATTTAAATCATGACTAAACCAAGCTTTTTGTTGAATCTTTAAAGTGTCAAAGAACATTTGAATTGATTTAAACTAGCTATTTAAATCATCCACAAATTCTTGGCACTACTGGGGACACTCTTCTTTTCCAAAGAGACTCAAAGAGGCTGTAACATAGCGAAATATTGGAAGTTGATAGAGAAAAGAAAAGGCATGCATTATAATACAAAAGAAACTAACCTTAGCAAAACTCTAAATGTTCCAATTGCCTTAAGTGCACTCCTAATAACAATAGTTTTATTACAATGTACATATTGAAATGTTGAGCATGAAAGAGAAAAGCAAAGGCATGCTTTGCGCAAAAGCAACAAGCATGTATGAGTAGCTACCCACAATATGTCGTATTATTTAGGTAATTGCAAATGTTTGTCCATAAGGATTCTCTGGAAGTAAGGGAAATTTGGAATATTTCAAAAACGTGCACAAATTTATAGTTCCATTTCAAATAAACAGCTAAAATTTTAATTATTTTTTGGGTTGGGGGAAAAATAATTACATAGAGTACAGAAGATGCAGTAAGATTAGACACTCAAGCTTCTCATTTTGGGATCCAAGGAAAATATAATGAAAAAGTATGCAGTTTATTTCACAAAAAGAGAGAACATTAACAATATATGAGTGAATGAAACATTCTTGAATTATTTTTGGTATTCTTTTATAGTTCAATGGTTCTAATGCTTTTACATATACTTAAAATGTCTCAAATTTCTAGCATGTTGAATTGAACTACCTTTATTGCTTTTACATATACCTACACACACACACACACACACACACACACACACACCTTCCTTATGCAGTGGTGGATGGAGCAGCATCAGCAGAGTGCAGCAACAATGACTGCGGTGACTCCTACAACATCAGTGGTGGCCTCTGATCCGGTGGAGGGTGTCCACAGCAGAAGTGTCAATCAGAGCTTTAGGTTACATGAGAGCTTCTCAATGAGAGTCTTCTAAAATGGTTTACTATGAGAGTCTTCTAAATTCTCCAATACTTAATAATGGTGCCAATAAACATCTTTCAAAGTTTCAAAAAGCAACAACAGTATAATCTCAAAGAACTTTGTAATAATTATGGGGGTTTCCATTTTCTGAGCAAAAACCCCCGAGCCATGAGCGAACAAAAGGTGGGAGGGGTCAAAATATATAGGCTCAAGTCATTTTTGGGGAGCACAAAATTCCAAATTATTTCAAGGAATATGTAAGATATTGATGATCAGAGATAGATATAAATATACCTTTATATAATATACATATATAATGTCCAAATGGTGACTTATTTTATGACTTTCAAATATCCTTTTTTTTCCTTTCACCATTGGCTGGATCATGAAATTTTGAGCAAATATCCTCTTTACAGCTCCTTAGGATGAGCTAAGAAAAATATATTACATCTTTTTAATAGACCCTCTAAGTGTATTCTGCTAGAGGAATATAGTTTGAAGAGCTTGCCCCAACAGTATTCCACCGGCAGAGTACCCTTGGAGAGCCTACAAAATGGGTCATAACTTTTGCTCCTTAGCTCAGATTGAGGATCTATAAAAAGGAAAAATATTCAAAATTCCATGATCTATGCAATGGTAGGCTTAAAATTATAATTCTTATAGGTATAGAAGAGATAAATTGGTAGGAAGGAGTTCATTAGGGACCACATTTTTTAAATTATAGGTATAGAAGAGATAAATTGGTATAGAATTGCAACTTTTTCCTAATTCCTATTATGGTAGGAAGGAGTTCATTAGGGACCATATTTCCTTAAAAGTACTTAGGTTTTGAGAATTGGGAATATTTTGAAAATACCTCCCTTGCCTTCCCATATTTGATAATGTATTAGAGATTAATTTATGATCGATAATAATGGCTTCAATTATGAGATTTTCAAAATGCTTTTCCTACTCATCCAAGGAATATGGTATACATTGTTACATGAGAGCCTCTCAATACTTCAAATATGGGTTTGCTAAAGCTAAGGGAAACCCTTTTAAATCGATTGAATTACCATAATCCTCAAAAGACAGTATGGTAGGAAGGGATTTGTAGGAGTTTCTAAAGTGTTCACTATTTGTTCATATATAGATGATGTTCTCTAAAATGAGGGTTATAATGATAATTAAGTAAGTATATGGTTCGATAAATGAGAAATTAAGAAAGAATTGTATATTCCTTTGAGAAATATACTAGCATGGTTGGTGTCAAACATTATCGCTCAGACTTTTCTGGTCGTAGGTTTTTGCTCCAAAAATGTGCACATCAAATAGTTATGAACGTTTTTAAAGAAGTGTTTACATTGAGTGAAGCACACATCTTCAAATGATGCATCTTGAAGGAGGGCGAAATAGAATAAAAGAAGAAAAATGGAGGGGAAGCGGGGGAGACATGTAATGGAGGGGGAAGCCTCGCGGAAGGAAAGAAGGTAAGGGAAGAGCAAGGGGAGGAGAGACAGAGACAGAGAGAGAGAGAGAGATAGAGAGAGGGGGGGTAGAGAGGAAAGGGGAGGAGAGGGGAGGGGAGGGGGAGAGGGAAGTGGAGAGGGAGAGGAGAGGGAAGGGAGGGTAGGATAGCTCTTTCACTGCTACAGCATCAAAAAAAAAATCTTTTTTTTGTGTGCAATGCCTTGCATTGCCATAGGGAAGGAAAGAAGGGAAGGGGAAGAGCGAGGGGAGGGGGAGGGGGGGAAGAGAGAGAGAGAGAGAGAGAGAGAGAAAGAGACAGAGAGAGAGAGGAGGGAGGGAGGGAGGGAGGGAGGGGGGGTGGAAGGGGAGAGGGAGAGGAGATGGAAGGGAGGGTAGGGTAGCTCGCACAAAAGGAAGAGAGAGAGAGAGAGAGAGAGAGAGAGAGAGAGAGAGAGAGAGAGAGGAGGGAGGGAGGGAGGGGGGGGGGGGGAAGGGGAGAGGGAGAGGAGATGGAAGGGAGGGTAGGGTAGCTCTCGCAAAAGGAAGAGAGAGAGAGAGAGAGAGAGAGAGAGAGAGAGAGAGAGAGAGAGGGGGGGGGAAAGGGGAAGAGAGAGGAGAGAGGAGAGGGAAGGGAAAGGGGGAGAGGAAAGGGAAGGAGGGAGAGGGGAGGAGAGGTCTCTTAGACTACCGCAACAGCAAGAATTTTAACAAAAAAAAGGAGGAAGGAGGATGGGGGAAGGGGTCACACTACTGTGGTAATTTTTGTCATTTTTTTTATTTTGGCCACTACGGCCTCTTGCATTGCCGCGACAACGCAATGAGGGTGGGGAGGCATGGGAGAGGAGTAGGAAAGGGTTGGGAATAAAGGAAGGGAGAGAGGAGAGGAGAAGGGGAAGAGAGAGATAGAGGGCAGGAAAGAGAGAGGGAGAGAAGGGAGGAGAATGGGAAGAGAGAGGGAGAGAAGGGCAAAGAAAGGAGAGGGCGAGGGAGAGGGGGAAGGCAGTCCAACATGAGGGAGAGGGAGAGGGAGAGGGGGAAGGGAGAGCAATGCAAGGAGAGGGAGACGAAGAGTTACGGGAGAGGGGCAAGGGAGAGCAACGCAAGGAGAAAGGGATGATGGTATGTTAAGGTGGAGGATGGGAAGGCCTAGAAAGAGCCCTTGTTGGCCCTTATAATAGGGACCACCCAAACCATCCTCCCCCCCCTTAACCCATGCTTAACACACCTCCTATGTGCACCTTCCCCACATCAGCCCCAAATGGCATTCAAGAGGAGGTGGGCCCTCTAAGGTAAGTTTTGATTACTCCTCCCAAATCAAAAGATTACTTTTTGACACTATCCTTTCTCAATAAACATTATATTTACTCACACTATTATTTTGAACTAATAATGCAAAAACTAGGAAACATAATTTGCACCTTACTCTATATTGCAAAAACCCTAGTATAAATATTTATTTATTCAATCCTCTTTTAAGAACTAGCTTTTTCTTAACTTATTAATAATTTAAATGTGCAAAAATCCATGAAAATATTATATATATATATATATATATATATATATATGTATGTATGTATGTATGTATGTATGTATGTATATATATATAGTTAAGGTCCATGCATGAGATCAATTTACTATGAGAGTCTTATAAAATCTCCAAGACTTAAATATAATGGTGCCGATAAACACATTTCAAAGTTTCAAAAAGCAACAACAGTATAATCTCAAAGAACTTTGCAATAATTATGGGGGTTTCCATTTTCTGAGCGAAAACCCTCGAGCGGCGCTGAGCGGACAAAAGGTGGGAGGGGTCAAAATATATAGGCTCAAGTCATTTTTGGGGAGCACAAAATTCAAAATTATTTTAAAGAATATGTAAGATATTGATGATCAGAGATAGATATAAATATACCTTTATATAATATACATATATAATGTCCAAATGGTGACTTATTTTATGACTTTCAAATATCCTTTTTTTCCCTTTCACCATTGGTTGTATCATGAAATTTTGAGCAAATATCCTCTTTACAGCTCCTCGGGATGAGCTAAGAAAAATATATAACATCTTTTTAATAGACCCTCTAAGTCTATTCTGCTAGAGGAATATGGTTTGAAGAGCTTGCCCAAACAATATTCCGCTGGCAGAGTACCCTCGGAGAGCCTACAAAATGGGTCATAACTTTTGCTCCTTAGCTCAGATTGAGGAGCTATAAAAAGAAAAAATATTCAAATTTTCATGATCTATGCAATGGTAGGCTTAAAACTATAATTCTTATAGGTATAGAAGAGATAAATTGGAAATTTCAAGATGTATATGAGAATTGCAACTTTTTCCCTCCTTTTTCCTAATTCATATTATGGTAGGAAGGAGTTCGGTAGGGACCACATTTCCTTAAAAGTACTTAGGTTTTGAGAATTGGGAATATTTTGAAAATACCTCCCTTGCCTTCCCATATTTTATAATGTATTAGAGATTAATTTATGATCGATAATAATGGCTTTAATTACGAGATTTTCAAAATCCTTTTCCTACTCATCCAAGGAATATGGTATGCATTATTACATGAGATCTTCTCAATGAGAGTCTTCTAAAATGGTTTACTATGAGAGTCTTCTAAAATCTCCAAGACTTAATAATAGTGCCGATAAACACCTTTCAAAGTTTCAGAAAGCAACAACGGTATAATCTCAAAGAACTTTGCAATAATTATGGGGGTTTCCATTTTCTGAGTGAAAATCCCCAAGCAATGAGCAGAAAAAAGGTGGGAGGGGTCAAAATATATAGGCTCAAGTCATTTTTGGGAAGCACAAAATTCTAAATTATTTCAAGGAATCTGGAAGATATTAATGATCAGAGATGGTAGATATAAATATACCTTTATATAATATACATATATAATGTCCAAAAGTTGACTTATTTTATGACTTTCAAATATCCTTTTTTTTCCTTTCACCATTGGTTGGATGATGAATTTTTGAGCAAATATCCTCTTTACAGCTCCTTAGGATGAGCTAAGAAAAAAATATAACGTCTTCTTATTAGACCCTCTAAGTGTATTCTGCTAGAGGAATATGGTTTGAAGAGCTTGCCCCAAGAGTATTCCGCCTGCAGAGTACCCTGGGAGAGCTTACAAAATGGGTCATAACTTTTGCTCCTTAGCTCAGATTGAGGAGCTATAAAAAGGAAAAATATTCAAAATTTCATGATCTATGCAATGGTAGGCTTAAAATTATAATTCTTATAGGTATAGAAGAGATAAATTGGCAATTTCAAGATGTATATGAGAATTGCAACTTTTTCCTAATTCATATTATGGTAGGAAGGAGTTCGGTAGGGACCACATTTCCTTAAAAGTACTTAGGTTTTAAGCATTGGGAATATTTTGAAAATACCTCCCTTTCCTTCCCATATTTGATAATGTATTAGAGATTAATTAATGATCAATAATAATGGCTTCAATTATGAGATTTTCAAAATCCTTTTCCTACTCATCCAAGGAATATGGTATGCATTGTTACATGAGAGCTTCTCAATGAGAGTCTTCTAAAATGGTTTACTATGAGAGTCTTCTAAATTCTCCAATACTTAATAATGGTGCCGATAAACACCTTTCAAAGTTTCAGAAAGCGACAACGGTATAATCTCAAAGCACTTTGCAATAATTATGGGGGTTTCCATTTTCTGAGCGAAAACCCCCAAGCGATGAGTGGACAAAAGGTGGGAGGGGTCAAAATTTATAGGCTCAAGTCATTTTTGGGGAGCACAAAATTCCAAATTCTTTCAAGGAATATGTATGATATTGATGATCAGAGATAGATATAAATATACCTTTATATAATATACATATATAATGTCCAAATGGTGACTTATTTTATGACTTTCAAATATGCTTTTTTTTCCTTTCACCATTGGTTGGATCATGAAATTTTGAGCAAATATCCTTTTTACAACTCCTCAGGATGAGCTAAGAAAAATATATAACGTCTTTTTAATAGACCCTCTAAGTGTAATCTGCTAGAGGAATATGATTTGAAGAGCTTGGCCCAACAGTATTCCAGTAGCAGAGTACCCTTGGAGAGCCTACAAAATGGGTCATAACTTTTGCTTCTTAGCTCAGATTGAGGAGCTATAAAAAGGAAAAATATTCAAAATTTCTTGATCTATGCAATGGTAGGCTTAAAATTATAATTCGTATAGGTATAGAAGAGATTAATTGGAAATTTCAAGATGTATATGAGAATTGTAACTTTTTCTTAATTCATATTATGGTAGGAAGGAGTTCAGTAAGGACCACATTTCCTTAAAAGTACTTAGGTTTTGAGAATTGGGAATATTTTGAAAATACCTCTCATGCCTTCCCATATTCGATAATGTATTAGAGATCAATTTATGATCGATAATATTGGCTTCAATTATGAGATTTTCAAAATCCTTTTCCTACTCATCCAAGGAATATGGTATGCATTGTTACATGATAGCTTCTCAATGAGAGTCTTCTAAAATGGTTTACTATGAGAGTCTTCTAGAATATACAAGATTTAATAATGCTGCTGATAAACACCTTTCAAAGTTTTAGAAAGCAACAACGGTATAATCTCAAAGAACTTTGCAATAATTATGGGGGTTTCCATTTTTTGAGTGAAAACCCCTGAGCAATGAGCGGACAAAAGGTGGGAGGGATCAAAATATATAGGCTCAAGTCATTTTTGGGGAGCACAAAATTCCAAACTATTTCAAGGACTATGTAAGATATTGATGATCAGAGATAGATATAAATATACCTTTATATAATATACATATATAATGTCCAAATGGTGACTTATTTTATGACTTTCAAATATGCTTTTTTTTCCTTTCACCATTGGTTGGATGATGAAATTTTGAGCAAATATCCTCTTTACAGCTCCTTAGGATGAGATAAGAAAAATTTATAAGGTCTTTTTAATAGACACTCTAAGTGTATTCTGCTAGAGGAATATGGTTTGAAGAGCTTGCCCCAACAGTATTCCGCCGGCAAAGTACCCTTGGAGAGCCTACAAAATGGTATAACTTTTGCTCCTTAGCTTAGATTGAGGAGCTATAAAAAGGAAAAATATTCAATATTTCATGATCTATGCAATGGTAGGCTTAAAATTATAATTCTTATAGATTTAGAAGAGATAAATTGGAAATTTCAAGATGTATATGAGAATTGCAACTTTTTCCTAATTCATATTATGGTAGGAAGGAGTTTAGTAGGCACCACATTTCCTTAAAAGTACTTAGGCTTTGAGAATTGGGAATATTTTGAAAATACCTCCCTTACCTTCCCATATTTGATAATGTATTAGAGATTAATTTATGATCGATAATAATGGCTTCAATTATGAGATTTTCAAAATCCTTTTCCTACTTATCCAAGGAAGATGGTATGCATTGTTACATAAGAGCTTCTCAATGCGAGTCTTCTAGAATGGTTTACTATGAGAGTCTTCTAAAATATCCAGGACTTAATAATGGTGCCAATAAACACCTTTCTAAGTTTTAGAACGCAACAACGGTATAATCTCAAAGAACTTTGCAATAATTATGGGGGTTTCCCTTTTCTGAGCGATGAGCGGACAAAAGGTGGGAGGGGTCAAAATATATAGGCTCAAGTCATTTTTGGGGAGCACAAAATTCCAAATTATTTGAAGGAATATGTAAGCTATTGATGATCAGAGATAGATATAAATATGCCTTTATATAATATACATATATAATGTCCAAATGGTGACTTATTTTATGACTTTCAAAATATCCTTTTTTTTCCTTTCACCATTGGTTGGATCATGAAATTTCGAGCAAATATCCTCTTTACAGCTCCTCAGGATGAGCTAAGAAAAATATATAACGTCTTTTTAATAGACCCTCTAAGTGTATTCTGCTAGAGGAACATGGTTTGAAGAGCTTGCCCCAACAATATTCTGCCGGCAGAGTACCCTTGGAGAGCCTACAAAATGGGTCATAACTTTTGCTCCTTAGCTCAGATTGAGGAGCTATAAAAAGGAAAAATATTCAAAATTTCATGACCTATGCAATGGTTGCCTTAAAAGTATAATTCTTATAGGTATAGAAGAGATAAATTTGAAATTTCAAGATGTATATGAGAATTGCAACTTTTTCCTAATTCATATTATGGTAGGAAGGAGTTCAATAGGGACCATATTTCCTTAAAAGTACTTAGGTTTTGAGAATTGGGAATATTTTGAAAATACCTCCCTTGCCTTCCCATATTTGATAATGTATTAGAGATTAATTTATGATCGATAATAATGGCTTCAATTATGAGATTTTCAAAATTCTTTTCCTACTCATCCAAGGAATATGGTATACATTGTTACATGAGAGCTTCTCAATACTTCAAATATGGGATTGCTAAGGCTAAGGGAAACCCTTTTAAATCGATTGAATTACCATAGTCCTCAAAAGACAGTATGGTAGGAAGGGATTTATAGGAGTTTCTAAAGTGTTCACTATTTGTTCATATATAGATGATGTTCTCTAAAATGAGGGTTAAAATGATAAATAAGTAAGTATATGGTTCCATAAATGAGAAATTAAGAAAGAATTGTATATTTCTTTGAGAAATATACTAGCATGGTTGGTGTCAAACATTATCGCTCGGACTTTTCTGGTCGTAGGTTTTTGCTCAAAAAATGTGCACATCCAATAGTTACAAAGGTTTTTAAAGATGTGTTTACACTGAGTGAAGCACACATCTTCAAATGATGCATCTTGAAGGAGGGCGAAATAGAGGGAAAGAAGAAAAAGGGAGGGGAAGGGGGGGAGACATGTAATGCAGGGGGAAGCCTCCTGGAAGGAAAGAAGGTAAGGGAAGAGCAAGGGGAGGAGAGAGACAGAGACAGAGACAGAGAGAGAGATAGAGAGAGGGGGGGCAGAGAGGAAAGGGGAGGGGAGGGGAGGGGAGGGGGAGAGGGAAGTGGAGAGGGAGAGGAGAGGGAGAGGAGAGGGAAGGGATGGTAGGATAGCTCTTTCGCTGCTACAGCATCAAAAGAAAAATATTTTGTTTGTGTGCAACACCTTGCATTGCCACAGAGAAGGAAAGAAGGGAAGGGGAAGAGCGAGGGGAGGGGGAGGGGGGGAAGAGAGAGAGAGAGAGAGAGAGAGAGAGAGAAAGAGAGAGAGAGGAGGGAGGGAAGAAGGGAGGGAGGGAGGGGGGGCGGAAGGGGAGAGGGAGAGGAGATGGAAGGGAGGGTAGGGTAGCTCTTACAAAAGGAGATGCACTTGTAGTTGACTTTTTTTGTCTATGATTGTGATTTTGTTAGCATAGACTCGTACTCACAAGGGTCCTAGTGTATGCTTTGCTTCAGCCCACTGAAGCTTGTATGAGTTTGCTTTTCTGTGCACTTTGTCCCATAGGTCTCCCATGGTGGACGTTAATCTCTCTCTTTCTCTCTCTCTCTCTCTCTCTCTCTCTCTCTCTCTCTCTCTCTCTCTCTCTCTCTCCCCTTTCCCTTCGTGCCCCCTTTCCTCCTTCTCCCCCTTTCCTCCTCTCCCCTCCCCTCCCATTCCCCTACCCTACCCTACCCTCCCCGCCCACTCCCCCCTTCCCCCCCCCTCCTCCTTTCTCCCCCACTTCTCCCCTCTTCTCCCATTCCCCTCCCATTCCCCTTCCCCCCCCACTTCTCCCCTCCCCTCCCATTCCCCTCCCCTACCCTACCCTCCCCCGCCCACTCCGCTTCCCCCCCCCCTTCCTTCTATTCCCCTCTCCTCCTTTCCATTAATTCTCATTTTTTCCTACCATCCCCAAGGTAAATTTTAAAGGGCAAATATTTGCCAAAGGTGAATTTAAGAGCTTCTTTAGACGAGTGTGGCTAATATTTCAATCTTGACATTTGATGAATTCGAACAAAAATTAACATAACTTCCTCGTATGAGGTCCAAAGTTAGCCCTCTAAGTACTCAAATTGATCAGAATAAGCCATCGATAGTCATCTATATGGTTAGAATTGTCAAATTCCAACTTATTCAAAACTTGTGAATGAAGTTTAATTATACTTAAACACATTGAAGCCTTAGTGTATCCATACCTTGACCCTCCCGTAACCTTGATCCCTATAACCTATAACCTATATCCCATACCCTAAATCCTAAACCCTAATCCCTATAGCTTAATCCCTATCGCCTAAACCCCATTTCCTATACCCTAAATGCTATTTTATATAACTTGAACCCTAATATAGCCTAAATCATATACCCTAAACCCTAAGCCCTATACCATATACCCTATATCCCATACCTTAAGCCAAAAAATATTGCAGGCCACTATAGTCACTGATAACTAACTGCTAGCCAGTGGAATCTTAGTTGCTACCAAAGACGTGGTTGGTAATCTAAAATGCCACCACTAGCAGCCACCACCAATGAAAGATGGTAGTAATTGCCACAGACGTAAATCATGAAGTCTAATCACCTCTAATCACTCATTACCATGCAAGCTAGTACTGTCGCCTTGAATTAATCAAAATTCGAGCCAACCACCACGGTCACTATCACCTTGATAGATCCTTGTAGTTGGGCTACAAACTTAAGCCTTTGTTGTTCCATTACCTTCACCATTACATCTTCTATCCCTCTCTATCATTTCTTTCTCCCTTACACTCGGACTGTAAACTTAAGTCTCCACTGTTCCATTTCCTTCACTATTTTGTCTTCTATCCCTCTTGACCATTTCTTTCTCCCTTGTACTCTTCCTGCAGCTTCTATCCCCTCTCATAATGGATCTCCCTAGACACACTGAGCTCCAAAATATGTTTGCATAGTTTAAAATCTCCTCACATGATCTTTCCTCTCCCCTGCATAGTCTAGGAGCTCCTCACACAATTGTTCCTCCCCCTCTACAACACAGTGCGAGAGCCTCTCCTCCCCTGATCTTGAAATCGGGACATTTGGAAGCTCCTCACTCACTCTTCAAAAGCCCAATTTGGATGCTCTTAGCAGCTTCACTAGGTTGGTATAGTAGGTGAGTGTGAAGGAGGGATGAATATTCTATTAAGGTGAGAAGATTACCATCACTAAAAGCATGCTTGAAAATGCGCTAGGAATTCTTGGAGGCAATATGCAAGCACACTTCTTGGAGAATCAATGGAAGAGACAGGATAACACCTTGCATTGTTGTTTGTCCACGCTCGCTTATTTGGCCTCGCTCGCTTTTCTTCGCTCGCTTTTTGGTAATCCTCGGGAATGGGGGAGGTGGGGGGGTGGGAAAATGGGAGTGGGAGTGGGAGAGGGAGAGGGAGTGGGAATGGGGGAGGTGGGGGTGTGGGAAAATGGGAGTGGAGAGGGAGTGGGAGGATGGGAGTGGGAGGGGTGAGGTGGGAGGATAAGGGTGGGAGAATGGGAGTGGGAGTGGGAATGGGAGTGGGAATTGGGGGGGGAGGGGTGGGGGTGGGAGGATGGGAGTGGGAGTGAGAGGTGGAGGTGGGAGGATGGGAGTGGGTGGGAGAATGGGAGTGGGAGTGGGAGTGGGAATGGGGGAGGTGGGGGTGGGGTGAGGGTGGGAGTGGGAGGGGTGGGGTGGGAGGATGGGAGTGGGAGAGGGAGTGGGAATGGGGAAGGTGAAAGAATGGGCATGGGCGTGGGAGTGGGAATGGGGGAGGTGGGGTGGGAGGATGGGGGTGGGAGTGGGAATGGGGTGGGAGGATGGGAGTGGGTGGGAGAGAGAGAGAAGATAATCTAATAGAGAGGCCAATGGGAGAGGAGATAATGTTATAGAAGGACCAATGAGAGAGAAGCACTTAAAACCCTAGTTTTTCTTATATATACTCTCCTTCTCTCATTGTTTCTCTCATTTCAACAAGGAAGAGCAAGAGGAGAAGCAAAAAGAGGAGGAAGAGCAAAAGCAAGCACAAGCATAGATCTCAACTTTTTTCCAGGTACTTTTTTTTAAATTTGTATTCTTTAAAATTTTATTATAGAGAGAGAACTTAGAGAGAGAAAAGTGAAGGAAAGACTTTTAGAGAGAGATTATAAGAGAGAGAGTCTTGCTGCCTCGGCAGCAAAAGAGAGAGAGAGAAAGAGAGAGGGAGAGAGAGGAGAGAAGGGGGGGGGGGGAAGAGATGGGAGAGAAAGGGGGGGGGAGAGAAAGGGGGGGGGGAGAGAAACCTTCTATTGATATCTCATGGGTCAACATTTGCTTGGGTGTAGCCAATCGCGAAACTATTTTTGGGGCTATTTTTGGGCCACGATGCGATGCGCTCCTGGGTGAATATTTGGATTTTGCACGGACCCACACTCTCACTGAAAAATTTCCTGATGTCATGATGCCGCACTTGCATAATAATGAGACACAATCTATTAATTCTGAACACTGCAGAGCTCGACACACGCGACATCTCTGCACTACTTTAGGCAGCGCAGGTCTCTGGCGTGAGCTGCTTGACCACTTATCATCGCACAGCCTTTTGCCATAGCTTTGCCACTTGTCACTGGGCACCACACCCATGCAGATGATTAGGAGAGACCACCACTCTGGTTCTTGGCATAATAATGAGATCCTGTCATTCTGAACACCACTGTAGCGTATTCTCTGGCCTGACCACCACCCTTTGACCACCTATCATTGCGCAACCTTTTGCCGCTGTAGCTTTGCCCATGCAAATCATAGGCTGGCTTGGAGAGACCACCGTGGTGGTTTTGCCATAATAATGAGATGTAATCTATCATTTTGTGCAGTCTCTGGCTTGATGACTTGTCATCGCCCATAATTCAAGGTTGTCTTGGAGAGACCACCGCACTAGTTCTTGGAGTTATAGCTCTGCTCCCTATTTTTCCTACTCCTTTAAGGTACTTGTCAAGCTCATGATGTAGGTTTCTTTTGGCAAGACATGATAGAGGCGCGAAGATGTATAGACTGCAAAGACCAAGAAGAGGACCCCCAGCAAAAGGAGTTACTATGGGCATATAAGTCGGCAGAGTTAAGCAAGCAGTGTGTAATCCAAGTGCGTGAAGAGGTCTGCAATTGTGTAGCAGACTGGCCTCAAGAGCTGGGAGATGCTTGCTATAGAGAGGTTGATAAGATAGTTGGGAGTCTGGAATGAGTCTGGAATTTCCTTGAAAAGGCCTGGTGGTTGAAATCTAACGGTTAACTATAACCAAGTCTAAAGGGCACTAGCACTGTGCAAACAAATTTTAGCATAGCATGGCAGTAGTGTAGGGATAGCACGGTAGTAGTGTAGGATAAGTTGTCGCTAGTGCAGACATGGAGACGTCACTCTGTAAGAAGCTCCGAGAGGGGTCAATTGGCATCAGAGTCCACCTTCTCAGTCAGTTTCACCGCCAAGGTTGCGAGTGCGGGTATCACTTGATGCACGCCGAGTAATGAGTGCATCTTTGTCACTAACTACGGTTTTGATGGCTTCTCACAATCTCTTCGGTCAAGGAAGACCATCTGGAGGAATGTTGGAGGCACTATGATGGCTGCGGTGAGCCATGTCAAGTATACCAAGTTTGTGGGGCGAAACTTAGATGACCCCGATGCACATGTTCGGCAGTTTGAGAAGGTGTATGAAATCAACAATTTAGGAGTTGTGGTACCGCTCCGACAGGAGGCAGCTTTTGAGTCAACTTTAGAGGGCAAGGCAACACATTGGATGGCAGAGTACGCAATGAACCATTTCACCACATATGATGCGGCCTGCGATGCATTCTTAAGACAGTTTCATCGAGAAAAAATGATTCCGAAAACTCTAGATAGATTGGACCGCTTGGAGCAGGGAGATCAGGATGTGGAAGGTTATGCATACAAATTTAAATTACTCTTGCAACATGTGTCTGCAGGGCAACAGCCTGCTCAACAGGTACTGAATGACTACTTCATTTCAGGGCTGTCATGGGATCTGTGGATGGTGTTGGCCACAGTGGATCGAACATAGACAATGCTCATAGCGATCATGGTGCAAGCACTGTGAGCGGGGGATTCGCTGCATGGGAGGACATCCAAGAACCAAAAATCCATGAAGAGTAAAACCAAGAAGAAAATGCCAAAATTTAAGAAGTCAGATGATAGTGATGAAGATTCAAATGTGACTAGTTTGGACAAAAGCTCTGAAGATACCAGTTTGGAGGAATCCAACTCAGAAGTAGAGACGAAGACCTGGAGAGTCTCTAAAGGGGTAAGGGCACACCAGTGGCTTTCAGAAAAGGATCAGTACCTCAAGGCTTGAAGGGTATATGGTGGTACTCACTGCTGCAATCCTGGTCACTCCTCAATCGAGTGTGCTCTTAATGTGAATTGGTGCACGATTTGCTTGACTAATACACACAACATAGTGGGATGCCACTATAATGGGTGCAGCCAGAGAGTGGTTGGTTAGCAGCAAGATGCAGCTGCGTCTTTTGTGCAAGAAGAGTGACAGTAGAAGCATTTCAACCGTAGCAATAGAAGTTCCAACGAGGCGGAGGTGGCAGTGGACATGGACGTGGACGTGGATGCAGAGGCTGGGGTCGTGGTCTAAATTTACTAAGAACCTGTTTGTTTTGCTTGGGCAAAGGCCATTGGCAAAACGAATGCCTAGAGGCTCAGAAATGGGATCGACAACGCGTAGAGCAGCAAAAGATGTTTGGGAAAATGCCTAGCACTTCGATGGTACACATTGTTGATGATGATCCATTGGTGTGCCCGAAGATTAGTATAATCCCCCATGCTGGTACCAAGCTACGAGGACCGACTCCCAAAAATGGTGAGACAAGATGTTGGATTGGCCAGCCCATGAACACGTCCGACGCCAAATCTACGAGTTGGTGACGAAGGAGCCACCATTGATGTCACTAGCAGAGTTCGCGATGATGCCCAGTGAAGCATGTAAGGTGCAGTTTGTAGAACTGGTTGCCCAATCAGAGGCGAAGACTCAAGCCAAGTTCAAGCTGCACTTACCAACGAATGTTCCGAAGGCGGTCGAAACAACTGCATTGTTGGTCGTAAACCAAGCCAAGAGGCGGGCAAATTCTTCACAAAGGGAGTCGAGATTTCATTGACTCGCAGATTGCTTAACCTGGTCCTGGGATTCCACTGACAATTGTTGCATTCCCTACACACGGAGTCTTAAACAGAAGAGGTGGAGCTATGTCAAGCTGATTCATGCCCACTTTTGGTAGTCCCTTTAACCGACATGAGAATTCTGGTTATATCCACAAAGGCACAAGACGGACTTTTGCTCAGGTGCTAATAGATGGCGGTTCGGGGATCAATATCGTCACTTTGAAGACCTGCCTAGAAATGGGATGGATGTCTTGGGAAATGGCACCGTTCTTAGTCCACATGGCTAATCAACATCGGGTTAGACCACTCAGAATCTTACGGGCTGTTATGCTGGAGGTGGTGGGCATAGCATTCGTAGTGTCCTTTGTGGTGCTCAACATGGAAGCCGCAACACTGGAGTATAGCATCCTTTTGAGTAGGCCTTGGTTGCGGCAAGCAAAAGTCAAGCAAAATTGGGAGCAAAAAATAATTTCCATGAGGAGAGGTAAGAAGAAAGTGCGGGTCACAATGGGAGTGGCGGCACCTTTGGCGGATCGGTATGACCTATGTTGGCCGAGACGGTGAACATGGCAGATGGATTGGAGGATGAGGAGGAGGAAGCCTTTCTCAAAGCAAATCCAGAGTTAGTTCCTATCTTCACCATCGATGTGGAAGGCATTACGGAAAGTTACATGCATCAAATTTTGATGTGGCGAATGCGGCCAGCATAGTTTTGGAGGAGGCGATTGAGCCCCAACAAGTAGCAGCGGATTTGGATCTATGGGATATCCTACAATAGGAGAGAAAATTCAAAGAACGGACGAGCCGCGTCACACGAGTTCAAGAGGATGCTCTAGATATGGTTTATCTAGGAGAGGGTGGAGCATCTAAACCAATCAAAGTTAGCACATTGTTGATGGATGAATTCCACAGTGAATTGATTGCCCTCTTGCGGGAATTTTTTGATGTGTTCGCTTGGGATTATGCGGATATGAAGGGTCTGGATCTGAAATTTTACTAGCATCGGGTCAACCTCACTGCCAGATGTGATGCCGACAAAGATACAGAGGTATCATATGAATCCGCATGTGGCCAAGCAAGTGCATGAAGAACTAGAGCATCTGCTATGGGTGGGATTCATTGCACCAATTGAGAATCCATAGTGGATTTCCTCGATTGTCATTGTGCCAAGGAAAAATAAGAAATTGCAGATTTGTGTCAACTATCGCAAGATGAATGCGGCCACTATACCTAATCCATTTCCCTTACTGTACATGGATTCTATGCTAGACGAAGTAATGGGGCATGAGGTGTACTCCTTCTTGGATGGATGTAGCAAGTACAACCAAATCCGAATGACTCTGGAGGACCAACCCAAAATAGCGTTCATCACATCATGGGGGGTCTATGTCTGCACAGTCATGTGGTTCGGATTGCGGAATGCTCCCTCAACTTTTCAGCGGGCAATGTAGGAGATTTTTGGCTCCTATTTGATAGATTTCATGCGGATTTTCCTGGATGACCTCAGTGTGTTCAGCACATTTGCTGAGCACATGGAGCATTTGCAAAAGTGTTTCCAATGATGCAGGGAAGTCTCCTTCAGTCTAAATCCTATGAAGTGCATGTTCGCAGTCCATGGCGGCCGATTCTTGGGGCATGTGATCTCGGCATAAGGAATTGCAGTGGATCCGGACAATGTGGCATGATTATGCAAGCCCCGGTGCCAAAGGAGTGCTTGTGATTCTTGGGCCGAATTCGATGGCATGGCAGACATTTGCGATTCTTGGCTCACATGGTGATTCCCTTGAATGCATTGGCTCATGTGGAACTGAAGGCATTTGTGTGGACTGCAAAGCGCGAGCAAGTGCACCGACAACTCAAGATTCAGCTTTCTAGAGCACCAGTGCTACTTTCTCCAGATTGGGAGAAGAATTTTCATGTGTTCATGGATGCCTCGGATAGAGCTATTGGGAGTGTCTTGATGAAGGAAGATGCGAATAAATGGTATTCCCAGTCTACTACGCAAGCCGACAACTCTCAACGGTCAAAAATAATTATTTTGTCACAGAGCGAGAAGGGATCTATTCCATCAAGAAATTTTGGCATTATCTATTGGGTCGACCTTTTGTATTCCATGTTGATCATTCCGCATTGTTGTATTTGGTAAAACAGTAAGGTCTTATGGGCCAATTGGCACGATGGGTGTTGCTATTGCAAGAATATGATTTTGATGTGATTCATCGGTCGGGCTCTTAGAATGCAGTTACATATCACCTATCCCGCTAGAGTCTATAGAGCTACCAATGGGAGTAGAGGACGAATTTCCTAATGCGGAGCTAGCGGCAATTTTTTGGGGAAATTCTACCATGACAGAGGACGAAGTCGTTCTAGAAGGACCATGGTCATGGTATGATGAGATGCTCTCGTTCCTAACTACTAGCATCATGCCCAAGTACATGAATAGAGACCAGAGGAAATGCTTATCATTGCAGAGCCGATCCTTTGAAGTAGTCCTAGGACAGTTGTACCGACGACCCTTGACAGAGGCACTGTTGTGTTGTGTTCCACCTCATGAGCAGGAGGTGGTGCTCATGGAAGCTCATTGTGGGGTTTCGGGTGGCCATTTTGTGGTCGAAGTCACTGCAAAGAAAGTTTTGCAAGCAAGTTTATGGGGGCCAACCATGCATAAGGATGCCAGATGGTTTGCAAAAAGTTGCAACCTTTGCAATGGTTGGGGCAGCCCATTGATCGAGATCGCATGCCACTTAACCCCATATTGCCTCTGGAGCCATTTTAGAAGTGGGGCCTAGATTGCATGGGACCATTTAAGCCCGCAGCTGCCCGCACAAGGAATTGTTAGACTCTAGTAGCCACCAGGGATTATTGCACCAAATGGGTGGAAGCTTGGTTTTTGCGGGACAATACCACAAAGTCGGTCACAAAATGCCTATACCATGATGTGTTCACTCGGTTTGGATGCCCAATTGAGATTGTCAACGATAGGGGGACTCACTTTGTCCAATAAGTTCATCAAGCAGATGAATTCTTTTTATATGGTGATTCACAAGAAGTCTTCCCCCTATTATCCACAGGCTAATGGATTGGCATAGTCTACAAATCATACTTTCAAGTGGATTATGCCCCTGTTGGTGAATGAGCATAGCACGGATTGGGACGAGAAGTTACTGGCAGCATTATGGGCTTACCGCACATCATTCAAGGTGGCTAGGGGGTTGACTCCTTTTAAATTGGCATTTGGCAATTATGCCGATCAAGCATACTGTTCCGAGTTTGAGGATTGTAGTGGAGGATAACCTTCTTCTATAGGACTGTATGGTATTCCGGTTGGATGTTCTAGATCAATTGGATGATTTGTAGCTGGAGAGCTATTATCTCACCCTGGAGGTTCAAGCACGGTGCAAGCGGAGGGTGGATTTGGCTTCGAAGAAGAAATATTTTGCGTGCGGGCAACTAGTTCTTCTATTCAACACTTGCCTTGGAAGGATGCCGGGGAAGTTGAAATTGCGATGGTTGGGTCCATTCTAGATTTTTCATGATTGCGGATCGACATCGTTTTATCTTGCAGATTTGCAAGGGCATGTACTTCTTTATCCAGTTAATGGTTTTTAGCTTCATCCATACCATCATGATGGCAGTCTTCAGTGCCCAGTTCTAATCTCTAATGAGGCACGAATTTCTTGGGTTGAGGTGGAGGCGGTAGAGCCGCATGAGGACATGTGGGCAGCAAGGTTCCTGGCATGATGACAGCCATGCAATGACCTGTTGTAAGGGCGGGGTATTGGCAATTTGGATTGCAGTTCTTGAGCATTTTTTTGCATGTACCAGTCGCTTGCTTCTTTCTCTTCATCGCACTTAACATTTCTCTTAAGTTCATTCGCCTTCCAGCTTTCATCTGCATTCAACACTCTCTCTTTCCTTCTCCTTCGAATAGCTATGGGGATGGATCATGCTCAGTTTCTTTCTCTTCTACCACTAGTTTACATTGATTTCCAGTTGATCGATGCTTGCCTTAGGCTATTACGTATTCAAAGTTTCAGCAGCATTGATTGGCAGAGGGTACCTGTTCATGCAGCAGTGTTGGCGCTTTGCCAACAGTTGTGGGTAGGATCTACAGTGGAGTTTTTGGAGGAGCATCGGGAGTTGACGGTGCAATTGATTTATAAGCGCCTATTCTTGCCTTTCGATGGAGGAATGATTGTGCAACCAATGTGTTCCATGGAGGCGATGGAGGCAGAGTTTGGAGTTGATGCTCGGGGAGAGTACAAGCTGAATGGGTGCCCGGATGCTCAGATGAGGGATCTCTATTGGTGGATGCTTGAGTCAGTGTTCTTGCAGGCTCAAACTTATACAATTACTCCTAGGACTCGAGGGATGATCGCAGTGGGCTGAATAGCAAGTGGTGCCATGGGGGCGGATTTTGAAGGAGCAGATTCATGCAAAAGCTCTACGGGTGGCGATAGCAGTAGAGAAGAAGCAAGCAGTGAATTCCAAGATTGGGCAGATTCTGGAGATCCTATTCCCCCTGCATTTGGAGTCTACATTGCCTCGATGGTCTACCGCCTTGGTACCTACTCTTGAGCCTGAGGGGCCTGCATAGGAAGAAGCTAAGGCGTCTGTTGGAGAATTGGCTATGAAGCAGCGTAGAAAAAAGCCTTGTCTTAGTCAGGGAGTGGTCTCTACCCTTGCACCCTTGACTCCTTCCCATGCAGGTGGCACGGTGAGTATCTTCACTAGTGGTGTGGCATCCATGCAAATTACTATGTCTACACCACTAGCAGTACGGATCATGGCAAAACCAGTGATGGTGACTCTAGCGACCATTGCATCGGTGAATCTTGGAGGTACTCTGCTGGTGGGCGGCAGTGGATGGAGCAGCCTCAGCAGCATTCAGCAACACAACGTTTAGCAACGATGACTGCGGTGGCCTCTACAATGGTAGTGGCAGTATTTGAGGTGGTGCAGGTGTTGGCACCAAAGGTTTCCATAGCAATTTTTGAGTCTACGTGTGTTTCTCCGGTGTCATCCATCAGGTTTTCTTTGTGGGCACAGCCTGTGAATGTTCAGCTGTAGTTTTGTTCCCAGTTGCTCACTCGGTTGGCCTTGCAAATTGGTGCGGGGGTGATTCTGTGAGAGTGACCAACTTAGAGGCAAAAGTCACGCAGCTACGGATGGAAAATGAGACTCTATAGAGTCAGCAAGAGTAGGTGCGACAACTAGAGGACAGGGTGGCAGTTTTTAAAGCCTAGGTTCAAGTGGCAGAAGTGCATTCAAAGGCCACTCAGCAACTGCATTTGGAGTATGTGTCGAGCATTGAGCATGAGTTACTATGCCGATGTACTACCGATGCATTGGCTAAGTACTTAAGGGCCTTTTTGGGAAATGTCAATGTCAACATGGAGCAGATGGGCTCGCTCCTGAAGGCTCTTCAAGGAGATGTGCATGCGAAATGGGACAGATAGGTGGCAAGATGGAGTGCGGCTATTGTTCCGCAGACAGGTCGAGAGCTAGTTCCACACCAACGCCAACTCGAGATGGATGGAGATGTAGGAGCTAGTGCGGGTCCTGGTCCGCAAGCGGGTTCGCCAGTGTAGATGGGTTCTGGACTAAAGGGGTCTAGTACATCTTCAGGTGGTAGTGGTGGTGGTGCAGATAAGGGGAAAGGAGCTATTGCGGAGTCAGTGCAGATTGCAGAGGATTGGCAAGCCAAGTATGAAGAGTTGGCAGATGGCATTGTGGAAGACATTGTTTGCAAGAGCAAAAGAGTGGATGTGTTGAAGCAGCAGAGGCATTCATTATGACTGTGCTTGGAATTGTGCACCCATTCCTTCAATCTATCACTACCTCCTTGTCCTCCTCGGTGGAAAGAAGCAAAAAAATTTTTGGGAAAGTTTTATAATAAGGAGATGCCTTTTCTTGGATTGCCAGATCCTCCTTCTTATGAACCAATGGTGATTCAGAGACCAGTGATAGCACATGAATAGTGGCAACAATAGTTACCATCGGGTGCTTGGATAGATGAGGTGATGCCCATGGAGCAGTGGTTTGAATAGCAGGTGGTGGATAGTAAGCCACATCCTTTGCACTGGCTGATGGATTTGGAGCAGGATCGTAGACTGAAAATGTGGTTGCGAAAGAGGAAGCTAGAGACTGCAGTTGTTGTTTTGGGTGGAGCGATGACGCAGTTGCATACAGAGTTACCTGAAAGCGATGATGCAGGCTGAGCAAGGTGGGTGTCATTGATGCACCTGTTCAGTACATTTCTAGTTCAGATGAAGAGTAGAACTATGGCGATGGCTGTTGAAGGGCCTCAGAGAATAAAGATAGGAGATTTTTGAAATTCGGGTTGCTTTTGGACAGGCAAAATTGAAGATGTCTGAAATGCGGAGATGCTTTTAGACAAGCAGGAGAAACAACAAAGGATGTTCAGACATGCATTTCGACTAATGAGAGTGGATGTTTTTCTGAATGTTTTTGGAATGAGATGCTTTGTAATTCATGTGTACTGAGTGAAGGGTGAGAATTGGCTTACTGCACCTAGTTCTCTGCCGAGGCTATGCCTAAAATGATTGTTACACATACATTATGCACCATGTAGTTCGCACAGTCCACCGTGAGTGCCATGTGTTATTGCATACCCATGCGGGTTAGCAGCAATGACCAAGAGGGGTATGCGAGGGTAGGTTAGCCGCAAGGGTTGGCGATTCGGATCTCCAAGCATTCGGGTCTTCAATGGCCACTTCCCTAACCGTCTGAAGGTTCAGTGTGCACTATAATGGCCACTATAATGGGTCTTCAATGGCCACTATAATGCGCACGGCCAGAGAGTGGTTGGTTAGTAGCAAGATGGAGCTGCATCTTTTGTGCAAGAAGAGCCACAGTAGCAAGCATTTCAACCTAGCAATAGACGTTCCAACGAGTGGAGGTGGTAGTGGACGTGGACATGGATGCGAAGGCTGGGGTCGTGGTCAAAATCGACCAAGAACCTCTTTGTTTTGCTTGGGCGAAGTCCATTGGCAAAACGAATGCCTAGAGGCTTAGAAATGGGATCGACAATGCGCAGAGCGGCAAAAGATGTTTGGGAAAATGCCCAGCACTTCGATGGTACACATTGTTGATGATGATCCGTTGGTGTGCTTGGGGATTAGTATAATTACCCGTGCTGGTACCAAGCTACGAGGACCGATTCCCAAAAATGGTGAGACAAGATGTTGGATTGGCCAGCCCAGGAACACATCCGACACCAAGTCTACGAGTTGGTGATGAAGGAGCCACCATTGATGTCACTAGCAGAGTCCGTAACGACACCCAGTGAAGCACGTAAGGTGCAGTTTGCAGAACCGGTTGTCTAATCAGAGGTGAAGACTCAAGCCAAGTTCAAGCTCCACTTACCAACGAATGTTCCAAAGGCAGTCAAAGCAACTGCATTGTTGGTCCTAAACCAAGCCAAGAGGCGGGCAAATTCTTCACAAAGGGAGTTGAGATTTCATTGAGCAGATTGCTTAACCTAGTCTCGGGATTCCACTGACAATTGTTACATTCCCTGCACACGAAGTCTAAAACAGAAGAGGTGGAGCTATGTCAACCTGATTCACGCCCAGTTCTGGTAGTCCCTTTGACCGACATGAGAATTTTGGTTATATCCGCAAAGGAACAAGGACGGACTTTTGCTCAAGTGCTAATAGATGGCAGTTCGGGGATCAATATCGTCACTTCGAAGACCTGCCCAGAAATGGGATGGATGTCTTGGGAGATGGCACCGTTCTTAGTCCACAAGGCTAATCAACATCAGGTTAGACCACCCAGAATCTTACGGGCTATTATGTTAAAGGTGGCGGGCATAGCATTCGTAGTGTCCTTTGTGGTGCTCAACATGGAAGCCGCAACACTGGAGTATAGCATCCTTTTGAGTAGCCCTTGGTTGCAGCAAGCAAAAGTCAAGCAAAATTGGGAGCAAAAAATAATTTCCATGAGGAGAGGTAAGAAGAAAGTGCGGGTCACAATGGGAGTGGCGGCACTTTGGCGGATGCGGTATGACCTGTGTTGGCCGAGAGGGTGTCCAAAGGGCCAAATTCGCGCCATGGTGGGCTTTTGCATTTTTGGACACCCCATGATGTCCCGACCAACTTTGCCTTCTCTGCCACAGTCAAATTCCTCCTACATTTGCCAAAAATTGACATTGAAATGGCCAAAGTTGTCAAATTTCTTCGTCTACCCCTTCAAAATCTATATTTCTTCGTAGAAAATCATGAAATGCATCAATCCTTTACAAGGTGATGTAGGAAAATCTCAAATTTTGGTTTTTAAACACTCCATCTAATCAATGTGGTGCCATGGTCAGATCCCTTCTACATATGTATTGGAATGGCCAAACTTGGCAAACAACATTTTATTGACTTGTAAGTTACATCAAAATGTGATATAACTTTTGTGTGCAAGGTTTTTAAACACTCCATCTAATCAATGTGGTGCCATGGTCAAATCCCTTCTACATATGTATTGGAATGGCCAAACTTGCAAACAACATTTTATTGACTTGTAAGTTACATCAAAATGTGATATAACTTTTGTGTGCAAGCTGATATAAAAAAAGATGCAATATTAAAAACAACAGATAATTAAAATAGACATAACAAAAGATTCACCATTCGGCCATAGGTACATGAAATTTTTTTGCTTTAGATAGAAGAATATTATTAGAAATAGGTGTTTGTATTTTAAATTGTATTACAAAGAGGCTTCATAGCCTATTTTTCTTCTTCTTCAATCTAATACACCAATAATAGGGTTCCTTGACTAAGTCCTTAGAAAGACCACTATGCTATTTAGAATCTCACGTTCAACTCGTAAGTTCTTATAATCTCATGTACAACACATTGGAATGGATCACGTAGGTTGCCTTGGGTAAATATTGTGAATTCTCCATGCCTTCTTGTTCCAAATGGATAGATTCTCCATTCTTGCTTGCTACTACACACATGAAGAAACATCATTTTAGAAATTTAAATTTAAATAGATGTAATGCATCATGTGAATTCTTCTTCTTCAATAAACTTTTGGACTTCAAGACATACATTAGCAGCATCACAAGCTCCAGGCATCTCATTTGCATCACCATTCCCTTCAAGTCCTACATCACCTCCAAAACAACTTGCTCATACATGACTTTGTGTCTTTCAATATGAACATTCCATATCATCCATAGCAAAAGCAATGAACCACTGTGGATAATCCAAAGTAAGAAATTACATTAAAACACTACGAAATTAACATTTTATCTCATATTCTCCTCTTTAGAGCACCTACTGAGGTTCAAGATGCTTCTTTTCTTGAAAAAAATAATTGACATGGATCACATATTGATCATGCAACTATACGGTCACATGGTAACTCGGGGGGGTCACTCATCATATGTAACCCTATCATGTGAGTTCAATACAAGGATATTTTTTATTTCTAAAATTTACAGAAATAAATATACATAAGGGCCTATATAAAATAGTTTTGGAAAAAATTTACAGATTTGTATAGAAAAGGGGTACATTTTATTAATGCAAAAATTTATAGATAAGGGATTTTAAATATAGGCCTTGAACGCACGTGATATAGAGGGTTTATAGATAGTGACCCCCCTGAGCATGGTAACATGGGACATCTCCTCAAATAGTGCCATCAATAGTCACAGAGTTTATAGAGACTGTGACAGTCCATGATAGAAGGTAGGTGATGTTTGAGAAGGGATGAGAAAGACCATGAATGATTACGAGGGAGGAGAAGCAAGCGGAGGACTAGGTGTGAGGATGAAGGTAAACAAATACGCATGAGTAGGAGGAGTAGAAGCAACAGGAGCAGGCATGAGCATAAGGAGTCAAGAGGAGCTTGCATGAGTAGGAGGAAGGAGGAGTAGGCATGAGCATGAGGGAAGATGAGAATGGATGAGCATGATGGAGGAGGAGGAGCAGGAAAAAGCAGCAGGGGGGGGAGGAGGAGGATGCATGTGGGAGGAGGGAGGAGGAGGCGTGTGGACAAAGGGAGGAGGAGGGGGGGAGGGAGGAGGGAGGCAATGGGAGGGAGGAGGAGGAGGAGGAGGAATGGGATGTGTGGAAGAGGAGGAGGGAGGAGGGAGACAAGGAGGAGGACTTGCATTAGGCCTAATCCATTTCTTAACCCACCTAGGTAGGGGGAGTTAGGACTCCCTTGGACCCCACAAGAGGACTTGCATTAGGCCTAATCCATTTCTTAACCCATTCCTTATGAGGCCCTTTTGAGACCCCATTTCTCCCCTAATGAAATAACCCTTTGAATAGGGGCCCCCCGATTGAGATAGTACATATTAATTAATCAGTTGTTGCAAGGAGGAAGGGAGTTTTGATAAAAATTCATGTGTGGGTGATGGCATGTTTGAGAAAATTTGATAAATTAATAGGAGATAGCTCCAGAAGCTGATTGAGGCAGAACTCTCTTAGCAGCACAGTCGATTCTCCATGTATCCTCTAGGGACTCCACCTCCTTTCTTATCTAAGTTCCTTCTACGATAAGCATCTGCTTCACATGAAGTATCTAGGTTGCAACTAATTGTAATGCAATGTTAGCTTGCCCACCTACTAACAGGTTCCATACTTCCACTCTTGAGTTTTGATTCCAGTTATGGGATGGTATTCAAGATTTGGTTTTTTGGTTTGTGCACAATTGTATCCATAGATCAAGAAGTGAACAAATTCATTATGCAGAATGAGGGGAAGCTCGTTGATACCAACTATCCTTCTATATTTCATAAAACACACATGAGGATATCGATCAGGTATTTAGCACAGTCTGGAGAGAGTTAAAACACAAGGACTTGGAGATGATGGATGACTTAATAAGAAAATATGGGAGGCAAGTTAGTGGCCGCAAGGAAGGTACATTATGCTCCATGGTCGAAAGGATGTATGATTAAAAGAGCTTTATTCTACATTCCATACAAAAAGATGGTTTAATTTTTTGAATCTTGAAGAGTGTTATATTTTATGTGCTATCATTTTAGTGTCACAATATTCACAAATCATAGTATGATTTTATATATTTTCTTAAGAGAACATATGTAAATATTGGTAAAACTTTAAAGTTTTAAGCATAAAAGTTTCACATTTTGGTGAAAGTTTCAAAGATTTCCCTATCTGGGGCATAAAATCTTTGAATACTTATAAAAATTTTCACTTCTTAAGAAAACTGAAATGGAAAAATCATCCATGGAACTATCTCTATCATGCCACTCTTTGTAGTAATTTCAAGATAATGATTCATGACAAATATAGCCCAGCAGTCAAATTAATTAATGCACAAATAATAAGCATTAGATGGAGAATCCCATTTCTTAACTAGAGAGATCTCGCATCCTTTTTAAGTTTTTTTTCAAAGTTGAATTAGAAAATATCTCCTTTTCGACACACGTGATACACTAACATTTTGTGAGTGAACCTCACGAGGTGGAGTGTAAGCTAAACCATTGAAAAGGCAATCAAGCCATATCTTCTACCACTCTTAAAATTTTTTGAATATCTCATATACAATCAAAATACGTTCATATTCTCCCAATATATCATTAAAAAGTTGGTACCTTTTCCTTTAGAAGTCAAAGAATGGCGAACCCCCAAAATTTATAATTTACGACAATCTTCCTTGTAGACATTTCAACTAGAAGAATTCTAAAAAAATTCCATTAACTTGAAATAACCCTTCGAATAGGGGCCCCCCGATTTAAATAGTACATATTAATTAATCAGTTGCTGCAAGGAGGAAGAGAGTTTTAATAAAAATTAACGTGTGGGTGATGGCATGTTTGAGACGATTCGATAAACTAATAGGACACTAGTACACATGCATCCTATTGCGATACTTAAGTACCGACGTTTAGCATGCGTAGGGTGCTAATTGTCAGTATTGAAAGCGGGCTTCGTTGTTAAGGGTTGCTATATAGCGACTTTAGGCAAACGTCGCTATATAGTGATGCTTGCCTAAAGTCGCTATATAGCGACCCTGATTAGATTGGTAATGGTCGTTATATAGCGACACTGAGACAGTTTCCTATAGCATCGTTTTACAGAGAGTTTTTTTTCCCATACTGACCTTAAAAGATAGTTTTTTCCAATGACAGTTTTTTTCATTTTCATACATGTTTGATCCTTTGAGAGAATAAAAGTACAAGAGCATGTACATCAAGCCTTTGAAGCTCATATATTCATGTCCAAGTTTGAGATGAAAAAAATCAATGAAGAGCATTTACATCAACAGCTTCATCCTGAGCCAACTCGAACGTGCCAAACAAGTCTATCTCTAACTCTATAACGAGTTGATCTCCTATATCATCATTATACTCTAGCATTGTACATTCACCTAAGAGTACTTGATTATCTTCTTCAATAAAGTGTGGTGATTCTTGATGATCGTCATCTTCTTCCTCAATATCATGATCTCCATCTTCCTCCCGTACGATGTCATTATGTGCATCTTCCTCTTGGCTCATATTGTGATCTTCATCTTCTTCGCTAGATCCATCTGGATCAATTGGATCTGGCATTGGTAGTGGCATCTCCATATCCACATCTCTATCTTAAGAAATTTGCTTACTTCGTGGTGCAACTTGGATCACGTACCACCATCTTGGATCAGAATGATCCGGATGAAAAACCAGCTATATTGAAGATGGGTGCCAAATGCCATCAATTATATATATGAAATTATGCTAAGTACATGTATCAATGGATCTTTAAAAACGAAAGCTTCGATTAATTAAATTATTAGTATGCACCTGCTCACAGTGCTTGGGAAGAACAAAAGTATCACTTTCATTGGTCCAAAGTTGGGTGGAGTCTATTGCAAAGAAACCGCTACTGTCTTTTCTCACTATTGCATGGGGACAGTTGTAAATAGTTCTAAACCATTTTACATCAAGAATGAAAATACTAAATCGTTTGAAATCAATTTCACAGATTTCGCGTATGGTTTCACAATAATCCAACTGTGAGGAGAGTTGGTATCCGAAGCACTTGCTCGGTTTTCTTGTGTGAAGTTAGCCATGACTCCACAATCATACGTGACTCTCTTTGAATCGATGCGTTCCACGTGAAAATGTCGTCCATATGACCATAATGCACTGTACTTTTTGTATTGTAAAAGAGCATCATTAAAACAATGAAAATACATCTATTTTATAGCGTATATTGTCACAAATAATTACTTAATTACGTCAAGAGGTGAGAAACTTACATGCATCATACATCCAGATGATAACTCTCACTTGCGCTCGTTTATTGTGTCTCCATCGCGTTCGGCTTTACATAGAGCCAGTTGTAGCCAATTAAGTGACATGGGAGTGGGGAGAACGGCGAGATCTCGTGGATATGGTTGCGATCGCTTGTACATTACTCTGAATATTGTCCTTGCATTTATTCTTTCTGCTTTGGCCGCTTCATATCTCTCAATACACTTCTGCATCTCCTTGCTATTGAGGATACAAAATTTATTGAATTTCTCTATTTGCTCTTTGCTCATCTTTCTTTTAATCCCTTTTCCTTGGGGAACCTCGCCAATGATGCGATCATCATCCTTGTTATGCCAAGCTTGCGGCATATCGGGATCCGTGGATGCAAGAAACTCCGTGATATATACTAATGACTCACAAGCCATCCCTCTGCCATGCTTGCTTCTGGTCTTACTCTTTGTCTTACAAATCCCTTCAAAGTTTTCATAAACTGCTCGAGAAAAAACATCCACCGACCATGAACGGTACCTACAATGGCCACCTCATCAACTTTGTGCACAAGCAAGTGCACTTGAGTTGTCATAATGCTTGAGGGAAAGTGCTTCTCAAGAAAGCATACGGCTTCGATGGATTCCATCCTAGCCTTCTCGATGCTCGACATAGAGATCTCTTTTTGAGATATCCACCTATTTCACATGCCCATGTAAGATATATTCATAATCAGTCTACAGATTATTCAGCTTAAATTGAAGAAAATACAATCAATGTGATTTGATAGTAAGCATACCTCACAATACCACGGATCTTGAATATAGCATTTCTAACATCTTCTTGTAAGCACCCTTTTATTGTAATTGGGAGGATGAACTATCAAAGCAACAAAGCAGTCATGTCAACAATATAACATAATCATAATTACACTGACGCATCACGATTATCGGTACACAAATCCTACAGCTTAGAATACCTGTAAGACCTTGTGCCAATCATGGGACTTGAGCCCACTAAGCTTATTGTCCTTTGAAAATGGTCCTTTCAAGCAATGCATGTACCCTGTGGGTGTTTGAAAAGAGGCAATGTCCGGCTTGACCGTTGCTTCCTCTCTCGTAGAGAGAGTCCATGTTGCTTTCGGGAGGATAACTTTTCCTGAAGCACGCACTTGGGGTCACAAACGAGACATCCTATTCATACCACACAAGTCTTCTCGCACTCCTCTCAATTCTTTGGAACCAACCAAGTGTGCCCAAATAGTACCCCCCACATTCTTGAAGATATGCATGGGATCCAAGAGATGATTGATTTGTAACTGACCCCAATAAGGAAGCTCGTGAAGATGGATAGCCTCTTCATACCATGAGGAGGTTCCTCTCCATTCTCCCTCCAAGCCTGAATCTAGTCACTTACCTTTAAATATGGTGGTGGTGGACCACACTGACCTCCACGCGCGAGATGGTCTAGTGGAAGGTATCGAGCATGACCTTCATAAATATTTTTCGTCATATGTTTGCAGTATCGTGCAAGCGATTTCAAATCCAGTCCGCATTAAATAGGATAAGCATCGTACCCACTTGTAACAAGTCTTGCATGCGTGCATGAATGTGTTAGTATAAGACATGCATGCGAAAGAGAGTCATAAAAGCATAATCCTATATTATACATGTAAAGACACAACCACATACCTACGCAGTCTCCATATCTTGGGTAGTCATGCATGGTCCACATCAAGATACCCTTGACCAAAATATCATTCGTATCTCTGACATCACGTGTACATGTGATGTAGTGCCCCTAAAAATAGAATCCATCATGTCCACCATACCCTCGTCATCATTTGGGAGACTATAGTCTTGCTCAAAGTGTGAAGGTATATGCGCACCCTCGCCACCATCCTCATCCTGTTTCAAGATTTCGTGTAAATATAAGATCTTGTCTCAAGGTTTTGTGTCATAATGGTATCCAATATTAACCGTCCACTCAAATAGCATTGACTTACCGATGATCCATCACCACGTGCAACACCAACGGTGGGTACTAGTTCGGGCTCCTCCCCATACATCCGCAAGTGGCACATGATGATACGACGTTGATGTCGTACTTCTCGCTTGCAATGAGTGCAATGAGAATACAACCTCTTCGTAAGCCACTCTGTGCTCCCGGGCATTGGCGCATCATCTGATGAGCTTCCACTCATCCCTTCCATCTGCACACTTCCAAAATCACAACATGAGCTGCAAGGAAATCTATTAAGATCCAAAAAATAGCCACCCATGAGCTTCTTTTCTCTCTTTTAACAATAAGTACCTTAAACCGTCGCTATATAGCGATGCTTTTTGGATATAAACGTCGCTATATAGCGATGCTAGGGGCTTAAACCCGAAACCTTGCGTGACGCTATCTTTGACATCTCTATTGCGACAAAAGCAAAAATCTCTCCTCCCATCTTATATTTGACGACCTCGCTTTCCTCCTCTCTATTCTCTACTCCTCACCCCTACCCAGCCCCTCTCCTAACACTTGTGCTCCCTCTCCACTCTTCTCCCTCTCTGCTTGTGTGAAAAGAAGTTTTTCAAGAAGGTGAGTCTCTTTAAGCAATGTAGGTTTATTTTTTGTGAGATTTTGTTTTGTGAGTATTGAAGCATGTTTCTCCTTGTATTGCTAAGGCTATGTGCTAGTTTTCATGCTTGATTTTCAGAGGTTAAGGACAAAAAACGAGATTTGGTGAAAGAAAGAAAACTCATCTCTTCTCTTTTTGGTATTTCTCTTCCTTCTCTTTCTCCTTCTTTGTAGGCTTATGCTTTCTCCTTGTTTGTAAGCTTATTATTTCTCCTTGTTTGTAGGCTTATGCTTGTCTCCTCAATCCAATCCCTTTGAGAAGTTGCTTCTCTAAACTCCTCCTTCCTCTTACTAATTATTTGAAAAATGGTATGTTTCCTCTCTTTTGTAGAGCCAGTCCACAAAACACCGAGCGGGACTATTCTAGGTAAGAAAGTTCTTTCTCTTTTTTCCTTTTGTTATTTTTGTTATTTGCATTGGCCTGTAGCTGGGTGTAGGAACCTTCTCTTCCCCTCTCTTCTCCTCTCTTCTCTTATTCCCTCTTCTTTCCCTCTTTTCCCCTCTTCCTTCTCTTCTTTTTCCCTCTTCTTTTTTCCCTCTTTCAGCAACAAATTATTTAATGTGGTTGCACGTAAATCTTACTATATCTCAAGCAGAAGCCATCACAAAGCTGACTATCTTGCCAGAACTATCTATGGATGTTCTTATAGAAGATACCCTTATATATGATATAGAATAATAGTGAAAGTTTTTTGTGCTGTCGAATTAGTCTCACAATTTTCACAAATCGTAGTATGAATTTATATCTTTTTATGAAAAGAACATATGTAAATATTTATAAAAATTTAAAGTTTTAAGCGTAAAAGTTTCAAATCTTGGTGAAAGTTTCAAACCTTTTCTTATAATTTGGGGCATAAAATCTTTGAATACTTATGTAAAATTTTCACTTCTTAACAAAACTGAAATGAAAAAATCATCCATGGAGCTATCTCTTCCATGCCACTCTTTGTAGCAATTTCAAGATAATGATTAATGACAAGTATAGCCATCGGTCAAATTAATTGATGCACAAATCATAAGCTTCAAATGGAGAATCCCATTTCCTAACTAGAGAGATCTGGCATTTTTTTGAAGTTTTTTTTCAAAGTGGAATTAGAAAACCTCTCCTTTTGGACACATGTGATACACTAACATTTTGTGAGTGAACCTCATGAGGTGGAATGTAAGCTAAACCATTGAAAATGCAATCAAACCATATTTCTACCACGCTTCTGGTCTTACTCTTTGTCTTACAAATCCCTTCAAAGTTTTCATAAACTGCTCGAGAAAAAACATCCACCGACCATGAACGGTACCTACAATGGCCACCTCATCAACTATGTGCACAAGCAAGTGCACTTGAGTTGTCATAATGCTCGAGGGAAAGTGCTTCTCAAGAAAGCATACAGCTTCGATGGATTCCATCCTAGCCTTCTCGATGCTCCACATGGAGATCTCTTTTTGAGATATCCACCTATTTCACATGCCCATGTAAGATATATTCATAATCAGTCTACAGATTATTCAGCTTAAATTGAAGAAAATGCAATCAATGCGATTTGATAGTAAGCATTCCTCACAATACCACGGATCTTGAATATAGCATTTCTAACATCTTCTTGTAAGCACCCTTTTATTGTAATTGGGAGGATGAACTATCAAAGCAACAAAGAAGTCATGTCAACAATATAACATAATCATAATTACACTAACGCATCACGATTATCGGTACACAAATTCTACAGCTTAGAATACCTGTAAGACCTTGTGCCAATCATGGGACTTGAGCCCACTAAGCTTATTGTCCTTTGAAAATGCTCCTTTCAAGCAACACATGTACCCTGTGGGTGTTTGAAAAGAGGCAATGTCCGCCTTGACCGTTGCTTCCTCTCTCATAGAGAGAGTCCATGTTGCTTTCGGGAGGATAACTTTTCCTGAAGCATGCACTTGGGGCCACAAACGAGACATCCTATTCATAGCACGCAGGTCTTCTCGCACTCCTCTCAATTCTTTGGAACCAACCAAGTGTGCCCAAATAGTACCCCCCACATTCTTGAAGATATGCATGGGATCCAAGAGATGATTGATTTGTAACTGACCCCAATAAGGAAGCTTGTGAAAGATGGATAGCCTCTTCATACCGCGAGGAGGTTCCTCTCCATTCTCCCTCCAAGCCTGAATCCAGTCACTTACCTTTAAATATGGTGGTGGAGGACCACGCTTACCTCCACGCGCGAGATGGTCTAGTGGAAGGTATCGAGCATGACCTTCATAAATATTTTTCGTCATATGTTTGGAGTATCGTGCAAGCGATTTCAAATCTGGTCCACATTAAATAGGACAAGCATGGTACCCACTTGTAACAAGTCCTGCACGCATGCATGAATGTGTTAGTATAAGACATGCGTGTGAAAGAGAGTCATAAAAGCATAATCCTATATTATACATGTAAAGACACAACCACGTACCTACACAGTCTCCATATCTTGGGTAGTCATGCATGGTCCACATCAAGATACCCTTGACCAAAATATCATTGGTATCTCTGACATCACATGTACATGTGATGCAGTGCCCCTAAAAATAGAATCCATCATGTCCACCATACCCTCGTCATCATTTGGGAGACTATAGTCTTGCTCAAAGTGTGAAGGTATATGCGCACCCTCACCACCATCCTCATCCTGTTTCAAGATTTCATGTAAATATAAGATCTTGTCTCAAGGTTTTGTGTCATAATGGTATCCAATATTAACCGTCCACTCAAATAGCATTGACTTACCGATGATCCATCACCATGTGCAACACCAACAGTGGGTACTAGTTCGGGCTCCTCCCCATACATCCGCAAGTGGCACATGATAATACGACGTTGATGTCGTACTTCTCGCTTGCAATGAGTGCAATGAGAATACAACCTCTTCGTAAGCCACTCTGTGCTCCCGCGCGTTAACGCATCATCTGACGAGCTTCCACTCATCCCTTCCACAACAACACAAAGCAACTATAGACGCACTTGGTAGACGTGCAAAATAGCGGGCGCATCTATAGGCGTTGCTCTAGTAGAGAAATTACGGGCGCGTCTATAGGCGCAGCTAAACGCTCGTCTATTTGCGCGTAAATCACCGCGTTTATTTACGTGTTAGACCTGAGAAAATACGGACCCATCTAACATCCCGTTTATTAGAGCGTCTATTTGCGCGTGTATTTGCGTGTTTATTTGCGTGTTTACACTGAGACTCAGACGTGCATTTAGACGCATAAATAGACGCGCTCCAGAGAATACAGAAAGTGAGATTTTGGTGTACATCATTGCTTTCCAAACATTGCCCATGATTACCAAAGCACATAATTTTTTGCAAGCCCACATATACAAGAATTAAGGGAAATGAGGAGAATGAGACAATATGTAAAATAGTTTTGCCAATATCAATTGTGGGGCTACAGTTCAATCTCATCCTCAATGAGATCAACCCTTGCCAAACTATCTACTTCAAAATCCAAACAAGTGTTTAGATCTACAAATACATTCAACCCACTACTACTTGTGCCACTCATGTGCTCATCGAAATCAAGATCTCCAATGGTAGGCTCGTCCTCACGGATAATGCCGGCCTCAATATCTATATCTCCTATCTCATGATCATCCTCCTCTCTTGTATCACGGTCATCATCACGTCCATGGCCATGATCATCCTCCATACGCTCCATATTAGTAAATGTACTATACATCACTTTGGAACGTGGCATAATAGGTATGACATGCCACCACCTATTATTATCCACCATTGGTTGATAGACAACCTAATTCAAACACAAATACAATCATGTTACTTTTGTTGCATCAAATATTTAAAAGCGAGTATTTTTATATGTGTGCACAGTACCTGTTCACATTGTTGCAATAGTATTAGTGTGTCCTTCCTACTTTGCCAAAACTTTGTGGAGTCAATAGTTACAAAGCCACTTGCATGGCGTTTGATTGTTGCATTAGGGCCTCTTTCCACCATGTCCTTAAACCACTTTACATCCAAAACATACACAAAGAAGCGTCGAAAGTCAAGCATAATGATATCTTGGATTATGCCACAATAATCATCCATGGCTCCATTGGCTCCCTCAAAGCTAGCAATGACACCGTAATCTTGTGTGTTTCTCTTATCATCAATCCGTTGTGTTCGAAAATGCTTGCCCTCACACCATATAGCATTGAACATAGTGCACTACACCAAGAAAAAATCAATTAAATAAGCAATCTAAATTATAAAAACCTCCTAACTTATGCATAACATTCTATATACCGACCTTGCTCATGCATCCCCTAGCATACTCCCATTCTTCCATTGTGATATGCATCCCCTCGTGTTTCTCTGCTTTCTCCATTTCATCAAGTAGCCAATCCACATGAATATCCTTCAAAAGTGCTCTTAGACGCAGAGGGTATGGCACACGAGATCCGTGGTGTGTACGAAAGAGGGCCCTTTCTTCTTGTCTTCTTGCCTTTGCATCCTCGTATCTTGTCACCCATCTTTTCATCACATCACTATTAAGCACGCAAAAGAGGTTGATACTATTACGCAACTCCGTGTCTATTACTTTGTTGCGTCCTTTTCCTTGAGGCACAATAGAGGTCATCCTTAGGTCGTCATCATCTCTTCATAGTCGTGGGAGAGAGCTATCCACATCAACAAGAAACTCAGAAATATATACAAGTGACTCTTGTACCAACCAACCCTCGGCCATGCTACCTTCGGGTCTTGCATTTTGTCTCACGAAGCCCTTCAACATCTTCATGAAGCGCTGGAGGAAGAACAACCATCGTGCATGTATAGTACCGCATATAGCAATCTCATCCACCAAATGTACTATGAGATGTAGTTGGCTTGTGAGAATAGAACGTGGAAATGTCTCCTCCACTAAACAAACCACCTCCACTGACATAACTCGAGCATTCTCAAGCGTGGTGGGATCTATTTCCTTTGAGCTCACATACCTCACAAGCTCGCCCATCTTGTAAATACAATCTTTCATGTCCTTTGATGCACTACGTGAAATGCTAGTAGGTAGTATGAACTGAACCCGCGAGGAGGTGGTTGATTAGTTGCTTATAGCTATTCACTCACAAATTTGAAAGGAAAAAGACATTATGCATATAAAATACTTACTTGGAGCATCTTGTGCCAATCATGAGATTTCAAGCCATATAATTGCTCTACACCTCTTTTCTTGCTCTTTGTAAAGGCTCCCTTCAAACACCTCATGCATCCAGTGGGAGTACGAATTGTAGTAATAGCGCGCTTCACCGTCGCCATCTCTAGCTTTGATAACATCCACGGTGCACGAGGTAAAAAAACATGCCCATTTGGTCTCTCTTGAGGCCAAGCTTCACGCATCCTCCCTGTAGTACGTAGATCCTCCCTTATGCCTGCCAAATCTCGTGTCCCATTCAAATGCTCCCAAATGGTAGATGCCACATTCTTGAAGATATGCATGGGATCGAGCAAGTGATTGATCTTGAGGTGGGACCAATATGGTAAACGATAAAAGATGGAGTATCTAAACAAAATAAAGTGTTACTAATTAGGAAAAAAGGGAGCTCATTTTGGGGCCCTGTAAGAAATTCACTATTTTCTCTTTTCTCTCTCTACAAAAGCAAGAAAATATGGATACTTGCGTGAGAAATGTCAGTGTGAAAAGGAATAAATATATTCTTTCACATGCTTTACATTCAATGTTCATATAAGAGCAACACTTTTCTGTGCAGAATTTGGTGATTCTGACACCGCAGACGCGTCCGGAACGGCCCAAAACCCCAAAAACGACACTGGAAACGCTGGAATCGGACATCCGGAGGCCCAAAAAGGGCCAAAAAAGGCCGAAAAGTGGGATTTGCAGCAAAATGCGATCTGGCACCTTTTGAAATTTCAAAAGTGCCATATCGCATTTTGCTGCAAATCGCGTTTTTTGACCTTTTTTGGCTGTTTCCGGGCCTCCGGATGTCCGATTCCAACGTTTCTAGTGCCGTTCTTGGGGTTTTGGGCCGTTCCGGACGCGTTTGCGGTGTCAGAATCATCAAATTCTGCACAGAAAATAGATTTTTAAAGATTCAAATCAGATCACCTAATTAATGTGACATGCTTCTACGAACATATAGTACTATTTCTTTTTCTTATTTTCATCTTCTTTTGTTGAATTTTCAACGTTACGTTGGCCTACTCCTAATTGGTTGAGAGCCTATTTTCTCTCTCTTCTAAAAGGCCCCAAAATGAGCTCCCTTTTTTCGGCGGCGTGCAATCTTCACTTTCAACCAATATAGCCAATCTTTACTTCCAGCCAATAGTTACAAATCCTTACTGGCTCATGCCAAGTGGTGGAGGAGTCGTGGAACCGTCCCAAATTCTCATCCAATCTCCCGCGGTGAGTGATTGTGGGAGGACTTCATTCCAAGGGGCAACATATCTAGGATGATCAGGTGGGAGAAATCGATGGTGATTCTCATAGAGGACCTTATTCAATGCGTCTGCCCGTGAGGCAACTAGCAAAGGACCACAAACAGGACATGCATGGTAACCCGATGTAGTGAGACCTGAAACAATAGATGCAATTAAGAGTGGAAGGTGGGTTTATGGTGCCACGTCCTTTGCCTATTCATAATTAAAAAATGCAATGCTTACCTGAACACTCGCCATAGCCTGGGAAGTCATGCATCATCCACATCATTCACATCATGCACCTCGATACCTCTCCAAAGTATCTCTAGCTCATCAATCAAAGGCTCCAAATAAACATCAGGGTTTTTGACTTTATGTTTCCCTGGAATTAGAAGGGACAGCATGACATGTCCTTTCTTAATAGCCATAGAGGGTGGAAGATTGTAATTCACTAATACCACTAGCCATACACTGTAAGACGTGCTTTTGAGACCAAATGGGTTCACACCGTCCATACCCAATCCAAGTCTCAAGCTCCTAGGTTCTTTCTTGAAGCTTGGCCATGTGTCTTCAATATGCTTCCATGCAGGATAGTCCGCGGGAGTTCTCCACTTGCCATCGGTTGATCGATGGGAGGAATGCCATGACATGAGCTCTGCAATAGATTTGCACTTGAACATATGTTGGATGCGAGGGATTATGGGAAAATGTCGCAATACCTTACGAGGCATGTCCAAGGTTTTGAGATCTGCTCTATATCTTGCCTCTCCACAAGTAGGACACTCTCTTGCATCCTTATGTAGTCCACGAAACAAAACGCAATCGTTGACACATGCATGGATGCGCTTGTAATCTAATCCTCCAAGAGAGGTCACATGTTGCCTTGCCATATCTCTTGAGGTCGGTAATTTATTCTCCCTTGGAAGCATTTTACACAATAGCCTGCACGTGAAGACCATAAATGAGGAAAAGCATTCGAGTAATTGACCCACTAGCATGATTCACCATGTTTGCAAAATCGACTTTAAAGCTTACTTGAGTAATGCATTCAAACTTGCATTGCTCCATCCATAGATGGTTTGCAAGTTTAGTAACTCAAGGGAGGCACGTAGAACAGAGAATGTGCACCCCTCAAATAGTGGAGTCGATGCTGCGGTAAAAAGATCATCCTGCTCCATGCTACTATCCCTCCCTTGATGGACATATAAATCCCGCACCATATCATCAAACACCTCCTCCTCCACGGCTTCATGAGGTAATGGTGGAGGGCTACTATCACCATCACTCCATGCATCCGTAACGGTCCCTCCTGAAGATCCCACCTCATATCGCCGACGCTTCGCCTCCTCACGACGGGCATAGGGTAACATGTGCGGGTGTGGCATTGCATCCTGTATCAAATTAAAACGGGATCATAACTCAAACATATGAACACCCATAGGTATCTCAATCAACCTTAACTTACAAACCCTTACCCTGTTTACGGTCACATCCCATTCTCCATACTTTGAGATATGATTGAGCGTAATCCTACATGCACGATACATGTTTCCTCGACATCGATCACACAGACATTTGATTTTTTGCTCCAACCACATTTCGCGATGGTGGATACGGAGGGATTCATCCTCACTGGAGCTGCTTGTTGAAGATGGAGACATCCTACAAACAAACAACCCACCAAATTTGCTCTTCTTCAAATGCTTAACTTAAAAACTCTGTGTTGCGTCTATCGCCGCGTCTATCGTCGCGTCTAATGTCGCGTCTACCTGCGCATCTGTACGCGCGTCTACTCTGTGTATTTAAATGCGCCCGTAGATGCGCTAATAGACGCGACTATAGACGCATGTACTCTGTGTATTCAGACGCGACTATAGACGCGACTTTTAAACCTGCTTTTCGGCGCACCGCTCGCTTTGCTTTACTTTTCACTACTTAAACTTCGCGAGCGGCTTTCTTCCTTCTTTATTAGCAGTTCTATAGATTCGAAGCTTAAGAGAGAGCCTCCCATACACAGTTCCAAGCTTTCACTCAAGAGAAAGGGACCGTACCTACACTTGCTTCCAAGCCTAAAGAAGAGGAGGAGTACGAACAAGGAGAAGAAACAAGTTTGGAAAAGAAAGATCCTTCCATACCTTTTTCCAAGTAAGTCCTTTTGAAGTTGTTCTTGCTTGCTCTTTCCAGTTTTGTACTTTCTCGCATCCACGAAACGCAGCATCTAGGTATGAGCGACACGTTCTTTTGTCGAGCGAAATGTCCTTTTTGACTTTTTAGTATTCTCGCCTGTCGGAGCGCGTGTATAGAGGCGTCTGAGGGCGCATCTAAACATGCATCTACAGGCGCGTCGATCTACGCGGCTAGCTTGTTACAGACACACACTGACGCGTATGTAGACGCTCACACAGGCGCTCTGTTAAACGGAGTTTTAAACGCACTGTTAGATGCGCTTTTAGACGCCCTGTTAGACGGATGTTTAGACGAACTGTTAGACGCGCTGGTAGATGCGCTTGTAAACGCATTGTTAGACGGATTGCTGAACGGACTGTTAGACGCGCTTTTACTTGAATTGTTAAACGCTCTGTTAGATGCGTTTATAGACGCGAAGATTAGACGGGTCTATAGACGCGCTCTGATAGAGCCTCTTTTTTTTTCCCCTTTCTTCTCAGCTCCCAAAGTAATAGATTTGTTTCCTTTTTTCTAGTTTAACATGTGGGAAGGAAGTGCTTCTAGCTCACCTGATCCGCGGGAATCGATATGGAAGGATTTATATAACATTTTAGGGCACCCTCCTAGTCCTGCGGAGTTATACAGGTACATGATGGGTACCCTTAACACTCCCCAGGAGTCAGCACTACAGACTCCGAGCCACCCCACACCGCCTGAGATCACCCCAGTGGAGTCTGCACAACTGTCTTATGCCCCTTCCCCCGTACCGTCTTATGCCCCTTCCCCCATGCCGTCTTATGTCCCTTCTGCCATCCCGTCTTATGCCCCTTCCCCCATGCTGTCAGGAGGTCCTTCTGTCTCGGCGAGCCGTCGACGTACTCCCCAGCCGTCGAGACTCGGTTCTCCAGCTACGAGTGGTCAGCGTAGTCCCGTGCAGTCCCCAGCCACGAGTGGCCAACGTACGAGCTCGACATGACAGGGTAGCAGGCGTAGTAGCAGGGAGAGCGGTGGCGGATGCATGGCACAATGCTTTGGGCCATGTGACGGTGAGGAGGAGGATGATTCGGATGATTTAGACGTGCCTCTGGGTGATGGTACGATTTATTATGACATCACTCAGACAGGAGGCATCTTGATGGATGCGCGGGGGAAGGACATCATGGCCTTCATGCGCTCTGTAATTGCTAACAATTACAGAGATTGCTTTATCCACTATAAAGACCACCCAAAGAGGTTGGCTGATGAGACCCTCGCTACTGTTCGCTCTAGGTATCCTAACCCCCCCAATCGCCAGTTCACAGATAAATGGGGGAAGTCAAAGATTGTTACGATACTTAGCAATAAAAGATCTTCCCTTAAGAGGCAGGCACTAGCGGAGCTTGCCAGACTTGAGGCAGGTCAACCTCCAAGGGGCCCGCCCCACACTGCTCAGAAGCGTGAGTGGAAGAAGGCAATGAAGTCAGCGAGGGAGGAGCCCAGTCTGCAGCATGTGGAGGCACGGAGGATCCAGATGGAGGAATATGGGAGCGTGCATTTTGGAGCAGGGGGTGTTGAATCATGGGAGGCCCAATTTGTAAGTATCGATCTCAAATTATATTGCTTATGTAGTTTATTAGGAGGTTGGTTGTTTCTTTGTACTAATCCCTCCACAAAGTGTATCGCGGTCATGCAGCTTGTGATCGTGGGCAGATACCCTACTCCAGTAGAGACAGCCTACCACCGCCACCATCGCAGAGGAGATACATGAAGGCACTTCTATGATGATGGGTTGATTACTGAGGAGCAGTATACCCGAGCTACTGGACAGGCCCCCCAGGTATTTGAAAGTAATTAAATAATGCCAAAATTATAAGTAAAGATTTGATTTTTCATACATTGATATATGTTGTCCCTTGTTTACAGGCCGCCCCTGCACAAGACGACGAGGAAGACGAGGAAGGAGGTGCAGAAGGGAGCATAGAAGGCAGTGCAGAAGGGAGCGTGGAAGGCAGCGAGGATTAGTTGTAGAAGTAGTGCTACTATTCTTTTCTGTACTTAAAGCCATTGGCTTGGCTTCGTGCCTCTTGTATATAGACTCCTCTTATTTTTTGTACTTGAAGCCATATGACATGGCTTAGCTTCCTTATTTTTTGTACTTGGAGCTATATGACATGGCTTAGCTTCGTGCTATATGTATATACAAGTACTTTTTGAGCTTTCAATTTTATTGCATTTTGGAGTTATAATATTTTATTTGGAATTGTAATTAAAATGCGGTTGGCTGTAAGAATTGAATTACAGAATGTGGATATGGGATTTTTGTAACTATATAGCATACACAACATACACAGTATTCTGTAAAATTTTTTTAAAAAAAAGGCGCATCTATCAGTGCGTTTAAAAACGCGTTTATATTCGCGTTTGTCTGTTCGACTTGCGTCTATACGTGCGTCTATGAAAGCGTTTATAAATGCATCTATTTACGTGTGTCTGTGCGCGTCTATACGCGCGTAAGTCTGATATATAGACGCGCAATTAGACGCGGGTCTCTTGACGCGCAAATAGACGAGCAAATAAATGCACCCGTAAGTTTTTTATTTAGTTCATGAAATGCGTTTGTGCGTGCATCTATGGGTGCTTTGTCTTGTTGTGTTCCATATGCACACTTCTAGAATCATAACATGAGATGCAAGGAAATCTAAAATAGCCACCCATGAGCTTCTTTTCTCTCTTTTAACAATAAGTGCCTTAAATTGTCGCTATATAGCGATGCTAGGGGCTTAAACCCGAAGCCCCATGCGATGCTATCTTTGACATCTCTATTGCGAGAAAAGCAAAAATCTCTCCTCCCATCTTATATTTGACGAGCTTGCTTTCCTCCTCTCTATTCTCCACTCCTCACCCCTACCTAGCCCCTCTATTAACACTTGTGCTCCCTCTCCACTCTTCTCCCTCTCTGCTTGTGTGAAAAGAAGTTTTTCAAGAAGGTGAGTCTCTTTAAGCAATGTAGGTTCATTTTTTGTGAGATTTTGTTTTGTGAGTGTTGAAGCATGTTTCTCCTTGTATTGCTAAGGCTATGTACTAGTTTTCATGCTTGATTTTCAGAGGTTAAGGACAAAAAACGAGATTTGGTGAAAGAAAGAAAACTCATCTCTTCTCTTTTTGGTATTTCTCTTCCTTCTCTTTCTCCTTCTTTGTAGGCTTATGCTAATTTCTCCTCGTTGGTAAGCTTATTATTTCTCCTTGTTTGTAGGCTTATGCTTGTCTCCTCAATCCAATCCCTTTGAGAAGTTGCTTCTCTAAACTCCTCCTTCCTCTTACTAGTTATTTGAAAAATGGTATGTTTCCTCTCTTTTGTAGAGCCAGTCCACAAAACACCGAGCGAGACTATTCCAGGTAAGAGAGTTCTTTCTCTTTTTTCCTTTTGTTATTTTTGTTATTTGCATTGGCCTGTAGCTAGCGCCTTATGCGCTAGCTGCAGTGATGGGCGTAGGAACCCTCTCTTTCCCTCTCTTCTCCTCTCTTCTCTTATTCCCTCTTCTTTCCCTCTTTTCCCCTCTTCCTTCTCTTCTTTTTCCCTCTTCTTTTTTCCCTCTTCCAGCAACAAATTATTTAATGTGGTTGCACGTAAATCTTACTATATCTCAAGCAGAAGCCATCACAAAGCTGACTATCTTGCCAGAACTATCTATGGATGTTCTTATAGAAGATACCCTTATATATGATATAGAATAATATGGAAAGTTTTTTGTGCTGTCGAATTAGTCTCACAATTTTCACAAATCGTAGTATGAATTTATATCTTTTTATGAAAAGAACATATGTAAATATTTGTAAAAATTTAAAGTTTTAAGCATAAAAGTTTCAAATCTTGGTGAAAGTTTCAAACCTTTTCTTATAATTTGGGGCATAAAATCTTTGAATACTTATGTAAAATTTTCACTTCTTAACAAAACCGAAATGAAAAAGTCATCCATGGAGCTATCTCTTCCATGCCACTCTTTGTAGCAATTTCAAGATAATGATTAATGACAAGTATAGCCATCGGTCAAATTAATTGATGCACAAATCATAAGCTTCAAATGGAGAATCCCATTTCTTAACTAGAGAGATCTAGCATCCTTTTGAAGTTTTTTTTCAAAGTGGAATTAGAAAACCTCTCCTTTTGGACACACGTGATACACTAACATTTTGTGAGTGAACCTCATGAGGTGGAATGTAAGCTAAACCATTGAAAATGCAATCAAACCATATCTTCTACCACACTTAAAATTTTCCCAATATCTGAAATACGTTCACATTCTCCCAATTTGTCATTAAAAAATTGCTACCTTTTCCTTTACAGGTCAAATAATGGAGAACCCCCAAAATCTACAATGTAGGACAATCTTTCAAGTTTTAAACATTTCAACTAGGTCAATTCTTTAAAAACTCCATCAACTTGACAATATACCTCCGATTATCAAGGGTTCTCCACGCACGTGTAAAGAGTTCCATAGTGGTTGTAACTTGGGCAATTATTTTGGGACATGCTCTTGGAAAGAGGAAAATTCAGACATGTCTTTCCAAGAGCATGTCCTTTCGTGTGGATAGAAGTTTCTAGGTACATGATAAGTAGGTGTAAAGAGTCTCATCCTGGTTGTAGCGCTCACAAAAACCTGTAAAGAGTCTCAGAAATTGAGAAATCTGGGTTGGTATTCGAGGTGGCCTTTAAATCTGACGGCATGATATGCGTGTTTTACTTGAAACTTTCCCTTAATGATTAAGGCTTTGTAAAAATATATTTTAAACACAAGTGATTGTAACTTGGACACTGGAATTGGGACAAGAGCTCTCTCGAAAACAGGGAAATTTAGAAAAAACTAAACATCTCGTTTCGTAGATCTCAGAGAATTGGGTTGTAGCTGTAAAGCTTCTCATTGTAGGTGTAACTGGGACAATCGAATAGGGATAAGGGCTGGTATGTCATTCAATCCAAGAGCATATCGCCTTTGTTCGACTCTGCTTCTGATTTTCTGCATCCGCGTAGAATCCGCGTCAAACCCTTGCAAAGAAGTACTGAAAAGGAGAGGGAAGCTGTGTAGTAGTAAGGTCACGTAGAGGAGACGGAAGCTGTTTCGTAGTAAGGTGTATCAGTACAGATTGGCGATTAAGTGTACTAGCTGTTGTTTCTCGCTTAGCGTTTCATGCAGCTCTCGTCTCTATGTATTTCACTGGCCTGCATACTTCTCTTGTTGATTTCATTATAACTCAATAAGCGTGCGAGCACAGGCCATAGCGGCTAAAGTCACAAGAAAAACAACCATCTCATTTCGACCCGTAGCCATGCAAATCTTCAGCACAATCTGCCCTGCCTCGTGGGTTTTGGGCTCGGTACTACTTGCGGGTGTATTGGCCCTCTCGTTGTTATACCTAGGAATGCCAAGGAGAACTCATGCAGCAGCAGCTGAGGACGGCCGCCTGCCCCCGGGAAGAGTTTCCGCCTGGACAATCGTCGGGCACACCCTAGAAACCATGTTCTCCATGTATCCTCTAGGGAGTCCACCTCCTTTCTTATCTAAGTGCCTTCTACGGTAAGCATCTGCTTCACATGAAGTATCTAGGTTGCAACTAATTGTAATGCAACGTCAGCTTGCCTACCTGCTAACAGTTTCCGTACTTCCACTCTTGAGTTTTGATTCCAGTTATGGGACGGTATTCAAGATTCGGTTTTTTGGTTTGCGCACAGTCGTATCCATAGATCAAGAAGTGAACAAATTCATTATGCAGAACGAGGGGAAGCTCGTCCAGACCAACTATCCTTCTACATTTCGTAAAATTCTAGGTGCTTTCAGCTTCGTTGAGCTGCATGGAGCTCAATATAAAGCAGCGCGTAGGTCTATTGTCTCCTTTCTCAACGTTTCCAAGCTTAAAGACAACTTTCTGGAAGACTGTCAAGACGTTGCTCTTTGGACTCTTACAGCATGGGAAAAGAAGGGTCTTGTTTACGTGCAGGATGAAGCCCAAAAGGTGATTTGGCAGACCTACTTCTACCTAGTCGATCACAGATCACGGAAGTAGGCATTAAACAGTTTCTAACTTTCTTGGGTATATGCGTAGTTTGCGTTCGATTTCATGGCTTTGAAGCTCCTAGGTTTAAAACCTGGTGATCCCGTCGCAGCGCGGATGATGGAAGAGTGCAAATATTTTATTCGAGCGATGGCGGCATTTCCTATCAATCTTCCGGGAACAGCTTATAGCCTAGGATTGAAGGTGAGCTGGCACTTTTGAGTCGAGCTTGTGAGTCCTTTGTAATTGTTTGGTGCTGGTACAACTTGAGAGTTTTGAGACATGCTCTGCAGGGACGAAAAAACCTTCTCACGCTCATCAAAAACGTCATCGAAACAAGAAAATACGAGACCCGTGCAAATCGTAACGAGCTTTGGGTCGACCTTCTATCAAACGAGCTTGACGATGAAGGAAAACCATATCCCGAGGAGATGATTTTGGACCTGTTGCTAAGCCAGCTTTTCGGTGGTGGTGTGACAACCGCAATCGTCCTTACTTTCGCTATCAAGTTTCTTACCGACAATCCAAAAGTTCTGCAAGAAATGCAGGTCAGGCAGGTGCTGTCCTTCGATTTCTTGAGTCACAACTATAGCTTTTCCTTATCGTTGATTTGTCAATGTCTGAGTTTCCTAGGAGGAACACATGGGCATTCGAAAGAAAATGGAACTGGGGGCGAAGCTATCCATCGATGACTACAAACAAATGACCTTTACTCAGAAGGTAAATCAAAGCTTATACATGTTTTAGTACATTTAACCAGATGTTGATAACATAGCACTGCTTTCGTGAAATAAAATTTGGTTCATATGGGTGTCGTGAATCTAGGTGATAAATGAGACTCTTCGATTGAGCAATGTAGCGCCATTTTCACAACGGTTGGCTCTTCAAGACATCAACATAAAAGGTACCTGAGAGATATATATATGACTTGTGTAAATCCTCAGAACATGACCACATTTTGGACGCTAATGGAACAATAATTAGAAGGTGTGCTTTAACCGAAAGCCAACTCGAACATGCAGGTTTCACCATTCCAAAGGGTTGGAATGTCCTGCTTTCTTCAGCGATAGCGAATCTCGATCCAACGCTCTATCCAGATCCTTCCGTGTTTAATCCTTGGCGCTGGCAGGTAATATGAAACCTCTAAATAATTTCAATTATGACACGGCGGTCGTTCATGCATAAACACAGAGACACATACCACTCATACATACTCGAATACACATCATTCAGGCTTACCTTAGCCGTCCAGCCAATTCGCCAAGCTACGTATCGAGACTTCCCAACAACATGTCACACGACAATCGTACCTCATGACCATAGAAGTTTAATATGGAAGTAGAGAATCCATTGGCACCTCATTGGTTGTCATTGAAAGGTGAATGGAACTTGGAAGTCCTTAGTCCAATGAGGCTTTACAATTATTGACGAAGGCCTACTTAAAGACCCTCTTTCCAACTATTGATGAAGGCCTACTTAAAGACCCTCCCATCATTAATGAACAAGTGTCCACATAAACACACATTAGTGTTCTTCTAGACTTGAAATACAAGACCTCCCAAAGAGAGGGAAGGATTTTAGTAGCATTCCCTAGAAGCTCTCACTTACAGCTAGCTAAGATCTTAGCATGCTAAATTATTAGGCAATCGTGTTATTATTTTGCATCCTAAACTTCATATTCTTTACAGGAAGCAAGACATCCACCGTCCTTCACACCTTTTGCATGGGGACCAAGGATTTGTCCAGGGGCCAATCTGGCTCGGCTAGAGATTGCTATATTCCTACACTATCTTGTTACTAGTTACAGGTCTATTACTCTTTGTATTCTCTCATTAATTTTGGTGATGCATACATTTAAATATTCTCTAATAGTGTGTATCATACTTACAGGTGGGACCCGACTGAGCTTGATCATGGATTCCATACCCCTGGTCTAAGGATGCTAAAGGGGTTTCCAATTCGAGTTGCTCCATTTTAAGAATTATTAGATTAGTCTACATATATACAATAAAAGCAGAGCATCAATGCTCGTACGTACTACAATGTGTGGTTTAGTCAATTAAGTGGCATACTCGTACATAAATGTGTAGCTTTATTCTTAAATTTCTTTGCAATAAGATCGGTAAAAGCAAGTGAGATATATTTTAGTATTTGTATGACTACCTTGTTGAGAAACCATCTCAACATCATGTGATCATATGTGCATAGCACTAACCCAATAGAGTGCTATAAAGGAAAGGGTTAGATGCCCTAACCCTAACCCTAAAAGGGTTTGTATATATTCTACAATTTCAACTAAATCTAGTGTATAGTTAGTCATTTGTGGTGTGCTCTGTAGCTGTGCCCTCTCTCCTCATCTCCACTCTTCTCCTCTCCCCTCTTCATATTTTGTCATGGTATCAGAGCTCCCTTGCCTTTCACTGAGGCATTGCGATCCTTGAGAGAGTGAGAGTGATTGAGAGAATGAGTGAGCATCCATTCTCTTCGGTTGATAGAAAATTATGTACATTGAGAATTTTCATCCATTCTATTCATCTCTATGTGAGAGAGAGTTCTTTGATTGAAAGCAAGAGAGAGTGTTCATTTTGAGAGAAAGAGAAATCTTGTGTTCATTTCCATCACGCGAGAGAGAGAGAGAGAGACTTGTCAGATTGTTATTTGAGTTCATTGAGAGAATAGAGAGAGGTTCTGAGAGAGTCTTCATATTTTGCTTGAGAGACTGCTTTGAAAGAGAGATAGTACTATCAAGAATCTTAGACTACCTTAGTCTAAAGCATGTAAGTAGGACTAAGGCTCGCAAGCAAGCCAGCAAGCAAGCAACACAGGTCTAGGCTGGCGCTACTGCTGCAGTTGCACCACCTCTAATCCTCATGGGTTGCTCCATTGTTAGCTGCAGCACTACTCCAAGAGTGCCAACGAACGATGGGTAGCCAGCCGACCCTCTCTAGCCTACTGCACAGCCAGCCACCTCTCCCTCTCGGCCGACTAGCGGCTCTTCTATCGGCCAACACCATAGTAGCTCTACCTCCAAGCAGCTCACCCATGAGCGCGTATTAGTAGCGAAGTTGGCCAGAAAAGCTAGCAGTGCAATCATGTTAAATTACACGGCATAGCGGAACAGAAATTGAACAAAGAATAGAGAGTACATAGCAAACTGGAGATGAACAAAATTTTCCTAAAATACTGATGTAGTACAGATGATGGATCCGTCCACCCGTGCACTCCCAGAGTGGAGCTTAGATGGCAATCTAAACAGATACAAGGTGAAGAGCTACTAGCTGGAAGATCTTTGTTGGAAGATCTGATCGATAGAGGCTATCCTCCACAATGTCATCAGGGTTCTTATCTGTCACATGGTAGCCGCTCTACCATGTCATCTGCCAACTGTCATCACCACCACCTCACCCGGGCCATGTCAACAGTGACTCAATCTGCATATTGTCTAGACTTCTCCCCGCACGGAATGAAAATTCAGGGGCCATTAAATCAAGGGGCTTTGCAAAGTATATAACTTGTTTTTGTGTAGCATCACTCCCACCAATGCTATCATATCCTGACTTTTCAGATGTTTCTTTACCCTTCAAAGAACCTCAACCATCAACTTTTGAAGAACTTCTCTCATTTAGCTTTTGCCTCTTTGATTGTCTACCATCCTTTTGACGAGAAACAAGTAGCTCACTACCTTTTATAGTTTGAAATGCTAAGGAAATCGTTTCGGGACAGACAAGGAGTATGAACAAGTTAATAGTTGGGTCATAATCCCATCATTGTCATAGACATCCAATTAGTAAGCAGACTTCAGATTGTTTAGAGGCATTAACTGACTGATTAGTGGGCAGATAGCACATGATTTAATTTTTTCACACACACATGCCATCATTGTAAGGCCTCTTGGCTATTTTCTGGCATTGTGCACATCATCCAAGCCTTGTACAGCCTCTTGGCTATTCCCAGCATCATTTGCAACAAGCCTTGTAATAGATTGGATTGTACATTGTAGTTCTATCTTCACCAATAGTTTTGACTTTACTTGATACATTCAGTGTTTTGCAATTGATTCAGACAGTGATTTCACAGACACTTTGAGTACATTTTCTTGCACCATGTCTACGACTAGCAACCTCAATTTAGAGACATCTGCTAAGCTAGACAACTCCAATTACGACAAATGGAAATATCGAATGGAGACCATTATTGTGCTTCAAGACAATGGGAGTATGTCGATGGGTCTACACCTAGACCATTGAACGATCTAGCTGCCAGTAATAGCTCTACTCCACTTGTTGCTGCAGTACCAGTAGTAGCAGGATCTACAACAAGATCTAGAGCTACACCAACAGTGACCGCACCTGTAGCAGATCTTGCCATTGCCTGAAAATATGGGACAAGAAAGACAAGTATGCATATCATTCGATCAAGCATACTGTGCAAGATGACATGCTAGTGTAGCTTAACACAGTCAAGACATCAAAAGAAGCATGGGATATGTTCATAGCTCTTTATGAGTCCATGACTTCCAGGATTCTCACACTGGGAAACTAAATCAACCAGAGTTCTGCAATAGTAGTGAAATCGGTCACGCTTACGTACATAGGATCAAGGATTACAACAATTAACTCGCAGCATAGCAGCAACAGGAGAGACCATGAATCTAGCAAAAATGGTTCAAGTCATCCTGAATGGACTACTTGGTAAAGAACTCAAGATGCAAGCCATTCATGCACATAAAGGTCATTCCAATGATTAAGCATTCACCACTTCAGATAGAAGCAAAGGCAGAGGTAGATCATATCAGTGAAGTGGTCATCATCAATAACAAAGTCAGTATCAAAGTCAGAATGAGCATCAGCATCATCCTCAGCAATATCAGCATCAACAAAGAGGAAATCACTCCAATCGAGGAGGATTCCAAGGACAAGGAAATGCATCCACCAATGTGTCAAACATCCAGTGCAACTACTATCATACGCTTGGACACTATGAAAGAGATTGCCACAAGAAGTAGTACGATCAAGGTGGTCAATCTAGCAACAATTGAGGGAATTTTCATGGAAGAGGAAATCATCGCGTTGGACATTCCAGTCATAGTCATTATCCAAATGAACCTGAGAATATGTTCCTTGCAAGGGAGGATATGCAGAAGATTGATATAGTGTACCATTGATGGCAATTCGAAAGGGAAATTCATTTATCAAGTCAACTAAGCGGTACATCGATAGCGGTGCATCATCTCATATGACAAAGCATCAGGAATGGTTCATAGAGATGAAATCATTAGAAGGACAGAAGAATGCCATCTACATGATAGATAACACATTGAATCTAGTTCAAGGGAAAGGCATTGTCCCTATGAACAATTTCACTGGTACGAAAAAATTGGTGTTCAAAGATGTACTCTATGTTCCGAAACTCAGCAAGAATCTCTTATTAGTTGGTCAAATGATAGAACACAACTATCGAGTTATCTTTGATCGAGACGAATGCACTATCAAAGACAAATCTAGGGGATATCAACTAGTAGGAAAAGCAGTCAAGGAAGGATGCTTGTTTAGAATGCTAGCTATAGTACAAGATTTGCATGCCATGTCAGCTCAACCACAACAAATGCCACTTTCAGCAAGATGGCACAAGAGATATGGACATGTTAATTTCAAAGGCTTGATAGAGATAAAAAATCAAAATATGGCAATTGGAATCCAAAACTTCAGTTTCTTGGAAAAGTTTGCGAAGCATGCTGCTTCGATAAACAAAAGTGACCAATTTTGGGAGAAGCACCTCTCGAGTAGAGGTATTCTTGATTTGATACATATCGATGTATGGGGTTATGCCCAAACCCGTAGCATCAATGGTTCACTTTACTACTTGACTTTCATTGACGACTATAGTAGATATTGTTGGGCCTACTTTTTGAAAGAGAAATCTGAAGTCTTTTCTAGACTCTCAAAAATTCAAAGCCATGGTAGAAAACCAGAGAGGTAGAAAGATCAAAGTCATGAGATCAGATGGAGGAGGTGAATACATGTCTTCAGTATTCATGAACTTTTGCAAAAGTAACGGCATTTGAAGACAATTCACATGTGTAGATACTCCTGAGGAGAATGCAAGAGCTGAAAGGACGAATGGTACTTTAGTAGGTAGTGCTAGAGCAATGCTCAGTGAGAAGCATCTTTTGAATCAGTATTGGGAAGAAGCAATAGCCACTGCAATTTATTTTCTAATTGGCTTCCTACTGAACTGATTTAGGGTATGACAAAGTTATGAAGCATTCACTGGACACAAGCCACACATTGGGCATCTCCACATATTTGGTTGCATAGCATATGCCCACATACACGATGATCATCATACAAAATTGGATGCGAAGTCACGTAAATGCATCATGGTTGGCTACAATGAAGAAAGCAAAGCATACAAGTTGTATGATCCCATCGACCAAAAGGTCATTATCTCCAGAGATGTAATCTTTGATGAGGAATCAGAATGGAAGACCTCAAATACACAAGAGATAGACACACCAATTACATAGTCATCTACAGGAAAGATTGATGAAGAAGAGCAAGAATTGTCAGAAGCATGTCAAGAAGAGCCACAACAACTTAGACGGTCTACTAGGGAAAGCAGGCCATGAGCTAGATTGACATATGCTAAGAAAGGCAAAGCAATGTAGGTTGAAACCACCAACTATGATCACTTATTTCATTAATTTTGGATTCATATGTCTACATTTGGACTAATCCTAAAAATGCTTCCCAAATGTAAAGTTTACTTTATGAAAAGGTCATTCGAGAATCAAAAGTTTACTTTCTGACACTATCATCTCCACATAATAAAATTCACAATATCTCTCTATAATCATTAGGGGAGAAATGGGGTCTCAAAAGGGCCCTCAATTAGTGTTTCTTAATTTCAAGCATATTAGGGAGGGATTTGATGTGTACCAATGATAGTGCTCCAAGGTGTGGGATGATGGTATGTTAAGGTGGAGGATGGGAAGGCCTAGAAAGAGCCCTTGTTGGCCCTTATAGTAGGGACCACCCAAACCATCCTCCCCCCCCCTTAACCCATGCTTAACACGCCTCCTATCTGCACCTTCCCCACATCAGCCCCAAATGGCATTCAAGAGGAGGTGGGCCCTCTTGACAAAATATGAAGAGGGGAGAGGAGAAGAGTGGAGATGAGGAGAGAGGGCACAGCTAGAGAGCACACCACAAATGACTAACTGTACACTAGAATTAGTTGAAAAAATAGAATATATACAAACCCTTTTAGGGTTAGGGTTAGGGGATCTAACCCTTTCCTTTATAGCACTCTATAAGGTTAGTGCTATGCACATATGATCACGTGATGGTGCTATGCACACATGATCACATGATGTTGAGCGTGAACTCTCAACACCTTCCCTCAAGATCAACATCATGAAGTAGGCCTTCCCTCAAGATGATGATTCTGGGGAATCGAAGAAGGACTGAGCATTACATTCCATCACACCCCTTTAATGGGAATGTCCTTCCTCTGCATCAAACCAAGAGCTAGTCGGTGTTTCTCGAATAGCTCTTTACCGAGTGGTTTGGTAAAGATATCTGCAACATTTTCTTTGCTATCACAATGCTGCAGTGTGATGTCACCAAGTAACACTCTTTCTCTGATGAAGTGCTCTCTGACATCAATGTGCTTTGTTCTGGAGTGATATACTGGATTTTTGGCCAATGCTTGAGCCGATTGATTATCACAGTATATTGTTGTTGGCTTTGACTCATCAAAGTAATCTGTTTCTGACAATAGTCTTCTGAGCCATATAGCCTCACATGCACCTGTAGTGAGTGCTCTATATTCTGCTTCAGTTGAAGACAAAGAAACAGTTGGCTGTTTGTTTGACAACCATGATATAGCACCTTGACCAAGGAAAAATGCATATCCCTGTGTCGATCTCCTGGTCTCATGATCTCCAGCATAGTCACTATCACAGTATCCATGCAACCGTGGATGACTTCCTCTGTATTCTATCCCAAATTGTCTTGTACCTCTGATGTATCTCAAGACTCTTTTGGCTGCATTCCAGTGAGACTGTTTTGGATTTGCCATAAATTGTGCTAGTGAGCTTACTGCATAACAAATATCTGGCCGTGTGATTGTCAGATATATAAGAGATCCAATGAGTTGCCTGTAGTATATGTCATTGACTGTAGGCTTTTCTGAATCTTTAGTAAGTTTCAAACTCTGTTCCATGGGAGTGGCTGCAATCTTGCAATCTGCCATATGAAACTTCTTCAGGAGACTGTCAACATATTTGAGCTGACTCATGAATGTGCTATTTGAATCTCTCCAGAACTCAATTCCAAGACAATAGTGCATAAGTCCAAGATCTTTCATGTCGAACTCTGCAGATAAGTCTTGTTTTAGCTTTCTGATGAAGCTATCCTTGCTTCCTGTCACAATCAGATCATCTACGTACAAAAGTGCAATAGTAATATCCTCCCCTTGAACTTTGTAGTAGAGAGTATGATCTGCATTAGACTTCATGTATCCCAGATCAGCAAAATACTTGTCAATCCTGCTGTACCAACTTCTGGGTGCTTGCTTTAAGCCATAGAGACTTTTCTTGAGATGGCAAACCTTGTTCTCCTGTCCTGGTTCAACATAACCGGCTGGTTGTTGCATGTAGACTTCCTCGTCTAGATAACCATTGAGAAATGCATTCTTGACATCGAGCTGATACACATTCCATTTACTGAGTGTTGCTAGTGATATCAAGAACCGTATGGAATCCATCTTTGCTACTGGAGCATAAGTCTCATCATAATCTTGACCATATTGTTGTGCAAATCCTTTTGCAACTAATCTGGCTTTGTATCTCTGAATACTGCCATCTGGATTGTACTTCACTTTGTATACCCATTTGTTGGCTATGGACTTCTTTCCTGGTGGAAGGTCGCATAATTCCCAAGTGTTATTTTTATACAAAGCATCCATTTCCTCATTCATTGCAGTTTGCCATTCTGGCTTATCTACTGCGTCTTCGAAGTACACTGGCTCTTCTGTAGCCATGATGGTAGTCATAAGAGCATAGTTGGTGGTTTCCACCTGAATTGCTTTGCCTTTCTGAGCATATGTCAATCTGGCTGGTGGTCTGCTTTCCCTAGTAGACCGTCTGAGCTGCTGTGACGCTGATTGGGGTGTTGCTGGCAATTCTTGCTCTTCTTCATCAACATGTTCTGTAGATGACTGTGAAGTCGATGCTTCTATCTCCTGTGTAGGTGAGGTTTTCCATTCTGATTCCTCATCGAAGATTACATCTCTGGAGATAATGACTTTGCGGTTGATGGGATCATACAATTTGTATGCTTTACTTTCTTCACTGTAGCCAACCATGATGCATTTGCGTGACTTCGCATCCAATTTCCTGCGATGATCATCATGTATGTGGGCATATGCTATGCAACCAAATATGCGGAGATGCCCAATGCGTGGCTTGTGTCCAGTGAATGCTTCATAAGGAGTCATACCTTGAACCGGTTCTGTAGGAAGCCGATTAAGCAAGTAGTTAGCTGTAGCTATTGCTTCTGCCCAATATTGATTCGGAAGATGCTTTTCACTAAGCATTGCTCTAGCATTGTCTGCTAAAGTCCCATTCTTCCTTTCAGCTATTGCATTTTGCTGAGGAGTATCTGCACATGTGAATTGTCTTCGAATGCCGTGAGTTTTGCAAAAGTTCATGAAGGCTGAAGACATGTATTCACCTCCTCTATCTGATCTCATGACCTTGATCTTTCTGCCTGTTTGGTTTTCTACCATGGCTTTGAATTCTTGAAATCTGGCAAACACTTCAGATTTCTCTTTCAGAAAGTAGACCCAACAATATCTGCTGTAGTCGTCGATGAAGGTCAAGTAATAAAGTGAACCATTGATGCTGCGGGTCTGGGCATAACCCCATACATCTGTATGAATTAAATCAAGAATACCTCGTGCACGAGAGGTACTTCTGACAAAGTTGGTTCGCTTTTGTTTGCCGAAGCAGCATGCTTCACAAACCTTTCCAAGAAACTGTAGCTTCGGAATCCCAATTGCCATATTTTGATTCCTTAGATCTAACAAGTACTTGAAGTTGACATGACCATATCTCTTGTGCCATTTTGCAGATAGTGGCATCTGTTGCATTTGAGCTGACATGGCATGTTTATCTGGTACTGTAGCTAGCATCCTGTATAAGCGTCCTTCCTTGACACCTTTTGCTACTAGCTGACCTCTTTTGGATTTGTCTCTGATAGTGCATTCATCACCGTCAAAGATGACTTTGTAGTTGTGTTCCGTCATTTGACCTACTGACAAAAGGTTCTTGCTGAGCTTCGGAACATAGAGCACATCTTTGACTAATCCTTTTGTACCAGTGAAATTGTTCATAGGGATAACACCTGTCCCTTGAACCGGATTCGGTGTATTGTCTGCTGTGTAGATGACATTCTTTTGACCTTCTAATGGCTTCATTTCTGTGAACCATTCCTGATGATTTGTCATATGAGATGATGCACCGCTGTCGATGTACCAAGGATCCTGTTCCACTTGGTCGACTTGATAGCTGAAATCTTCTTTGGGATTGAAAACAGTGTCTAGGTGCATTGTATCAGTCTGATGCAATTCCTCACTTGCAAGAAACATATTTCCATGTTCATTTGCAAAATGACTGTGACTAGAATGTCCACCACGATGATTTCCTCTTCCTCGGGAATTCCCTCGATTACTGCTGGATTGACCGCCTTGGTCATACTGCTTCTTGCGGCAATCTCTTTCATAGTGTCCAAACTTGTGACAATAGTTGCATTGAATGTTTGACACATTGGTGGATGCATTCCCTCATCCTTGGAATCTTCCTCGGTTGGAATGATTTCCTCTTTGCTGATTTTGATGTTGCTGAGGATGCTGCTGATGCTGATGCTGATTCTGACTTTGATTTTGACCACTTTTCTGATATGATCTACCTCTGTTTCTGCCTTTGCCTCTGCTTCTGTCTGAAGCGGTGAATGCCTGATCATTAGAATGACCTTTACGTGCTTGAATGGCCTGAGTCCTGAGTTCTTCACCAAGTAGAACTGACTGAAGTTCTTCCAGTGTTGGAATTTGCCGTTGGATGGCAATACTCTGGACTAGATTCTCATATCCTTCTCCTAGTCCATTCAGGATTACTTGAACCATTTCTGCGGGATTCATAGTCTCTCCTGCTGCTGCAAGTTGATTGTTGTAGTCTTTGATGCGGAGTACATAAGCATGACCGGTTTCATTGCTATTGCGGAAACTCTGGTTGATCTGGTTTCTCAAGGTGAGAATCCTGGATGTGTTCTTGGACTCGTAGAGAGCTGCGAACATATCCCATGCTTCTTTTGATGTCTTGACTGTGTTGAGCTGTCCTAGCATGACATCTTGCACATTCTGCTTGATCAGGTGATAGGCATACTTGTCTTTCTTATCCCATTCTGCTTGAGCTCGGGCAATGGCAGGATCTGCTACTGATGCGGAAACTGTTTGTGTAGATGTAGATCCCGATGTAGATCCCGTTGCTGGTGCTGTGACATCAGATGGAGTAGAGCTACTGGTGGCTGGATCGGCCAATGGTCTAGGTATGGATCCATCAACATACTCCCATTTGTCCTGAAGCACAAGAATGGTCTCCATTCGGTATTTCCATGTACCGTAATTGGAGTTGTCTAACTTAGCAGATGCCTCCAGATTGAGGTTGCTAGTCGACATGGTGCAAACAATGTACTCAAGAAGTGTCCTGGAAAACTCTGTATGAATCAACTGCAAATACACTGAAGATGCCAAGTGAAATCTCTGTACCGTCGGTGAAGATAGAACTGCAGTAAATAAGATCTGACCTGTGTTACAAGGCTTGTGGCAATGATGCCGGGAATAGCCAAGAGGCTTTACAAGGCTGAAAATGATGTGCACTATGCCGTGAGATAGCCAAGTAGGCTTTACAATGGTGGCATGTGTGTGTGAAATAAAGTGCTATCTGCCCACTGAATCAATCTGCAATGCCTCTGAACTCTGAAGTCTGCTCACTGAACTGATGAACGTATGGTTTCAGGTAATGCAATGATGTGAAATCGGATGTGAGCGTATGGACTGACTCCGAGTAGGTACTAGTCGGGAATTTCGGGCATGGCTTAGATTGGCAACTTGGGGAATTCAAAGCGTCCCCTCTATGGCGATCTAGTGTACTCTGATCTAGATCTAAACCAACCGTCGATCGATGAAAGAGCAGCAAATAATTCCTTTTCCTTTGTTCTTTTTAAGTGCTGAGTCAGATGCGTCGATGTAGAGGCAAATGTGCGTGAAGGAAGTGGTTTTGTCAGCGAGGCTCAAATGTGAGTGTAACTTGCGCCGAAATGTGCGTGTGATGTAACGAGCGCGTAGAGCACAAAAAATCGAGCGACTTTCCTTTTTGGAGCACCCTCAAATTTTTCCTGGATCAAGAGATATGACTTGATCTAGGTGGAGGGGCAAAAGGAGTGCAAATGGTGCTCAATGATGATGTGTCACTGTGAGTCACATGCAGTGATGATGTGGCACTATGCTTAGCAAGAGGTGTGCCAGTGAAGCTCTGTGCTGAGGTGGCAGTGCTGAGGTGTCACTGATGACGTGGCACTGATGACGTGGCACAAGTGACGTGGCCTGATGATGTGGCAGTGCTGACGTGGCAGTAATGACGTGGCAGCTGACGTGGCAGAGGTGACGTGGCCTGATGACGTGTTAGATGACGTGGCAGTGGATAAGATGATGACGTGTCAGATAGGATTGCCACGTGTCACTTGGCTGACCACACCTCAAGGTGGTGAGGTTGAGGATAAGATATCCTCCCTCGCTGCCATGTGGCAATAGGAGGGCGACCGAAATCTTTTGAGATTCTGACGGAATCTCAAAGATTCCGTCTTCTTCTTCGTTGCAGCTCGTTGGAGAGCGAGGGCATGCGGAGGAGACAGTTGCTGTGCCAGGCGTTGAAGGGCCGTCGGGTGCCGAGCTTTGGAGGTCGCGAATCGGCCGATCGTGAGCTCTTGGAGCGTAGATAGCGGTCGTTCATCGCGGGAGACTCGAGCAGTTGGAAGAGCAGCTGCTGTTACGTGAGCTTGGCAAAAGGTGCGCGCAAGGCTGTTGGAGATGCTGCAATGCAGAAGGTCGTCATCGCTTTGCTGAAAGCCTCAAGTCGTCGATGCGATGGAGTTTGCAGCTCTTGTCAACTAGAGCGTTGGCTGTAGGTCGCCCATAAGTAGAGCCGGTGTTGCACTGATGGAGTCGCCACTGCTGCTGCTCGTTCGTCGGCTATTTGTCCGTTAGGAGGAGCGCTTCGAAGATGGAGCAGTACCTAGAGCCTGTAAATGGTTGTCGATGGAGGCGCGTTTCGTCAGAGGCACTGCTCGTTGCAAGGCTGTTAGCTGGAGCCTGTCGTCGATGATAGTAGTTGGAGAGTACAGATCGTGTGCTTGCACTGGAGCTATGGAAGCCGTTGCTATAGCAGAGCTTTGGGCTCGTTTGGCTATGGCGTTGTGCATTGTAGGCAGCCCGCTATTGTAGTGCCTTCGTTAGGGACGTTGGAAGTTTTTCGAAGGAGAGCGTGTCGCTGGAAGGCCTCTGTTCGTGCCGCCTCCCAACAATTCCAAAATTAATGGATTCTATCGTCTGCCATTGGGCTGCGCTGCTTCGAAGGAGGCTATTCGTTGTTGCTACGAGGCTCGTAAGGAGCTACGATGGCGTTGGCGAGAAGTCGAAGCTGGGCTTTACCGTATATCTTTCTCTCAATAAACTCAGAAACTATCTCATGGGCTCTCTCTCTCAACTCAAGAAACACTCAAAGAAAGAAACTAAAATCTCTCAAGAATGAACTCAAAGAAAGAAGAATGGACGGAAATTTCTTCTCAATGACGGAAATTTCTCTCAACGGAAGTGAAGGGAAAGATCTCACAATCACTCAAGAGAACTCTCAATCTCACAATATCTCTCACACTCTCAAGAATCTCAATGTCTCAACGGAAGACAAGTGAGCTCTGATACCATGACAAAATATGAAGAGGGGAGAGGAGAAGAGTGGAGATGAGGAGAGAGGGCACAGCTAGAGAGCACACCACAAATGACTAACTGTACACTAGAATTAGTTGAAAAAATAGAATATATACAAACCCTTTTAGGGTTAGGGTTAGGGGATCTAACCCTTTCCTTTATAGCACTCTATAAGGTTAGTGCTATGCACATATGATCACGTGATGGTGCTATGCACACATGATCACATGATGTTGAGCGTGAACTCTCAACACCTCTTGGGTAAGTTTTGATTACTCCTCCCAAATCAAAAGTTTACTTTTTGACACTATTATTTCTCAATAAACATTATATTTACTCACACTATTATTTTGAACTAATAATGCAAAAACTAAGAAACATAATTTGCACCTTACTCTATATTGCAAAAACCCCAGTATAAATATTTATTTATTCAATCCTCTTTTAAGAACTAGCTTTTTCTTAACTTATTAATAATTTAAATGTACAAAAAGCCATGAAAATATTATTTATATATATATATGTATGTATGTATGTATGTATGTATGTATATATATATATATATGTATGTATGTATGTATGTATGTATGTATGTATGTATATATATATATATATATATATATATATATATGTATATGTATGTATATATATATATATATATATATATAGTTAAGGTCCATGCATGAGATCAATTTACTATGAGAGTCTTCCAAAATCTCTAAGACTTAAATATAATGGTGCCGATAAACACCTTTAAAAGTTTCAGAAAGCAACAACTGTATAATCTCAAAGAACTTTGCAATAATTATGGGGGTTTCCATTTTCTGAGCGAAAACCCCCGAGCGATGATCGGACAAAAGGTGGGAGGGGTCAAAATATATAGGCTCAAGTCATTTTTGGGGAGCACAAAATTCCAAAATATTTTAAGGAATATGTAAGATATTGATGATAAGAGATAGATATAAATATACCTTTATATAATATACATATATAATGTCCAAATGGTGACTTATTTTATGACTTTCAAATATCCTTTTTTTCCCTATCACCATTGGTTGGATCATGAAATTTTGAGCAAATATCCTCTTTACATCTCCTCAGGATGAGCTAAGAAAAATATATAACATCTTTTTAATAGACCCTCTAAGTGTATTCTGCTAGAAGAATATGGTTTGAAGAGCTTGCCCCAACAATATTCCGCCAGCAGAGTACCCTCGGAGAGCCTACAAAATGGGTCATAACTTTTGCTCCTTAGCTCAGATTGAGGAGCTATAAAAAGGAAAAATATTCAAAATTTCATGATCTATGCAATGGTAGGCTTAAAATTATAATTCTTATAGGTATAGAAGAGATAAATTGGAAATTTCAAGATGTATATGAGAATTGTAACTTTTTCCTAATTCATATTATGGTAGGAAGGAGTTCGGTAGGGACCACATTTCCTTAAAAGTACTTAGGTTTTGAGAATTGGGAATATTTTGAAAATACCTCCCTTGCCTTCCCATATTTGATAATTTATTAGAAATTAATTTATGATCGATAATAATGGCTTCAATTATGAGATTTTCAAAATCCTTTTCCTACTCATCCAAGGAATATGGTATGCATTGTTACATGAGAGCTTCTCAATGAGAGTCTTCTAAAATGGCTTACTATGAGAGTCTTCTAAAATCTCCACGACTTAATAATGGTGCCAATAAACACCTTTCAAAGTTTCAGAAAGCAACAATGGTATAATCTCAAAGAACTTTGCAGTAATTATGGGGGTTCCATTTTCTGAGCGAAAACCCCCGAGCGATGAGCGAACAAAAGGTGGGAGGGGTCAAAATATATAGGCTCAAGTCATTTTTGGGGAGCACAAAATTCCAAATTATGTCAAGGAATATGTAAGATATTGATGATCAGAGATAGATATAAATATACCTTTATATAATATACATATATAATGTCCAAATGGTGACTTATTTTATGACTTTCAAATATCATTTTTTTTCCTTTCACCATTGGTTGGATCATGAAATTTTGAGCAAATATCCTCTTTACAACTCCCTAGGATGAGCTAGCAAAAATATATAATGTCTTTTTAATAGACCCTCTAAGTGTATTCTGCTAGAGGAATATGGTTTGAAGAGCTTGCCCCAACAGTATTCCGCCGGCAGAGTACCCTTGGAATAAATATATAAATATCATGACTAAATGCCACTTAAGTAATAAGTCAGAAATTGGTGTATAATCAACAAAAACTACATCATGATTCATACATTGCAACAAATAAATGTCAACCATAATATTCATGGAGTAAACAACATCATGAGAATATGCTCCTCATGCATATATACAAACACAACATCATACATGCATCACAACTCTTCTAATGCTTCTAGTGGAGACTATGGCAACTCTTTTGATGCTTCCAATGGAGGCTGTGGTGCTCTAGATGTACACTCAGTCTCTACTTCTTCCTGTAGTATGTAGTGCTTTCGGAGTAGACTCAGTATCCTCTTCCTTAAATGCAAGCGGAGGCTGTGGCAACTCTTCTGATGCTTCCAGTGGACGTTGTGGTGCTGTAGGTGTACACTGGGTCTCTACTTCTTCTGTAGTGTGCAGTGCTTTCACAGTAGACTCAGTCTCCTCTTCCTTAAATGCAAGCTTTGATATTGCTTCAGTTGCATGTTGTATTCTAATGGCAGCAATTAGGTCTCCAATGATTTCAGCCCTAAACAATTGTATATCCTCCTCTGAATATTTGAGCTCCAAAGAGTATTCCGATGAGATCTGTGGCTTAAGTGAGAAAATTTCTTTGAAAATCAACATGCAGTTGTAGGCAACTCTCCACCCACAAGCCCATCTTCCTGCTCTACTACTAAACGCTTTTGGAAGTCTACCGAGTCTTTGTACTGTCCTGTTTCTCTGATAGCAGATACCAACTTCTCAATCGACCTGCTCATCATGACATATTTAAAAAACTTAGTGTGTCTATTACATAAGGTACATAATATAGAAGTAACAACAGATTAATAGAATACTTACGTTTGCACTGAGCCATGAAAGCCTGCAATTGAGTTAACAAACCAACAATAGTTGTCTTCAAGGTCCCAAACCACCAGACTCCAATGTTCCCTACATGAATAATTAAGAACCATTATTATTTAACACAATGTTACCAGTATAAGATGAAAATAAAGGTTGCCATGATACTTACATCTCGTGATACGCCATAAATAGGACTTGCACGCCATGTAAATGTAAAGGCTGTAACCATTTACAAACATCGGCTATTGTCTTTCTGCTATCGCTAAGTATAGGAGAAAGGAGGGAATCCAACATATACACACGGTCCTTTTTAATCCACCTGTTTGCCCATAGCTTTACCTTGGGTGTTGACAAAGAAGCTATATGCTTCACCACATTATAGTCAATGTTACAATGAGTAAGTGGAATTTGTTTCTCTGACAGCAAATACTTAATGGCACTATGCACTGCATCACGCCTCACCTGTACATTGATGCATTCTTCCATGCAGTGGTCTTTGTCTTTTTTTCCAAAAAACCATTCTTTCTTTAAAATTTTTTGTACTGCGGCCATGGATGCATACTTGTCAGGTAAGTACTTTATAGGCCTCCACATCCTTGGCGTCAACTCCTTCTTATCCATTACTTTCTTCTCGCTCTTGAGTTCCCCTAGGCACAACTGCACTCAAAGAAGTATAGAAGTTCGTGAGTGTGTCGGCGTCTGCTTTTGTGACCTTTCGCTTGAAATCAGGATTTGGAGAACCAAATGTTGTCCATATAACCCTTGCCTTCTGTAAGACCTCTGATGTTGAGGATATCTTACGCTTTCCATGGACATAATGATTAAGTCTTTCGGACTCAATCAAATACTTGATCTCATGCTTGAATATACAAATTGTTGCAGGATAATAATGGAATGAACTTATCTTTGCAAATTTTTTTGGAGTGAGTCTTTTGACCTCCTTTGCTTCCCTTGCGATCTGATTACAAGCATAAGCCCAATGTTGACCATCAATGGGCTGGAATCTGCAATGAAGGAGGAATTCCTTCTTTGCTTCCTTTAGCATATTCTCACCTTGTGCCTCTTCGCCTTGTTCATGTGGAATATTTTTAAGAGTGTCTTTAAAGAATCGACTGAAGGTTTCCTCGAAATGTGTAGGCCTTGTAAATGTTATTTGATCCAAAAAACTATTTTTGGTTGGACAAAACATTATTGGGCGCAAGACCACATTGCTTGCCACAGGTTTCTTACCATCTCTCAAAGCCTCGTATATTTGCATTGCATAGGATATATCAAGGCTTCGGCTATTAGTAAAGAGAGCTACAGCTTCCACATCTTTGGCATTCACAAACCATGTCCTTTGACCCCAGATATATCCCAGATCATCATCTGTAACTGCTTCATTAAGATGCAGATTAAGATTTTTGATTGATGTAAGTTCATCCTGATCATCTTCAGCCTCGGGTTCTGAGTCTTCTTCATCTTTCTCTTCTTTTAACCATTTTTCATCCACATTATCTCTCTCTACAATGGGACGATGTCTTTTTTTACTGCTTGTAATCGTGGCTCTTGCAGTACTAGCCTTTTGCATTTCACGTCGTGGTTTGCTAGCAAGAGCTTCTAGCATAACTGCAGTAGATCGACCTTGATCTTCTTCAATTTTTTTAAATTCCCGTGCACTCAAGGCTTGTGTTTCATCATCCTTAGTTACATCCACCATTTCTTGCTCTAGAAGTTTGCACTCATGTTCTACACGTTTGTGACAGTGTGCCTATTCTTCTTGTCCCTGCATCGAAGTTTGAGCTTTTTGATCTCCTTCATGTGAAGATCCTTGAATATGAGGAGCATATTGTGCATCCTGAAAGTACTCAAACATTATCTTTGCATGCATCCTTTTTGCCACCACACTAGGAAATTGCTCCCAAGTATATGAAAGAGTCTCCAATGCACTTTGCAGCTCTGGAAACTTTGATGGTTGAGGAGGAGGCATCACAAAGGTCTTTGAGTCTCTCTTTGACACAACAATATGAATACCGCCAACTTCAGGATCTGAACTCTTTGTAAAAATATCCACAAAGGTCTCTTTTGGCTCCATCATTATGCCTACCACAAGGCTTGAAGTCATATCTTTTTTGAAGAAAGTAGCATCCCATGGATCTTCAACACCATTGAACTCCCTTTTTGACATAAGTAGAAAGAGTCTCTTTTCCTTTTGATGAAGAAACCAAGCTCTTCTGCCCATGTGATATCAAGTCCACTTACAAAAGCCATTGGGCCTATATTCCTTTCCTTTGAAATTCAAAGTGACATCATAAACCCATTCTCTGATCTCAGAGTCATTTAGGATAGCCACCACATTAGTTGATTGCTCCATAATCCTACAAGAAAAGATAATGAAGAATTTAGATACATACAAGTAAAGTACAATATACAATCCTTGATACAATAAATGTGGGAAATAGCCCAAAAGGCTTTACAAGGCTTCATATGGCAATAAATGTGGGAAATATCCTAGAAGGCTTTACAAGGCTTAAATATTTGTACAAATGTAAAAAAATTAGCCAATAAAGCTTTACAGTAATATAAAATGTCGTCTAGTGATAAAGCTTCAATCTTCATGAAGACATGTAATCTGTCCATCCATTGATTTGCCCTCTAGTCATAAAGCTTCAATCTTTGTGATGACATGTAATCTGTCCATCCATTGATATCTGTGCACTGATACCCAACTGATGCAATCTACCCACTAAAAACTATTCCACTGATATCCACTTATGCAGCCCACATGATATCCACTTATGCATCCCACTGATACTCGTTAAATAGTGAATGGTCGGGATGGTCGGGTTTATTACAAGGCGCTTCATATGACAATAAATGTAAAAAATAGCATAGAAGGCTTTACAAGGGTTTTTATGACAATAAAGGAGCTTAAATATTTATACAAATGCAATAAAAATAACCAATAATCATCAAGCTCCAATATGTCCCATGACATGTAATCTGTCCACTGATATATGTAATCTGTCCACTGATATTTGCTCATGCAATCTGCCCACTGATAAACTTCTTGGTAAATGGTAAAAGGTCTTATTTAATAGCATGTTATGAGTGTTAAACCGCATGTGACTGATGTAAAGAATAAGGGAGAGAGATAGGAGACTCAAGTTCAGCTTTCTTCACAACACACAAGAGAGAGGACACAAGGTTGGAGGGTGAAGCCTTTCTTCACTTTTGCACACCACAACCATACAATAGAAGAGGGAAATACCCTATATGTCAAACCCTAGAATACGTGGTTCATATGTGAACCCAAACCAAAAACATACGTGGTAGTCTAACTACACCACGAGTACAACTAACATAGGTGGTGACATAAATGATAGTCATCCAGGAGATATATCGGGGGTAGAGCTTGATATCTCAACACTCCCCCTCAAGCTCAAATCCATCTCACGTACACCAAGCAAGCTCCTAAACCTGCGAAGCTTCTCGGTACCCAATGCCTTCGTAAAAATATCAGCCACCTGCTCCTCAGTGCTGACTTAGACAAGATCAATCTCACCAGCTAGAACCTTCTCTCTCACAAAGTGATAATGCACCTCAATGTGCTTCGTTCTAGCATGATAAACAGGGTTATTAGCAAGCATGATGCTGCTAATGTTGTCACAATGAATGACAACTGCTGCATGAATTGACTGTCCCATATCTGCAAGTAGCTTCCGTAACCAAGCTACTTCACATGCAGCCATTGCTGCACCCCTGTACTCTCAGCTTCTGTGCTCGACAAGGCAACTGTTGGCTGCTTCTTGCTGCTCCAACTGATGGCACCACTCCCAAGGGAAAACATAAAACCACTAGTAGATCTCCTGTCTGAGACACTACCAGCCCAGTCAGCATCTGTGTATCCATGTACCTGTAATGCACACCCAGCTTCATAAAACAGTCCATAATGCAATGTGGACTTCACATACCGCAGTATGCGCCTAGCCGCATCCAAATGTGGCTTCCTCGGTGCCTGCATAAACTGACTTACCAGCCCCACAGCATAGCTCAAATCTGGTCTGGTTATAGTCATGTAAATCAAGCTACCTACTATGCGCTTGTACATAGTAATATCTTCAAGAAGCTCACCTGTCTCTGCATTGAGCTTCACATTCTGCTCCAATGGAACAGAGATAGGCTTACAGCCTGTCATCCCATATTTGGACAGCATGTCCAAACCGTATTGCCTTTGCAACAGCCATATCCCACTCGGGGATCTAATAACCTCAATGCCCAAGAAGTAACGCAGCTCTCCCAAATCCTTCATCTCAAATTTTTGCTTCAACAGCAGCTTCACTTCATTAATGTCTGCATCACTATCACCTGTAATAATCAAGTCATCAACATAGATGACTACAAGCACAATCCCTCTGTTTGTCCTTTTCACATAAAGTGAAAAATCTGAATTGGAAATCTGAAATCCAATAGTGACAAGATATTGCCCTATCTTGTCTGACCATGCCCTCGGCGCCTGTTTTAAGCCATACAAGGCTTTGCGCAACCTGCATACAAAATCGGGGTGTGAATTATCCTCATAACCTTCTGGCTGCATCATATAAACCTCTTCCTGCAAATCACCATGCAAGAAGGCATTTTTCACATCCATCTGATGTAAAGACCATCCCTTTGCAGCAGCCATAGCAATTACTGCTCTCACGGTTGCCATCCTTGCAACTGGGCTAAAAGTTTCCTCATAGTCAATTCCATATGTCTGCGCAAAACCTTTGGCAACCAATCTTGCCTTGTACCTGCTAACAGACCTATCAGCATTGTGCTTTACTTTGTAAACCCACTTGCAGCCAATAGCCTTCTTATCATGAGGCAAAGGCATCAAATCCCAAGTGTGGTTTGCATCCAAGGCAGCCATCTCTTCATCCATAGCTGCTTCCCAATTTTTATGCCCTGCTGCATCCTCAAAACATGTGGGCTCTAACTCCTCTAGAACCTTGACCATATAAGCATAGTGATGTGCTGTATACCCATCATATCTCAGCCTGTCAACTGGATACTTAATACGAGTGGACCTCCGTACAACTGGATCAGTTGCAGGAGTCTTTAAATCATGCCTGCTTTTCCTTGCACCAGGTGTAACAACAGAAGGAATCCCAAGTTCCTCATCAAGGCTCATTTCAAAGCCGCTTGACTCTCCATCAACATGAGAGCTACCAGCAGACACATCAAACACTGGAGCATGGTCTACTTTTTCTTTTCCCTTATGTGATACCTGCACAACACTATCAGGGCTGCCATGTGACGATTCACTAGATCTCAATCTCCCTGTCCATGCATTAGATCCACTAGTAGAGGACTCTCTGGGTCCACTCAAGGCTTGATATTGCTGCTCTGCATTTATTGCAGCATTCCCATTTCCTGCATCTGCATCTCCTACCATAATAGTTGGTGCATACCAGCTGCTCATTTCATCAAAAACAACATCTCTGCTCACTTGCATTTTGCGGGTGGAAGGGTTATAACAGCGATACCCTTTCTGGTGCAGAGCATATCCAATAAAGATGCATTTTTCTGCCTTTGGATCCAGCTTTGTTCTCTTCTCATCAAGAACATGAACATAAGCTATGCAACCAAATACCTTCAAGTGAGAAATATCTGGTTTTTGGCCTGTATACATTTCTTCAGGCGTCATGCCATGGACAGCTGCAGTGGGGGTTCTGTTCATAATATAAACAGCAGTTGCTACTGCTTCAACCCAAAAATAATCAGGCATGTTTTTCTCATTTAGGATCGCCCGTCCTACTTCTGCAATATGCCTGTTCTTCCTTTCTGCAACCCCATTCTGCTGAGGGGTAGACCTGCATGAGTACTTCCTTTGAATTCCCTGTTCTTTTAGATATTCACAAAATTCTTCTGAAAAGTACTCTCCCCCTCCATCAGATCTTAGCACTTTAATATGCACACCTTCCTCTTTTTCAACCATGGCTTAAAAGCCTTGAAATGGCTGAACACTTCACTTTTGTGCTTCATAAAATAAATCCACACCTTCCTAGTGTAGTCATCAATAAACGTCACATAATAATGGCATCCACCAATAGAAGCAGCTTTGGTTGTCCAAACATCTGAATGGATCACTTCCAAAGGTCTTCTGCTCACCTTAGCATTTTTGGGAAATGCATGTCTGGCCTGCTTACCCATTTGGCATGCTTCACATACCTTTTGCATTCCCTCAACTCTGAATTTAGGCAAACCTGCAACAATGTTTTTCGTTTACATAGATTTCAGCCTTTGTATATTCATGTGCCCAATGCGCTTGTGCCATATCTCAATATCTGCAATGACACCTCTCCCATGCGCAAACATAGCAGCTTTCACCTCAGGCATATCAACATCCAAGGTGAACATTCTTCCATTTTTGTTGCCTTTCGCAACCAAGCGGCACTTATTTTTCAAGTCCTCAACAAAGCATCCATCAGGATTAAATCTAACCTGCAGACCTTGCTCAACCATCTGGCCAACTGAAACCAGGTTCTTAGTGATTTTTGGAACATGAAGTACATCTGCCAAGTACTTCGTTTTGCCATCCTGCATAGCCAATGGCACTTTACCAACCTGCGTAATTGGGTGCGCAGTATCATCACCTGTTTCAACATAACCTGGCTTATCCAAATTTCTAACATCATGAAACCACTCACCATGACTGGTCATGTGGTTAGAGGCACCTGAATCAACATACCAAACATCATTGCAAGCTGCAGCATCTCCTGACATGGAGTTAACCATATGCTGCATCACAAAAAGGTGCTCATTTCTGTCGTCACCATGCCCACTTGATGATGCATAGTTGCTTTGCTGCAACTTCCCACTTTTGATGTCATTCTGCTTTTTATAGCATGTATTCTCCTTGTGTCCAGGCTTTCCACAATAATAGCATTCTGTGCTGCTATTTACTTGCTGGTTCCTTTGCCATGAACCACGGCCTCTTTGGCTCCCCCTGCCTCTAGAACTACCACGTCCTCCTCCATAGGACTGGTTTTCCTGTTGTTGCTGTTGGTTCTGATTTCCTGCACAGCCACCAAAACGGCCTCTTCCTCTACCTCTGCCTCTACCTGTATTCGAGTAGAAAGCAGTCTCTTGAGAAGTTGAGGTGGATGAACCACCATTCCTTTGCTCTTCACTCAGCAAGAGAGCAATAAGTTCCTGAAAATCAGGAAATGTTTCACGGACTCCAATGGATGTCCGAAACTGTGCATAATCTTTCCCAAGACCATTCAAGGTCACGGACACTAAGTCCTCATCATCAACAGGTGCTCCAATGGAGGCAAGAGAATCTGCAAGGCCTTTCACCTTCAAGGAATACTCATTTATATTCAGATTTTTCCTTTGCACATTGTGCAACTCCTGCTTTAGCTGCATCTTTCGTGCTTTGGTATTTGTGCTATACAGCTTCACCAATGTATCCCATGCCTCCTTAGGAGTCTCTAGATCCTGTATATGCACAATCATAGAATCTGAAATGCTAACAGATAGCCAATACAGGCATTTTCTGGCTTTTTCATGCCATTCTTTAAAGGCCTTCAATTCAGCAGGACTGGGAGCAGCACCCAAAACTGGTTCTGCAGTTTCACCACTGATGTACTCCCAAACTCCCTTTCCCATAAGGAAGTTTGTCATCCTGAACTTCCATGCTTGGAAGTTGTTCTTGTCAAGCTTCTCACTGACAATGGTAGACAGATTCTCAGACATTTTACAAATCACGAATTGTAACAGCAACCTGTAAACACAGCAAATGTCTCACAAGGGCAAATAGCAAAACTTCTGCAAAAAGCCTCACAGGGGCAGATCTGCAACACTGACGAAAGTGGTATTTCACCACACAGTCACTTCCTAGTGACGATTTTGCATCAACAGGCAACAGGCATGAATCTGCAACTCCCAATATCTCTGCACACAGGCATACGATGCAATTTCTGTGGCACCTTTCCACCGACTAGCCGCGCGCAGTGGTCGCACAGTGAAAAACAAGGCCTTTTTCTGAGTGCCTGCGAAGAACTTCCGCCTTCAAAACGGGCCCTGAAACGGCCTCAAATCAAAAAAATAAAGTCACCAAGGGCTTCGCCCTGGCCCGCAGCATATACTGCGCTCTCGCCACACCGCGAAGGGCCTCTCAATCTGAAACAGTGCACTCCTGCACTTCTGGCTGTGCTACCTGCAGAGATTTGCTCCCAAACTCGAAATAGGAAAGCAACACTGGTCCTCTTACCAGGACACCACAAACTTGGCTTGCTTTCTTGAGCTCCTTACCACGAACAAGGCTCTGATACCATGTAAAGAATAAGGGAGAGACATAGGAGACTCAAGTTCAGCTTTCTTCACAACACACAAGAGAGAGGACACAAGGTTGGAGGGTGAAGCCTTTCTTCACTTTTGCACACCACAACCATACAATAGAAGAGGGAAATACCCTATATGTCAAACCCTAGAATACGTGGTTCATATGTGAACCCAAACCAAAAACATACGTGGTAATCTAACTACACCACGAGTACAACTAACATAGGCGGTGACATAAATGATAGTCATCCAGGAGATATATCGAGGGTAGTAGAGCTTGATATCTCAACAACTGAAGGGACTGACAATGATTAGGAGCTAGTTAGAAAAATTTGAGCATGGCTTCGATTGGCAACTTGGAGAATTGTCTCTCCTCTAAGGCAATCTAATCTATGCTAAACTATGCTAAACCAACCGTCAAAGCGAAGAAAAGCAATAAATAATTTCTTTTTCTGTGTTCATTTTAATGTGCTGGGGTTTAAGAGGCTTAAATATGCAAAAGAAGGGGTTTTGATGTAGAGGCTAAACCTGCATGTGAGATAAATGAAGAACAAGTATCTAAAGAAAAGTTAACATTTTTCAATTTAAAAGATGAATATATATAAAAATATTATCTCACCTTCAAAACAAAGCATAAATTCACTCTTTTATAATTTTTTAAAAGTATAATATAAAACATGTAAATATATAAAACTCTCTTTCCTTTCTCTCTCTCTCTCTCGACTCCTAAATCTCTCTGTAGCCATAGTCAAGACACCTCATTCTCTCTCTTAATCTCTCTCTCTCTTTCTGACAACTCTTATGTGTTTCCCTCTCTATCCTCATCCCACTCATTCTCTCTCTTAGTTTATCTCAACTCTCTCTTTCTCTCCCTCCCATGGCGGCTAAGATTTTTCATTCTCTCTCAACCTTTATTGCATGCTTAATAGTGATGTGATGAAAAGATGCTCGGGGGGGTCACTATGTATAAACCCTCTATATCACGTGCGTTCAAGGCCTATATTTAAAGTCCCTTATCTGTAAAAAATTTCATTAATAAAATGTACCCCTTTTCTATACAAATCTGTAAATTTTTTCCAAAACTATTTTAAATAGTCCCTTATGTATATTTATTTCTGTAAATTTTAGACATTAAAAAAATCCTTCTGTTGAACTCACGTGATAGGGTTACATATGATGAGTGACCCCCCCAAGAAAAGATGGGTGACAAGATACGAGGATGCAAAGGCAAGAAGACAAGGAGAAAGGACCCTCTTTCGTACACACCACGGATCTCGTGTGCCATACCCTCAGCATCTAAGAGCACTTCCAAAGGATATTCATATGGATTGGCTATTTGATGAAATGGAGAGAGCAGAGAGAGATGAGGGGATGCATATCACAATGGAAGAATGGAAGTATGCTAGGGGATACATGAGCAAGGTCGATATATAAAATGTTATGCATAAGTTAGGAGCTTTCAACAATTTAGATTGCTTATTTAATTGATTTTGTCTTGGTGTAGTGTACTATGTTCAATGCTATATGGTGTGAGGGCAAGCATTTTCGAACACAACGGATTGATGATAAGAGAAACAGACAAGATTGTGGCGTCATTGCTAGCTTTGAGGGAGCCATGGATGATTATTGTGGCATAATCCAAGATATTATTAAGCTTGACTTTCGACGCTTCTTTGTGTATGTTTTTTATGTAAATTGGTTTAAGGACATGGTGGAAAGAGGCCCTAATGCAACAATCAAATGCCATGCAAGTGGCTTTGTAACTATTGACTCCACAAAGTTTTGGCAAAGTAAGAAGGACACACTAGTACTACTGCAACAATGTGAACATGTATTGTACACACATATAAAAATACTCACTTTTAAATATTTGATACCTCACTTTGTAACTATTGACTCTACAAAGTTTTGGCAAAGTAAGAAGGACACAGTAGTACTACCGCAACAATGTGAACATGTATTGTACACACATATAAAAATACTCACTTTTAAATATTTGATACCTTCCATGCAAGGAAAATAACATGATTGTATTTGTGTTTGAATTAGGTTGTTTATCAACCAATGGTCGTGGATAATAATAGGTGGTGGCATGTCATACCTATTATGCCACATTTCAAAGTGATGTATAGTACATTTACTAATATGGGCGTATGGAGGATGATCATGGCCATGGAGGTGATGATGACCGTGATACGAGAGAGGAGGATGATCATGAGATAGGAGATACAGATATTGAGGCCATTACCTATGAGGACGAGCCTACCATTGGTGATGCTGATTTCGATGAGCACATGAGTAGCACAAGTAGTAGTGGGCTAAATGTATTTGTAGATCTCAACACTGGTTTGGATTTTGAGGTAGATAGTTTGGCAAGGGTTGATCTCATTGAGGATGACCATCATTGATCTTGGCAAAACTGTTTTACATATTGTCTCATTCTCCTCACCTCACTTAATTTTTGTATATGTGGGTTTGCAAAAAATCATTGATATTTTTGTTAAAATTATGTGCTTTGGTAATCATGGGCAATGTTTGGAAAGCAGTGATGTAGATTTATCAGCTTGCACCAAAATCTCACTTTCTGTATTCTCTGTTTTGTGTCTAAATCCGCATCTAATTTACAGTGCACACACGCTAATAGATGCATTAATAGATGTGTAAATAGATGCACTATTAGGCACGCTATTAGATGCACGCGTATTTTCACTATTCTAGCAATGCCTGTAGACGTGCCCGCTATTTTGTGCATCTATCAAGCGCATCTATAGTTGCTTTGTCTTGTTGTGGGATCCCTTTTTCTATTTTTTCTAATTCCTTTTCCTGCTATCTCACAAACACTCCCTAATATTTCTTGATTCCTCCTAATTTTTTTTCAATTTCTTTCTTAAAGCTCTAAATCTCTCTCTCTCTCCCCCCCCCCCTTGCATCTTTAACCAATTTTCTCGTATTTTCTTCCCTATTTTTTCCTCTTCCTTCCCCATAATTTTTCCTAATCCCCCCAATTATTTTTATTTATTTATTAAAACTAAATTTTGAAATACTTATTCCTTTTTTTCAAATTCTCTCTAGTCTCCTTTTTTTGCACCTTTAAAGTCCACATCGAGCTATTTAAGTTTATGTTTAAGCCACTATTTTATTGTGACCTTGTTAACAAGGGAGGGGTGTTTATGACACCTGCCTTCCCAATTAAAGTTAAGTTGGTTCTTACCATGTTTACTTGTTGGATGGTGGCACGAATGCGAACTCTCCTCTTCAATAAAAGAGACGCTTATCAAGACTTCACCAAGCTCTAATTTTTTTGCAAAAATGTATTTTGCAAAAACATTATCGTCATTTCTTATCAAAGCTCTTATATACATTTTATGCAATTTCGTAGGTGCTTTACCTACATACTCAAACCCTTCCTTAATTCTATAATGTTTTCTTTCTATCCTTTACCCTGACTCTTTTGTCTTTTCACTATCCAAAAGGGGTTGTTGTCTTGTCTTCCACACACATGTCCTTTCCCATGTAGCTTTGGACAGTTGTACATAGTATAGTTAAGTCATTAAGGCCTTTTTTGGCTTCTTAATTCCTTTTTCTAACTTGTGTCATGTTTCCTTTCATATTTTTTCATGGGATGTTTTGCTCCAATCAAAAGCTCTCAACAACCCTCTTCTAGATCCTTCTCCCTCATCCCAAGCATCTTTGGATGGTTGCACTTATTACATTTAAGTCATCATGCCACATGGCATTGCCTTTTGACTCACTTCACTGCTCGTCGAGCAATTTTCTCTTTCTTTTGGTTTTTTCTTCTTTCTAAAAAGTCTTCAAACCCAAACAATTCCCAGATTGGCCCACTCCATTCCTATTATGGCTATCAAATAAACTCTTTTTTCCCCTGGTTACTTGCAAAACCAATAGCTCCTATTGCTCCGAAATTGCATGTCTTACTCAAGCACTTCTCTTACTCTTTTTCCACTACTTATTTGATAGTTCTAAAACATTACTAGTCCTTTTTGGGTAGATAGTATAGGTCACCACACTAGGTTTTGTCGATGTTCTTTTGTCATGTTTGCCACCTTAGCTCTCTTTATCTTCTTCACCCTTTCTCCTAAGTGCTTATGGCCTCCTCTCCCAAGCTCCTTGCTTTACTACTCAAGCTCCGTTCGAGGTTCTGCTATTCCACAAGCTGCTCCTCCCATGCCGAACGTCACATGTTCTTTTGTCAACCTTTTAGAGACCTATTCCATCTCTCAGTTACTTGACATTCTCCTCTTTATCTTACGTGTTCGCTTCTACTTGGTCATTTTTGGCCTTGTCTACGGCTCTCTTCGTAGCTCGTTTACATTACAACAAGCTCTGATTATGGTGGAAACATTGTTACAGTGTCCTCAATCATGTACTTATAGTTGTGCCCATGTGCCCATTTTGATTCTCTCTCTCTCTCTCTCTCTCTCTCTCTCTCTCTCTCTCTCTCTCTCTCTCTCTCTCTCTCTCTCTCTCTCTTTCTCTCTATCTATCTATCTATCTACCTATCTATATACATATATATAAACTTTTACATATTTTTATTGTTACTCTTTTTTACCTTTCCTTCTATCTATTGTTTACTTCTTCCCTTTCTTTTTTTTGTAACTTTTCTTTGAAGTATTTTAAAAAAAATCTAAGACCTTTGTATTTTTCCATATATATATATATATGATTTGTTGCTTTTATGTTCTTTTTAAGAATTTAGTCTTGCTTCTTGTTTAATTGGCTCCACTTCTTTAATTTACCTAACACATTTGCCCCCTACCCACCAGTAATACTTTTTGCTTTTAATTCTATCAATCTATTATTTATTAAAATTTATTTTCCTTATATTTGCCTTAGTTCTAATATTTTTACTATTCCTAAGTTTGATATAGATTGGCTAGCACTTTGTCAATTTGCATGATTATGACTAGCTTAAGCATTTTTATAAATAATGTGAGTAGTGTTTTTTAGGTGATTGAAAGCTCTCTTAGGGAGATTTATCTTTTGCTTTCTTTTTATGATTTTGTTTAGCATCGTTGTGAATTTTTAGATGTTTCATAGGAATTGGATAAAAGAAAAAAAACCCTTTCGGCTCTCAATTATGTTTCAACTTTTTCTGAAATTATGGTCCTTAATCTTGGTTGTGGAATGCCCCCCTTGATTACTTAATTTCTAAGTAAATTAATAAATAAATATTCTCCTCAAGGGTGGAGATTACTAGCCTTGAGCACTAAACCCTCCTTTCACTGCTTTGTTATCAATTTTTAACTTTATCAGAATTCTTTAGAATGTAAACCCCCCCTATGTTCTTAAATTCCTTTAGGATTCCTTTTTGTCCTAGAATTTTGAAAGATTTGTTCATGTTCTTTGGTAAAGCGATAATAAGCTAGGGGATACATGCATTACTTTTCTACCCAAATTCAACTTCATTGTTCTAACAACTGGTTGGTTTGAATGGTAGTAGTAGGTAAGTGGACCCTGACCTCGAAGCTTGGACTACCTGACGGATTCAACACTGTTGTACTAATTCTTTGCTTAAGTTTTCAAACTCAATATAATGAAAAATTCTATTTCCAATCTGCTTGCTCACATCCTTACCTAATTTTTGGATTGCAATAGCATCAAAAGTTACTTTAATTTAGTTTCTTAAAATTTTCAATCCATTTCTCAGATGCAACTTTTAATAATTGTCCAAATGATTGAATTAATTGTATGGTTCATTTATTGCTGGGATTATTAAATCTAAACACACACACACACTTACTGTTCTCCTTTTTCTTTTGCATCCACTTAATTTCTTGATTTTCCCTTTTCCTATTTTTTTAAATTCCTTTTCCTTCTATCTCACAAACACTCCCTAATTTTTCCTGATTTCTCCTTACTTTTATTCAATTTCTTTCTTAAAGCTCTCTCTCTCTCTCTCTCTCTCTCAGAAAGATTATTAAATTTTTTGAAAGGCCAAAGGGTGCATCATTGAGCATCCACACTTAATGCTAATGTGGGTTGATGTTTGCAATGGGAACAAAAGGAATATAGAAAGTGATTACAATGTCCCTATAGAAGGGCATACATAGCCTACGATGACTATTGGCATGAGAGCCATAGGGGGAATGCCCATCAGTAGGTGAAATTCTCAATTGTGCAATGGAGCACCAAAAGATTTATATGGTATTTCAAGAATCAAGTCTAAAAGCTAGTTGAGGATAGAGGATACGATCTTGGTTGACAATGGCTTTTGTGAGGATTGGTGTGTCAAGAATGCTCTTGGTTCTTAACATCAAGGGTGCACTTCTATGAAACCCTATGTATCACATGTGTTGTTACCTAGAAAAGAAATCAAGACAAGAGGCTAGACACTAATCATGGCGACGCTCAAGGGCCATAGAGGAAAGGAGAACGTGAGGGTGAAAAGTTATCATGGGAGGGGAAAAGGGATTAGAAGGGGAGGGAATGAAGAGGGAGACTATGGCACAAGGGGAAAGGGAGAGGGGGAAGAGAAGCATGTACATGATGGGAGGAGGAATGTAAAGATGGAGACATCAAGGGAAGAGGACCATGCTTTATTTGAAAGGAAGGGAAGGGGGAAATCAAAGTACTAGCTAGGTGGCTTTACAAGAATGAGTGTGTCTCATCTTGTAAATACAATCCTTCATGTCCTTCGATGCACTGCGAGAAATGCTAGTAGGTAGTATGAACTGAACACATGAGGAATGGTTGATTAGTTGCTTCAAATTCACTCACAAATTTGAAAGGAAAAAGATATTATGCACATAAAATACTTACTTGGAGCATCTTGTGCCAATCATGAGATTTCAAGCCATATAATTGCTCTACACCTGTTTTCTTGCTCTTTGTAAAGGCCCCCTTCAAACACCTCATACATCCAATGGGAGTACGAGTTGTAGTGATAGCTCGCTTCACTACCACCATCTCTAGCTTTGATAATCTCCACGGTGCACGAGGTAAAAAGACACGCCCATTTGGCCTCTCTTGTGGCCAAGCTTCACGCATCCGCCTCATGGTGTGTAGATCCTCCCTTATGCCTGTGGAATCTCGTGTCCCATTGAAATGTTCCCAAATGATAGACGCCACATTCTTGAAGATATGCATGGGATCAAGCAAGTGATTGATCTTGAGGTGGGACCAATATGGTAAATGATAAAAGATGGAGTAGCTAAACAAAAGCCGGTGTTAGCGGGCAATCTTTATTTCCATTCAATATAGCACATAATAGTTACAAACCCTTACTGGCTCATGCCAAGTGGTGGAGGAGTTGTGGAATCATCATCCCAAATTCTCATCCAATCTCTTGCAGTGAGTGACTATGGGGGGCCTTCATTCCAAGGGGTGACATATCTAGGATGATCAGGTGGAAGAAATAGATGGTGATTCTCATAGATGACCTTATTCAATGCATCTTCCCGTGAGGCAACTAGCGAAGGACCACAAATAGGACATGCATGGTAACCTGATGTAGTGAGACCTGAATAATAGATGCAATTAAGAGTTGAAGGTGGGTTTAGGGTGCCACATCGATTTCCTACTCATAATTAAAAGTGCAATGCTTACCTGAACACTCGCCATAGCCTTGGAAGTCATGCATCATCCACATCAAGACTGCTTTGCACTTGAAGTCTCATGAACGAGGGAGGCCTACTCACATCATGCACCTCGATACCTCTCCAAAGTATCTCTAGCTCATCATATTAAAGGCTCCAAATAAACATCAGGATTTTTTACTTTATGTTTCCTTGGAATTAGAAGGGATAACATAACATGTCCTTTCGCCATAGAGGGTGGAAGATTATAATTCACCAATATCACTGGCCATACACTGTAAGAGGTGCTTTTGAGACGAAATGGGTTCACACCGTCCATACCCAATCCAAGTCTCAAGCTCCTAGGTTCTTCCTTGAAGATTGGCCATGTGTCTTCAATATGCTTCCACGCAGAAGTGTCTGTGGGAGTTCTCCACTTACCGTTGGTTGATCAATGGGAGGAATGCCATGACATGAGCTCTACAATGGATTTGCACTTGAACATATGTTGGATGCGAGGGATTATGGGAAAATGTCGCAGAACCTTACGAGGCACATCCAAAGTTTTGGGATCTGCTCTATATCTTGCCTTTCCACAAGTAGGACACTCTCTTGCATCTTTATGTGGTCCACGAAACAGAACGCAATCGTTGACGCATGCATCCAAAATAAGCATTTCTTTTGAGGTATTCGCATTTGCCAATGTGATAGTAGCAAAAGTTGGTGATGGCTCCCATGCTGGTGAGAAGGGAATTTCCAACTCCTCAATAGGTTTCAGTGATTGGGGTAGAGTCATTTCTCATTCTTGTAGCTCTTTATTGATCATTACAGCCAATAACTATGGAATTTTACATTTTTGGCCTGAAGAACCATCTAGTTTTTTTGTGAAGAAGATGACTAAGTGCTGGATTCAGTCTTGCTTTAGCTTCCTACTCAGCAAAACAAATATGTGGAGTGGAAGGGATCGATTCTTGTTGCACTTAACCCCCAAGATTGTGGATAGGAATTGTGTTGCTTCCTTGAGGCGAGGGTTAATGATGGTGCGAAGTAATATCCTCTCCCTACGGAACTTTAAATTTCCCCAAGTTGCCAATCTAAGCCATGCCCAAAATTCTCAACTAGTACCTACACGAAGTCAGTCCATATGCTCACTGTTAAGGCATGTGTGCACATACACCTTAGGATTAAGGGGGTAGGCACTTAGGGTATATTTACATATGTGGATGACGGTTGGTTGTTCTCAGGGGGGCAGTTATGTGTTTCTTGGGGGCTGGCATTGTATTCTCTCGCACATGGAGTAATACACAGTAGCAGCAATATGGATATATCTCTCTCAATTCCGTACTCAGGCATGTAATGAAAATCTATTGTCTTTGTAATTTCTATTGAGGGAAGGCATTCCCTACAACACTTGGCGATCACGAGACTCGAATCCCTTTGGTGATGGAGGATCCGTTGCTGCAGTCCCAGTGAAGCTTCCACAATGGTGACTTTGGAAGCGGTTGATTTTTGGGTGCTAGAGACCTATGGCAGTATGAGGGAGCAGTCCATCTTTGAAGTACATTTTTGAGGAGATATGAACAGGCGCAGGTCTAGTAGACGGTGTTCTTCGTGTTTTGTACGAGTACATGCGGAATTTTGATCAGCAACGAAGTACCATGAGGGCATTGTGGGCTGAACGATTGTGCGGGTGGTGAAGAGGGCAGCCGTATCCTCTGTCACCCGCAGTTGTATTAGTTTGTCAGCTGGAGGCCAGAGAGTCAGAATCAAGGTGGAAGTCGGGGGAGCATCCGTTAGTGACAGCCTCCATAAGTGATAGCTTCCGTCAGCGATAGTTCCGTTAGCGGGAGTACCATCAGCGACAAGCGACAGCCAACGGAAGCCAATCGCCAGCATGCGGAGATGTCCGTTAACGGAGCTATTTCGTCTGCTGGAAGCACCACCACCCACCACGGTAGTCATCGCCATCTGGAGCTGAAGCCATATCATACCGTCGGCGATCAGAGGGTGACTTCCTGGGACCATCTGCGATCACGGTCAAGGGCAACATTCAAAGAATGACATGCAAGCGAAGTTTCAATAATGAGCATAGAACTACGAATTCTGCATCTTGTACCTACTGTGGCGAGTACAACCATCGCGAATCAGAATGGTGGCTTCACGTTTGTAATGGCTGCAACAGTCGTGGCCATTATTTGGAGGTCTGTCCGGATTCTTTTCTTGAATATTTTGATCAAGTTCAATGTCGTGTATTCTGCCATCGGGCTTCAAAGAATTTGAAACGCTTGCATAAGATCCTGAGGGAATTGGGACGTCTAATTGCTGATGCAAATGAGGGCAAGGTCTGGCATGAACAACATCCCCATTGCCCAAGGGCGGTGGAAGATCTGGCATGGGTGTCAATGGCGGCGGGTGATCTACAAGCCCAAATTCAATCGGAGATTGAATGTCTAACGAAGGAGGAGGATGGTGAATCCAATTTTTGTGATCAGGGGGCTGACCCAAAGCCTGAGAATATTGCGGCTAGGTACCAGCGGGCCAGTGAGGATGTACAAGATTATCAATTTCCATTGGATTACGTGACGACGGTTAACAATGGCGAATGGCACCATGATCAAGAGCAGCAAGCTTTGCTTGCAGTAGAGAATGATCGAGATGAAGATCTTGATGAATTAGAGGGGAACAAGGGCAATGCTCTTGAGGAGGGACGGAATTTGTGGTATCAATGTTCACCCAAATGGATTTTGGAAGCTATGCATGATTTCGCCAAAATGTTTCCCGCAGCTAGTTTCGTCCCTCCCACGTACAGACATCCTTTTAATAAAGAAGGCCTTGGTTTTGAGCTCGTGCAAAATGGTGACATTGCTTGTTTTGGACTTGAATTAGGCAATACAGCGGGTGGTTCAATTGGAGCCACTGGGGCAGCGGATGCTGCAGGAGCTGTGGATACAGCGGGAGTAGCGGATGCTATGGGTGAGGAGCTACGAATGCAGCGGATTGCTGGAGCGGTTGGAACGGCTGGAGCGGCTGGAGCTACTGGAGCTGCTGGAGTGGCTGGAGCGGCTAGAAAAGCTGGAAACGGAATCACGGAGGCCGAAGTTGCAGCGGCCGGAAGGACAACAAGTAAGCATGTGATGTACACCCTGCAGGATACTCGGATGAGTGGGCAGGGGGATTACATGCTAGATGCTCGGATGGATGAGCAGGATGCCGCTTGGATGAGCGGGGTTATTCCAGTATTCGGACAGTTTGTGGATTCAGCTTGGTTCGATGGATTGCTGGAGGATGACGGTATGCCGACCCAGGATGATATTCTTGGTGAGGTGAATGCGGCATGGTTTGATACCTTGCTGGAGGACAATCTTGATTTGCATGTGGAGCAGGTTGTTCAGGTTGCGGATCTTGATTCTTCCTTGATGGATGATTCGACTATCCATGAGTTCTTTATGCATATGTTGCGGAGTTATTTTTCATGGTACTATGGTGATGGTATTTCGCCATGTATTTCATCGATACGAGTTCGAGGTGATGTGTTCTTTCGAGCACAGGTAGCAGTTGCTGGAGCGTCATCGACATATTTTTCGTATTGGCATGGACGTGCCTATGATGTCCACACTCCGTGCCGGTGGAGTGGGGACCTCTTGATTACTTCATGGTTCTATGTTTTTATTTTGTATGATCATGAGTGGATGATATTATATTATATGGGTTCCCAGCCCTGGCATGTTGCCATAAAGTGGTGGCACTGTATTATTTACACTCACATGATTCTATGCACTATAGGGTAGTTTCTATTTATGGCACTGTATTCAGTTTGACATTTGGTGCTTGTGTGGGTTCGTGTAGGCGAATTCTAAATTCGACCCACCGGGTGTGCCAAGTGTTAAGGCATGTGTGCACATACACCTTAGGATTAAGGGGGTAGGCACTTAGGGTATATTTACATATGTGGATGACGGTTGGTTGTTCTCAGGGGGGCAGTTATGTGTTTCTTGGGGGCTGGCATTGTATTCTCTCGCACATGGAGTAATACACAGTAGCAGCAATATGGATATATCTCTCTCAATTCCGTACTCAGGCATGTAATGAAAATCTATTGTCTTTGTAATTTCTATTGAGGGAAGGCATTCCCTACAACACTCACATACGGTTTCACATCATTACATTACCTGAAACCTTATGTTCATTAGTTCAGTGAGCAGACTTCAGAGTTTAGAGGCATTGTAGATTGTTTCAGTGGGCAAATAGCACTTGATTTCACACACAAATGCCACCATTATAAAGCCTATTCGGCTATCTCACGGCATCGTGCACATCATTTCAGCCTTGTAAAGCCACTTGGCTATTCTCGGCATCATTGCCACAAGCCTTGTAATACAGATCAGATTTTACATGTTGTAGTTCTATCTTCACCGATGGTTCAAAGACTCCACTTGGCATAGTCAGTGTATTTGCAGTTGATTCATACATAGATTTTCACAACATTTTTTAGTACATTTCTTGCACCATGTCTATGACTAGCAACCTCAATCTAGAGGCATCTGGTAAGTTAGACAACTCCAATTACGATACATGAAAATACCGCATGGAGACCATTCTTGTACTTCAGGACAAATGGGAGTATGTTGATGGGTCTACACCTATACCATTAGACAATCCAGCCACCAAAAGCTCTACTCCACCTGTTGTCACAGCACCAGCAACGAGATCTACAACGGCATCTGCAGCTCCACAAATAGCTTCCACACCAATAGCAGATCATGCCATTGCCCGAGCTTAGGCAGAATGGGATAAGAAAGACAAGTATGCCTATCATCTAGTGGTGCATCATCTCACATGACAAATCATCAGGAATGGTTCACAGAAATGAAGCCATTAGAAGGTCAGAAGAATGTAATCTACACAACAGGACAATACACTGAATCTGGTTCACGGGACAAGTGTTATCCCTATGAACAATTTCACTGGTATGAAAGGATTAGTGAAAGATGTGCTCTATGTTCTGAAGCTCAGCAAGAACCTTTTGTCAGTAGGTCAAATGACGGAACACGATTATCGAGTCACCTTTGATGGTGATGAATGCACTATCAGAGACAAATCCAAAAGATGTCAGCTAATAGCAAAAGGTGTCAAGGAAGGACGCTTATACAGAATGCTAGCTACAATACTAGATAAGCATGCCATGTCAGCTCAACTGCAACAGATGCCACTATCTGTAAAATGGCACAAGAGATATGGTCATGTCAATTTCAAGTACTTGTTAGATCTCAAGAATCAGAATATGGCATTTGGGATTCCGAAGCTACAGTCTCTTGGAAAAGTTTGTGAAGCATGTTGCTTCAGCAAACAAAAGCGAACCAACTTTGTTAGAAACACCTCTCGTGCACGAGGTATTCTTGATTTGATACATACAGATGTATGGGGTTATGCCCAGACCCGCAGCATCAATGGTTCACTTTACTACTTGACTTTCATCGATGACTACAGCAGATATTGTTGGGTCTACTTTTTGAAAGAGAAATCTGAAGTGTTTTCCAGATTTCAAGAATTCAAAGCCATGGTAGAAAACCAAATAGGTAGAAAGATCAAAGTCATGAGATCAGATAGAGGAGGTGAAAACATGTCTTCAGCATTCATGAACTTTTGCAGAAATAATGGCATACAAAGACAATTCACATGTGCAGATACTCCTCAGCAGAATGCAAGAGCTGAAAGGAAGAATGGGACTCTAGCAGACAGTGCTAGAGCAATGCTTAGTGAAAAGCATCTTCCGAATCAGTATTGGGCAGAAGCAATAGCCACTGCAAACTATTTTCTTAATTGGCTTCCTACCAAACCGATATGGGGTATGACTCCTTATGAAGCATTCACTGGACACAAGCCACACATTGGGCATCTCCGCATATTTGGTTCCATAGCATATGCCCACATACATGATGATCATTGCAGGAGATTGGATGCAAAGTCATGCAAATGCATCATGGTTGGCTACAGTGAAGAAAGCAAAGCATACAAATTGTATGATCCCATCAATCGCAAAGTCATTATCTCCAGCGATGTAATCTTTGATGAGGAATCAGAATGGAAAACCTCACCTACACAGGAGATAGAAGCATCGACTTCACAGTCATCTATAGAACGAGTTGATGAAGAAGAGCAAGAATTGCCAACAACACCCCAAGGAGAACCACAGCAGCTCATATGGTCTACTAGGGAAAGCAGACCTCCAGCCATATTGACATATGCTCAGAAAGGTAAAGCAATTCAAGTGGAAACCACCAACTATGCTCTTATAACTACCATCATGGCTACAAAAGAGCCAGTGTACTTCGAAGATGTAGTAGACAAGCCAAAATGGCAAACTGCTATGAATGAAGAAATGGATGCTTTGTATAAGAATAATACTTGGAAATTATGCAACCTTCCACCAAGAAAGAAGGCCATAGCAAACAAATGGGCATACAAAGTGAAGTACAATCCAGATGGAAGTATTCAAAGATACAAAGCCAGACTAGTTGCAAAAGGATTTGCACAGCAATATGGTCAGGACTATGATGAGACTTATGCTCCAGTAGCAAAGATGGATTCCATACAATTCTTGATATCACTAGCGACACTCAGCAGATGGAATGTGTACCAGCTCGATGTCAAGAATGCATTTCTCAATGGTTATCTAGATGAGGAAGTCTACATGCAACAACCAGCATGTTATGTTGAACCAGGAAAGGAGAATAAGGTTTGCCATCTCAAGAAAAGTCTCTATGGCTTAAAGCAAGCACCTAGAAGTTGGTATAGTAGAATCGACAAGTATTTTGCTGATCTAGGATACATGAAATCCAATGCAGATCATACTCTCTACTACAAAGTTTAAGGGGAAGACATTACTATTTCACTTTTGTACGTAGATGATCTGATTGTGACAAGAAGCAAGGATAGCTTCATTAGAAAACTAAAACAAGACTTATCTGCAGAGCTCGACATGAAAGATCTTGGACTTATGCACTATTGTCTTGGAATTGAGTTCTGGAGAGATTCAGATAGCACATTCATGAGTCAGCTCAAGTATGTTGATAGTCTCCTGAAGAAGTTTCATATGGCAGATTGCAAGATTGCAACCACTCCCATGGAATAGAGTTTGAAACTTACTAAAGATACAAAAAATCCTACAATCAATGATAGATACTACAGGCAGCTCATCGGATCTCTTATATATCTGACAATCACACAGCCAGATATTTGTTATGCAGTAAGCTCACTAGCACAATTTATGGCAAATCCAAAACAGTCTCACTGGAATGCAGCCAAAAGAGTCTTGAGATACATCAGAGGTACAAGACAATTTGGGATAGAATACAAAGGAAGTCATCCATGGTTGCATGGATACTGTGACAGTGACTATGCCAGAGATCATGAGACCAGGAGATCGAGACAAAGATATGCATTTTTCCTTGGTCAAGGTGCTATATCATGGTTATCAAACAAACAGCCAACTGTTTCTTTGTCTTCAAATGAAGAAAAATATAGGGCACTCACTACAAGTGCATGTGAGGCTATATGGTTCAGAAGACTATTGTCAGAAACAGATTACTTTGATGAGTCAAATCCAACAACAATATACTGTGATAATCAATCGGCTCAAGCATTGGCCAAGAATCGAGTATATCACTCCAGGACAAAGCACATTGATGTCAGAGAGCACTTCATCAAAGAAAGAGTGTTACTTGGTGACATCACACTGCAGCATTGTGATAGCAAAGAGAATGTTGCAAACATCTTTACCAAACCACTCGGTAAAGAGCTATTCGAGAAACACCGACTAGCTCTCGGTTTGACGCAGAGGAAGGACATTCCCATTAAAGGGGTGTGATGGAATGTAATTCAATTTGCAACAGGTCCCATGTGGCTCTTTCTTCCACCAGGAGGTCTAGGTACCATTCTGAGGTTGCATCAATTAAGGCCATGGGGAACCAGGCAACCTTGGTTTCATTGGATTGATCTCCACCTGCTCGACATGCGGCATCAAAATGCTGAAGGAATCGGGATGGATCACCCCTACCATTATATTTGGGAAGTTCCAGTTTACCCAAGGGGTGCCTGCCTTGATTGTTATTATTGTTGCCAAAATTGTTGCAATTGTTAAAGAAATTTTTTCCCTCCTCTTCGAGTTCAAGGTCCCCATCATTCGCGATGATGCCCGGCCATGTTGTGTCGTGGAGTCGTCAAAGGGATTTCTTGAATTTCAGGGGGGGAATTGGGGGAGAGGGTTCTTGAAGGCATTGACCACAGTGGAGTTGTATACATATTTGGCGAGCGTTGTTATCGGAGGTGTTGGTCGGAGCATAGCTAAATACAGATTTGGCGAGAGGTGGAACGGGTGTCTCTTGTCGCAAGTGTGGGTGTTGATGTAGTTGTGTTAGGGGGGTTAGAGATGTGTTAGTGTTGTAGGGACCATGGTGTTAATAATGTGTCTAGGATTGTGCCATGTGTGTAGGGAAATGTGATGGTGCGGACGAATCATCAATCGAAGTTCTCGACAAAAATTTATGAGCGAATTAGTGCAAAAAGAGGCCCACACAGGGGTGCAAATTAGCAAGTGCTAGGGATGCCAAAATCGTGTGCAATGGGCTGGGAAATTTTCCTGTAGCATGGTTCCGTATGTGAAACTGTGGTTCAAACGGGGACCAGTTTGGCCGCCAAATAGACGAGTTATGATGTGTTAAAGTAGGGGTAAAATGGGGCCTTTTTTGTGTGTGTGGGGGGGGGGGTGCCTTGGTCAATAGGTTTAAGTGTGAATGGACTTAAAGTCTAATTGATGGAGAGTAACTGACCCAACTCAAGTGACCTCACTGGCCCAATCCAGTTGATGTAACTAGTAGTTAGCCACTAACCTAACTAGTCGGTTAAGTTAACCTAACATAGAATTAGTTACTCTAACCTAATTGTGGCTAAACTAACCTAATGATAGTTACATTAACCTAACTCCAATTGAACTAACATAATACTAGTTAGACCCAACTAACACTAGTTAGTGTATCCTAATCTAACTAACTCCAGTTAGTTTATCTAACCTATCTAGCTCTAGTTCATCTAACCTGACCTAATCAACTAACCTAAAGTAGCACTAACCTAACCTAAGTTACTAACCTAACCTAGGTTAGTTTTAGAGAGGGTTTTTTTTTAAATACAATTTCAAAAAAAGGGGGGGGGGGGGGGCACTGGTGGCTAGCGCTGGATGAGTGGGAGGAGGGGGGGGCTATCGCGGCCGAGGGGGAGGGGAGGGTTGGAGAGGTGGTGAAGAGGATGGAGGGCGGAGGGAGTCTGGAGGTAGTCGGGCGAAAGGGGCACAAGAGGGCGCTGGCAAGGCAAGCATGCCATCGCGGGCGACTGGCTGCACCGTCGTTGTGGCCGCCTCTGCAAGGGCAAGGGCTTTTAGGCCCTTATTAGTTAGTTAGTTAGTTAGGGAGAGGGGGCGGGCGAGGGGTGGAAGGGGGGGAAGTTGGACCGGGGGGGGTGGGGGTGTGGAGAGGGGGGTGGGGAAGGGGGAGGGAAAGGGGGGTGGTGGTGGAAGGGAGGGGGGGGGGCCGGGAAGGAGGGAGGGGAATGGAGGGGGGTGGAAAGGGGGGGGAAGGGTTGGAAGGGGGGGGGGGAAGGGGAGGGGGAAGGGGAAGGGGGGTGGAAAGGGGGGGGGGGGTGGAAGGGAGGGCGAGGGGGGGGGGGAAGGGAGGGGGGTGGAAGGGGGGGGGGTGGAGAGGGGGGAAGGAGGTGGAGAGGGGGTGGTGGTGGAAACTTGACAGAAATTCGAAGGGAGGAAGAGATAGTCACCTTAACGCTCTCCAAGTCTTTCTCGATGTAACAAGATTGTTGAGGGCGAATGGACGGTGGGTGGATGGCTAGGTTATCGCTGTGAGAAGAGCTCAAAATAACTGACCATGTGAGGATGGTGGTGGTCGATGGAGAGGGAGGAGGGTCTTGTGTAGGGCTCAGAATGGGGAAGAGGATGGAGGCTAGATGTGAAAGAAGAAGAATGAGGGGGTGGAGTGGGTTTTTATAGGAATGGGTGTAGGGTTAGGGTCAAACCCTGAACTCTTCCCAGGCCATACCTTTTCATGGTTAGCTCGGATCTCTCTTCTATAAAAGAGTGAAATGATCGAAATTGCAAGCTCTACGCATTCGTGTCCATTACCTAGATTGATTTTTTCTTCAAGTGGTTCTTTTTAAGAAATAAAGAAAATTTCTTAAGGTAGTAACCCAAGGTTGATGCTTGGCGTTGATATGTTTGGCTAGAGTTGGAAAAAAAAATTACTCTCCTTGTCCTTGAGTGTTATGTTCGTGACAATTCATAGTAGTTCGTTTTTTACACATACTTGTGTATGTTTACTCGTTACTTGAGACGCTAGTCTCTCTGGCAGCAGCACCAAATGTTGGCTCTTTCCCACGTCTTCCGTAGGAAGAGTAGGGTATTCTCAGTATGCAGGGTTCCGAGGCTTTTTGTTACCTATAGATATATCGATGTTGTCATTTGTAGTATAAGTGTAGTTTAGGACCTCGGGTTGTATTCCAGTGAGAGACGCAGGCTTAATTATGGTAAGCAAACATAGTGCATGCATGCACGAAGGGAACAGGCATCATCATGGTTGGGGTAATGAAGGCTTTTTCCTTCATTGGGGGTTGAAGGGTTTAGGAGTTTAAGGGTTAGAGGGAGGTTCAGGGATTAGAAGGAGGTTCCAAGGTTTAGAGAGAGGTTGCAAAGTTTTGAAGAGGTTCCAGGGTTCAAAAGGGGTTTAAGGGTTAGGAGGAGGATCCAAGGTTCAAGGTAGAGTACATGGTGGAGAACTCGTCTCCCTTGTAGATCATGGAGGTCAAGAGTTTAGGGACTAAGGGTTTAGGGGGAGCATGGGGGGGGGGGGGGGGGTGAATGGAGGGGGGGGGAAGGGGAGGTGGAAATGAAAGGGGGGTGGAAAGGGTGGGGGGTGGAAGGGAGGGGAGTGGAAGGGGGGGTGGTGGTGGAGAGGGGGGAAGGAGGTGGAGAGGGGGTGGTGGTGAGAGGGGGTGGTGGTGGAAACTTGATGGACGGAAAACTTTGACGGAAATTCAAAGGGAGGAAGAGATAGTCACCTTAATGCTCTCCAAGTCTTTCTCAATGTAATAGGATTAAAGAGGCAAATGGATGGTGGGTGGATGGCTAGGTTATCACTATGAGAAGGGCTCAAAATAACTCACCATGTGAGGATGGTGGTGGTCGATGGAGAGGGAGGAGGGTCTTGCGTAGGGCTCAGAATGGGGAAGAGGATGGAGGCTAGATGTGAAAGAAGAAGAATGAGGGGGTGGAGTGGGTTTTTATAGGAATGGGTGTAGGGTTAGGGTGAAACCTAGAACTCTTCCCGGGCCATAACTTTTCATGGTTAGCTCGGATCTCTCTTTTGTAAAAGGGTGAAATGATCGAAATTGCAAGCTCTACGCATTCGTGTCCATTACCTAGATTGATTTTTTCTTCAAGTGGGTTCTTTTTAAGAAATAAAGAAAATTTCTTAAGGTAGTAACCCAAGGTTGATGCTTGACGTTGATATGTTTGGCTAGAGTTGGAAAAAAAAATTACTCTCCTTGTCCTTGAGTGTTATGTTCGTGACAATTCATAGTAGTTCGTTTTTTACACATACTTGCGTATGTTTACTCGTTACTTGAGATGCTAGTCTCCCCGACAGCAGCGCCAAATGTTGGTTCTTTCCCATGTCTTCCACAGGAAGAGTAGGGTATTCTCAGTATGTAGGGTTTCGAGGCTTTTTGTTACCTATAGATATATCGGTGTTGTCGTTTGTAGTATAAGTGTAGTTTAGGACCTTGGATCGTATTCCAGTGAGAGACGTAGGCTTAATTGTGGTAAGCAAACATAGTGCATCCATGCGTGAAGGGAACAGGCATCATCATGGTTGGGGTAATGAAGGCTTTTTCCTTCATTGGGGGTTGAAGGGTTTAGGATTTTAAGGGTTCGAGGGAGGTTCAGGGCTTAGAAGGAGGTTCCAAGGTTTAGAGAGAGGTTCCAAAGTTTCGAAGAGGTTTCAAGGGTCAGAAGGGGTTTAAGGGTTAGAAGGAGGATCCAAGGTTCAGGGTAGAGTACTTGGTGGAGAACTCGTCTCCCTTGTAGATCATGGAGGTCAAGAGTTTAGGGACTAAGGGTTTAGGGGGAGCATAGCAATGGGAGAGAAAGAATGTGTAAGAGCATGGGGGGGGAAGGAGAGAGAGAGAGAGAGAGGAGAAGGGAGGAGCAGGAGGAGGGAGGAGGAGGAGGAGAAGGAGGGAGGAGGAGGAGGAGGAGGAGAGGGAAGGAGGAGAGGGAGAGGATGGGTTGCAAGGTTGGAGGAGAGGGGAGGAGGAGTTGCAAGGTTAGGACATGCTTTTGGACGTGGAGTGTAAGGAAGCATGGACACTTAGAGACAATTGCTTGGAACACCAAAGTAGAACTCAACACAATGCCCCAAAGAGTCTAGGCTTCATTCCATTATGGGGTATTCATACAAGTTGGAGAGCTTCTCTCTATGCCTGTAGGAATTGTAAGACATTCTCTCTCTACATAAAACTTGCATATAGAAGTTGCATGTAGGAGTTGCAAGTTGCATGTAGGAGTTGCATGTTGCATGTAAGAGTTGCTTGTTGCATGTAGGAATTGTAAGACATTCAATCTCTACATGTAGAACTTGCATATAGAAGTTGCATGTAGGAGTTGCATGTTGCATGTAGGAGTTGCATGTAGAACATGCATGTAGAACTCGCATGCAGAACATGCATGCAGGAGTTGCAAGTAGAACTTGCATGTTGAGGATTCCTAGCCTTATGCAAGTACAAGCGGAGCTTTGTTGCTACTCTACACACACATTATGTTCTACCTAAGTCCATGTTGGCACAAAGACAACATCTAGTAAGGTTTTTCACCGTTTCTACCACAATATTTCTTAGGTAAAATGTATTGCTCTGCTTTTTTTATATCTATATCTATATTTCCATCCAATGTGGATCCTGGTGACTCAGGTTGAATTGGTCAAAAAGGCTCGGAGTGTTCAATGCTCAATTAAGTTTTCTTGTTTCTTTAAAGATTCGACAAGTGCCTCGGTTGACTTGATTACCTCCAAATTTTTACTTGCCTGCTCAAGGTATTTTTGCATCATAATTTCAAGATGTTTAATAAAGGCTTCCAAGACTTTCATTTCATCTATGTGAGATCTATGTCAAGTGCTTTGTTTTGGAGTATAATTATGCATGCTAAACTGAAAATAGTGTGGATTTATATGTCCTAGTAGTGCATCATCTCCTCTTCTGTGGTGGGTAACCAGTTCTCCCAACCCTACCTGTCACGAATCATTGTAGTGTGGCTTTCACTCACGTCTCAAAAATCAATCACAAACCCCTTAACACTTATGTTTTGGGGTCTACCAACATTTTTGGGGCTTATAACAGTAGCGTTGATTTATGTGCCACTTTGACCTTGAATGGTAGAATCTATTTGATAAAAGGTCTCTCTTGTAATCAAACTCATTCTTCTTATTGGTGAATTCTATGTGTTTTTTGTTAAAGAAAATTTGAGAATGTCTTGAGTAGGAAAATATGTTGTATTGTTTATAATGTTGGAGTCTCAAACTTGTTCTTCATGTTGGCGAGCTTTGTATGGACATTGTTAGGAGATTTTGTGAATATTGGAGTAGGAGAATTCATCTTATTGTAAAAAATGTGTTTAAGACAAAGAATCAATCCTATTGTTGTTAAGACTGATGTGATTATGGTGCACATTTATTCTAGATATGACTTTTACTTAAAAAATGCAACTAGAGTTTGCAAAACTTTCAATCAAATTAAGAATTTTTAATAATATTGAGTTTGACAAACATAATATTAAAAAAAGATGTCGAATCCTCAGGTAGTCCAGATTCTGAGGTCGAGTCCACTTACCTGCTACCATCTAAACAAACTAGCTGTTAGAACATCATAGTTACATTTGGGTAGATAGGTAATACCTACTTTGGGAGTGATTGAGAGGGAAGAAATTATCAGTGTGCAAAATTGATCGTACGATTGTGATAAGAAAGGCATTTTTTGGTCTTGATGAGAAGGATGGCAAGAACGAATAAGTCACAGAACCCAATATCAGAAGAGATGGGCAAGGCCAAATGGTCATAGGCCCCCAATGCTGGCATTGGGGGGTCCACCAACATTTATGGTGCTTACAAAATATATCATCCACTAGGACTACTAAGCTTGCAATCGAGCTTGGTCTTATTGTTAGTCAATCCTGGATGTTTGTCGTTATTTATTTATTTTGTTGAATTTTAAGGATGTCGCTGGCATTGGGGGGTCTACCAAGTTCAATATTTTTTGGCTAACAATTGGAAGCATCATTGGGATTACTGAGTTTGTAATCATATTGGTTCTTCTTATTGGACAAATCTAGATGTTTGTTGTTAAAAAGGTTTTGTTAATGTTCAAAAGGTTGGAGCCTTGAATTGGTTCTTCCTTTTGTTGAACTATATATGGGTATTATTAGAAGATTTTGCGTAGGAGAATATATCCTATTGTGTATGTTCTTGGGGAGTGTGTGAAAGGGAAGAAATCCTTAGTGTGTGGAGTCGACCATAAGATTGTGATGAGAGGTTTCTTTTGGCATTGATGACAAGGATGAGAAGAGGGATAACAACTACTTATGGGATTGATCTCCTTCTAGAATTGGTTGCAAACCTCCCCAACTACTTTCCCCCTTGGGGGATCTGTAAACATTTTTTGGTCTTACTTTAGCATTTATTTTATTGTATCCCTGCATGCAAATTTGCTAGAAGATCATCATGGCAATCGATAAAATACTTGATTTCATTTTCTATTCTATAATTATGTGACTATTCTAGGATATTTTTTGCATTCAAATAAGTAAACTTTTATCATTTTGTGTGCTAACTCTTGTATTCATGCAAATGTATACTTCTATATTTTTTATCAATCCAATTTGCCATTGTATGTAAATTTGACATGCATATAAGCTTGTTAATAGTAGTTTCTTTCACGTATCATATCCAAGTGAGGAGCATGTGAGCTTGCACATATGCCTTAGCTCATAGCATTAATAGTGGATACCTTGCATAGACCATTAATTGTCTTATTCACATGTCATATTGATGTGAGGAGCATGTGAGCTTGTACATATGCCTTAGCTTTCTTATTAAGAGTTTCATAGCATTTATAGCGCATACCTTGTATACAATTGTCATTACGGTATCACTTAGTAATATTAATTTTGGCAAAGACCATATATAGATTTTGGTTTAAAGAATTGGGAATTTATAAGAGTTGTGTCCTCTAGGGAAAGTTGCATTGGTCCCTACTAAAATCATGCAAGGAATCACAACAGTCATGTGTGTTTCATTTGATAATGCCCACTTGTACATTGTGTAGCCCTTGTTAGCCTCATCTCATCAAAGAGAGGAAATTTCAGCTTGCATAGAAAAGTGGTGAATAACAATTTGGATGGAACAAGTCTCCCATGATGGCCAGCGCAGTCTCTTTCTTTACAACTTTGCATTCCATTGGTATGTATGTCAATCATACTAACCCTCACTTGCCCCTCAATCTTTACACCCTAGTAAAGGCTTCTCAATATTTGAGAATTCATTTTATACAATATACTTTACCGTTTCTTTCTTGTTATTTGTATAATGCAATTGAATGTCCATTCAAAGATCTCCCATGTTATTTTGAGGCTATGGCGATGGCTAGGTCAGCAATCCCTTGTCTGACTTACCTTTGCAAGAGAAGCAAGGAAAACAATACATTTTTGTGGATGATGAGAACACTTTTGAGTCACACATGCTTCCATGATTTTTGTGGTGTTGTCATGGTTATATACTCTTAACTTCACTTTATGGACTCATTTTTTGAAAGCGATAGTATAGCTCTTATTAAAGTATACCCCTTTTATTGAAATTGGCTTATGAAGCTGGAATTGATTATCGACAAGGTTAAGAAGCAATCAACATCACTTCTTTCAAAGCATACTATGTCTTTAGTTCATCATTAAGGCAGGAAACCAATCATCAGGGAAGAAACTTGACAAAGGCAGGGTAGAACACACAATGAGTTAAAAATCATGTCTTTACATCTATGTACTTTCTTTCCATCTAATACTCTCATTGCATATAAAATTTTGCAAAGCTCTATTTTCCAAGTGTGCATGATATCCCTAGTTTCTACCTCAAGTTTTACGAATATGGAAGCAACACACAAGCATTCATGTGAGAAACATAGAAACATGCATCATTTTAGATGTGAGCAACTTGGGAAAGCCTACCACCTTACATTTATGCTTCAATTTTTTGTTTCATAATGTGTGACCTAAGTACATTACCTCCACACACATGCACAAGCACACAAGGAATAATCCACCTAATACAAACAATAGCACATTTCAGAGTGGAAAAATTACATGGATCTTTCTTTGAGAAATCCATGCAACATCTCAAACAATATGGGATATCTATATCATTATCTCAAATTCATAAATCCCAAATGCAAAGTCCCTACCCCACCCAATAACCACACCATTTCATCAGCAATGTGCACAGCTTTATCAACAACATGGGCTACATGCGGATGTAAAATATGTCCACACTCGATAAATTATAAGCAAGCCCATGACAAGACAGCCAAGAGAAGTCTTTAGAATCAATCCATTAGAAGGTGTTTTCAGTGAGGTCTAAGACATTAACTATTGCCAAGAACCCATTACCTCAAGGCGAGTCGATTGTCTAGAACGGTTTCCCATAATATATGATTTTTGAATTTGTTACTTGAGATCACAAGGAAGGCCTTCACCATGAAGGAAAATCATGTGCTACTTCACTCACTTGGGATCTTCAAAATGAGTATGCCAAGCTTTCGACCAGATTTGGCTACCACAAATTACTTGTTGGACCAAAACTTTGCAAAGACTAGGCCCAACTGCTCATTGAGCAACGCATATTAGTACAGTTCCCTTGCTAAAAAAGTACATGCCAACTAGCTTGATGAGCTGGTGCTAGAAACAACCTTTGATAAAACTCATGTCCAAACGATTCCTATTTAATCGTCGCATACCTAGGACTAGCAGTTCTCCTTCTGGCTTCGTAAGCCTTCACTAAAAATGAAAGGCTAAGAAGACGTTGTAAAACATGTTCTCCTCCTTTTGCCTTCCATCCCCATAATTTGGATGTCTGCATCATCAAAATCAAAGATAGAGAGTATTCATGAAGGAAAACGTTGTTCAAGAATTGAGAGAAGAGTTTGATGACACAGCTGAGAAGTGCATATTTGTGGGCTACAACATTGAAAGCAAGGGATATAGACTCTACAATCTAGCTACCAAGAATGTGGATGGTATGGCCATGATACTTTGCAAGGGACTTATATACACTTATTTTGAGGCTTGTGTAAAGTATTATGTCCATCGCATCCCATTTGCATGCCTAGAAGACTTTCGAGGCCATTTCTTATACCATTGTTGAGGATGCATGGGCAAAATCATGGGCATGTTCATTCTTGACCATGCAAATGGGATGAGATGGTCATGATACTTTGCATGGGCCTTAAAATCACCTAGTTGGAGCCCTGTCCAAAGTGTCATGGCCAAGTCCCATTTGGATGGTCAATAATGAACATTTCCCATTTGGATGGTCAAGAATGAACATTTCCATGTTTTTGTACCACTGTAGAGGATGGATGGGCAAAAACATGGAAATGTTCATTCTTCACCATCCAAATGGGACTTTATGGACATGATACTTTGCATGGGCCTCAAAACAGGTGAGTTTAAGGCCCATGCAAATGATAGGTGAGTTGATGGCCATGATCATTTGCATGGGCCTTAAACTCACCTGTTTTGAAGCCCATGCAAAGTATCATGTCCATAAAGTCCCATTTGCATGGTCAAGAATGAACATTTCCATATTTTTTCCCATGCATCCTCAACAATGGTACAAAAAATGGCCTCGAAGGTCTTCTAGGCATCCAAATGGGATTTGATGGCCGTGATACTTTGCACGGGCTTCAAAATAAGTTTATTTAAGGCTCTCCATGAGAGCAATCTCACTGCACCACTTGATGTCTGCACACATTGTGAGACTAGAGACACTAAGGATGCCAGTTGTTTTGATTCAGTTGGGGCTAGTAATTTGCTGGAAATGGATGAAGCTTATTATTTTGATGATGCACGTGATGATGTGCATTGGATGCAGGCATGCAAGCGGAGATTGACTCCATTCAGGAAAACCACACTTAGGATTTGGTGGACTTGCCTCTGGGCAAGAAAGCAATAGGTACAAAGTGGGTATATGATCTCAAATGCAGAGGGTTATCCTTAGAGAAAGGGTATAGATTATGCATCCTCAACAATGGTACAAAAAATGGCCTCGAAGGTCTTCTAGGCATTCAAACGGGATTTGATGGCCGTGATACTTTGCACGAGCTTCAAAATAAGTTTATTTTAGGCTCTCCATGAGAGCAATCTCACTGCACCACTTGATGTCTGCACACATTGTGAGACTAGAGACACTAAGGATGCCAGCTATTTTGATTCAGCTGGGGCTAGTAATTTGCTGGAAATGGATGAAGCTTATTATTTTGATGATGCACGTGATGATGTGCATTGGATGCAGGCATGCAAGCGGAGATTGACTCCATTCAGGAAAACCACACTTGGGATTTGGTGGACTTGCCTCTGGGCAAGAAAGCAATAGGTACAAAGTGGGTATATGATCTCAAATGCAGAGGGTTATCCTCAGAGAAAGGGTATAGATTATGAAGAGACCTTTGCTCCACTTTTCATATGACTACCATTAGGTGTGTGATTGCCATGGCTACATTTTATGGATGGCATATCCATCAATTGGACATTAAGACTGTATTTTTGAATGGGGACCTGGAAGAGGTTTCTATGTCTCAACCCTTTGGTTTTGTTGTACTTGGCAAGGAAGAGACAGTTTGGAAGATGAAAAAAGCCTTGTATGGCCTCAAGCAAAGTCCTAGAGCCTGGTATGCAAGATTGATCGTGCAAAACGATCCAAATAAAAGTACTCTGAAAAAGGGTGATTTGATCGTCATTGTCTTGTATGTTGATGACATATTGCTCATGGGTGCAAAAATTGCAAACTTTAGAATGAATCACAGAAGACATTTGAGATGTCTGATTTGGGGTTGTTACACTATTCCTTGGGCATTTAATTTGTACAAGGTGACAAGGGCATTGGTTTGTGGGAGTCCCGAGTACATTGGAAAGCTGCTTGAACGGTTCAATTTCAAAATTGCAAGCCCATTTCAACTCCTGTGGAGCCAAGGCTTAAGTTATCCATGCATGATGCCCGTGCACTATTATTTACAACCAAGCTATGGCATGCCTAATTTACTTGTGTGATATAGAGCCGGACATTCAATATGCAGAATCCCCGTTGCGTACATTTATGCACAACCCAAAGACCACACATTGGCAGGTTGTGAAGCACATTTTCACGTACCTGTAAGTTACTCGGTCTCTTGGTTTGCTATTTCCCACGGGATAACGTGCATATACATGCTTACAATGGTTCAAATTGGGCTAGTGATTTTGGCAGTAGGCAGTCAACCAGTGGTAATTGTTTCTTCCTCGAAAACTCATGCATTTCTTGGTTGAGCAAGAAACAATCAACACTTGCTACCTCATGTGACGTTGAGTAGAAGGCATCTTTCACATCCACATTGAAATGTGTCTGGTTGAGACGTTTGTTGGCAGATCTACATGGATTATTAGAGGAACCTAATCCAATTCTCAATGACAACCAAGGTGCCATTGCCTTGGTGCGGAATCTTCTATTACATGCACATACGAGACAAGAGTGCACAAGTGCATGTGGGCATTGCCTCCTAGTATAGTGGTAAAGCAAGCGCTTTTGGATGCAAAAGAGAAAGCAAGCAATTTTTTTGAGGGAGTTGGGCTATTAAAAGGCAACTTTTGTAGGATGATAGGCAATTTGAAACATAAGACTTAGTTAACTTTTTTTTTAACTACAAGTAGAGATTCACAAAAGAGTTTCAATCCTCCACTATAGCACTCCCTCTAAGGAGGCACTACTAAAAAATAGAGATACATTATCACTATGTCAAGGAGCAGCCACATGCAAGGGAGATCAGCTTGGTCTTTTGCCCTACAAGATCTTCTCACCAAAGATCTACTTGGTGAAAGTTTGAAGCTTTTTGCAAAGCTTTGAGCTTATATCTATTTGGTGATTGATATATTCCCTATACATTTTGACATTGTCACTACAAGGGGTGTTGAAAATATTGTAATATTTTAGGCGATCTAGAAGGTACATAGCACTATTCCTAATAGTTACTCTATCATGATGAGTACTTTAGACATAAGTGCAAGTTATCTTGATCCCATCCACCACTCTGGCTGAGTAAGGTTCCCAAAAGACCTTTTCATCCAATCCTCACATATGTATCAAATCTTAATACATCGTCATAATACTACTCTCTAGTAACCTTGTATGCTCTCAGCATGAAAGAACTGGTTGGCTCCAATATTTTCAATATGTAGTACCCACATAATTTACATAACCTTTGGTAAATCCAAGATGAGGGCATCACCATAAGTGATATTCAAGATACATGCTGTTTTAAAACCTTGAATACGTATCATACATCTTGGCATCCCATACCACCAAGATATATCATCTGATGTTGCATGCACCCAAAACTAGCAAATACGTGCTACTGGATTTATATGAGGTATTTCTCAAGAGAAACTTCTAGACACGGTTTTCCAATAGCTTGGTTAACTTTGTTTTCAATTACACCCATCAGTGTAATCTTGCTGTAAGTAAAGTGATCAGCTTTACAATAATATTAGCCAAATGATCCAGAAGAATATCCATATCTTCAGATTAAAGCAAACCTGCCTTCTAGCTCACGAACACGTTTTACAAGGTAAGATAAATTCCATGTTACTCTGTATTTGTTATCAATCCAAGATCTTTGTCTAGATTCTAGTTTGATTTTCTCTCTCTTTAACGAATAACAACTCCATATCATCCTGACAGGAGTAAATTTCATATCTGCCGCGTGGACATAGTGATTCCACTAGAAGAACAGAGCCCCTCGTGTGTTAGACTTCCGAGTTCTAGTCAACTATACTTTCACCCTGTGTTTAAACATACACATGAACACCATAAATTAAATCTTTCTTACAAACACATGAAAGGTCAAAAACTCCTTCCAAGACCTCAGATCCTTCAGAAATCACATAGAAACGTAAAAACATCCTTAGAAATCATATAGCCTTGGACAATTTTACAAATTTAATACACCTGATGCAGCCTCCTGTTGGTCTCCACACAACTGTCAAGCATGGACTAATTGTTGCAGCCCACCAGCCATAAACCTATTCATCGGGCTCTGTAGGCCCCTCGGTGGCTGTCTGCCTGCTGTGCTGGGGATCCTACTGCTGTGCCAGGCACTGACAGCCCTCCTGTAAGACTGCTATTAAGCTGTACAACAGTCCACAGACAAGCTACTCATGGCCTTCTGTCAGACCACATGGGTGATCACAGCTCCTAGAAACCTCTTCCTAAGTTGTTTTTTACATACCTTTGTAAGACTAGAATATGTCCAATCATACAAATTTAGATTTTTTGTTTTTCTAAAGTTCGAAAATCTACACAGAAAATAAACGAAAGAAGAGAAAAAAGAGGTAACAAAAACTTTTTTGAAAAACAAAAGGAAGACATACTTAGCAAGCATAGCAACCCATCCTTTAGGCCCCAAAATGGTTGGCGTCATAATCCTACTGCTGCCCCAGGACTAGACAGCCCTCTCGCCAGCTCTGTAAGGCTTTTGTCCAGCCATGCAGCAGTCCACAGGCTGCCGTGAGTCAACATGGCAGCCACAAGCTGCTCATGGTCTTCTACTAGCCCTATGCCAGGTGCCCTAGGCAGAATGTTCTGGCTAAGAACAAGTGTCTGATATCAACACGCAGCACTCTGATCTTCAGTCGCATCACCTGGAAAAAATTGTGCCAGATAACCCAGGCTCCACTCAGCTGTAAACCATCAGCTGGGCAAGTTCCTCTGCCCCTGAGCCTATTTGTCTCTTATCCACTCTCAGCATTTAAAGCTGTAGAATATCACGAGGACAGGCAAGAGTCTCATCAATCTCAAGGTCCGGCTCTGATACCAAGAGAAGGACTCCATTTTCGGGTACTAACCTCGATTTTAAATCCGCTGACCCAGAAGAACAAACCAACAACAGCAGTCCTTACGTAACTGGACACCTTAGGGTTGAGCTAGTGTGCTCACCTCCCAGCGATAGGTTCAGTACCTTGAACCACCCCGAGCCTGAGGTCTAGACCACCAAAGAAGCTAGTCTGGCTAAGGGTCGGGTATTGCATCCCATACCACGAGCCCCTTCCACCAGCCTACTACTCCTTAGTCAACAGGTCCTATGGTCTCTGGGAACTCAATTTCCTAAGACACCCATGTTAGCACCCCTGGCTTGTATGTATAAGCCTAGCTCTGCTATCTTTAGCATCCAAATCCTATACTAGGAGTTAAGCCTTTAAATGTCTCACTTTTCCTGAATTAGCCTTGCTATTCTTAGATCAACCTAGTCCAATGGGATCTAAACCTCATCCATGCTAGCTCCAATCTCAACCTTAAGTCATTCCCTCGGTCACAACTGATACTGGGTTAGCCTAGTCTCAACCCTCATTGTTTCCAACCCCTAGGTCAGACATCCTAAACCCTAGATCCTACCAGATCCTGACTTTAGCCCCAGATCTTCCAATAATAGTTAAGCCCAGGTCAATCCCCGTGTGTTCTATCTGGCAGCAAGGTAGGGCAGGTTCTCAAGACATCTAAGCATCGTTGAAAATTGGCACTCACCTCCAGGCCTTTTCTAGAGTATCACAGATAAAGTATCCACTGACTGTAGGCCTCCAACGAGCTCCTGACAGCTGCTCAAGAGTTCTTGAGTTTGCCTCTTCTCAAAGCTTAGTCAGAAAGTTCCTATTTCTGCACAAAAGATGGTAGTGGACTAGTCAACACCAATAAAATTATGCCCAGCAACTAATGGGAATGCCCCCTCCTACAAGAGCTGAGGCTTGGTTCTTGACGGCCTTATCTGATGACTTTAGCAGATACCCATCAGCAGATGACCTGTTCATACTCTAATGATACAGCTCATGTACACTTGAATGCAACATCATTGTGATTTACCATCCACAATCCATTGTATCCCATTGCTGTAGATGTGATGCATCAAGCGTAGTCTGTTTGCACCTTTGTCAAGAAGATCAGCATAAATCAGAGAGGCACAAGCCTTGTTGCACATTTGCCCAAAATGCTATGCAGCTAGAAATCGACAACATCAGAATATCCATGATGGTTGCAGCACTCTAGAAAACCGCCTGTTGCAGTTGAGCACACAAGGGAATACACAAACACAGCACAGCCACTTGCTAGCACATGGTCAAGGTATCCATATATGCCTTCATCTTTTAACCTTATGTCCCATAATAATGCTCACATGAAAGAAATACAAAGAGGTGATAGCTCTATGACAATGTCAGTGCTCTTCTTCAAGTTCACACCAAAAACCAACTTCAAGGGCTTACTTAAGCAGCACCAGATTACGTCATCTGGACTAGACACAGATTTCAGAGTTTAAAATCAGTCTGCTTGGACGTCAAATTGATCAGCCAGTTGAGCAACTGGAGTCTCAAAACTCAAGTGAAACAGTTAGGAGGGAGAGCACCCAAGACAAAAACTTAATTACAAGTGCTGAAGGGTTCTGTGAACAATTACTACTCTCAAAAAGATGAAAACAACAGCGGAGGAATGAAAATTTTGGAGACAAAGGAGAATATCAGCTTTCAAAAAACAACATAATTCCCAAACGATGCTTAACCCACCAGCACGCTAGCAAGCATGGGAGAATTTCGGAAAGAGCAATGAAGCCCTCAGCAGCCAAGCAATAATGAAGGGCAAAAAATGGCATGAAAATCTTGACCAAAAAGGTAAGAAACTAGATGTTGTGCTCTATCACAACTGTAAGAGTTGTTCTCTAGGTGAAATTTTACAGGAGTCTACCTTTACGATTGGTTACAATGGCATCTTATGGGTTTAGTAAATATTCAACCACAACTTTGGGAGAATTCTTGTCCGATGCACTGTCAGCACTTAGAGATGCTCCCATACATTGACACTTGCAGAGGCAACCTGACGTACAAAATAATAAGGTTGCACAGAATATGAGAATGTGTCAGGTATATAAATGGTCAGTCTAGCAATGCCGGCTAACAACAAAATGCAGATATCATTAGCCAATCTGCACAAGTGATGAAGGATGAGAACCAAGCCTTGACCTGGCAAGACAAGCCTAGAGATTCAGCTACTTTCACTGCATTCCATGAGGTAAGGCTCATCAAGTAAACTGGAATTGTCAAGCCACCATGTGCTCACATCAATCATCAATTAGAAAAGAAGCAAACAACATCGCTTCTGTCAAGCGATACTCTGTCTTTCATTCATCATTAAGGCAGCAGAAACCAATCATCAGGGAAGGAGCTTGACAAAGGCAGGCGCAGAACACACAAGGCCTGCAAAATCAAGTATTTAGCTCAATGTATTTCCTATCCATCCTGATGCTCCCATTGCATATAAAATTCTACAAGCTCCATTTTTCTACATGTGCAATGTGTGCATAACATCCTCGGTTTCTGTCTCAAGTTTTAATGACTATCGGAGAAACACAAGAGCGGTATGAGAAACAAAGAAACATGCATCTGCCCAAATGCGAGCGACTTGGTCTCAAAAAGGGAAAGCCACATTTGTGTAACGTGTGAACTAAGTGCTTCACAGACACACACGCGCGCATCTCAAAAAGGGAAAGCCACATTTGTGCTTAAATTTGTGGTTTGGTAATGTGTGAACTAAGTGCTTTACACACACACACACAAAAGGAACCTTTTCAAATATCCATCTGATACCACCAACCCCGCATTTCAGAGCAGCTTACATGATTCTTTCTTCGAGCAACATCTAAATTAAAGAAGTCATAAAAAATTCAAGTATGTAAGCATTCAGATACAATATGCTATACCTTTATTCACTTCTACACCATTGTCTCAAATACATAAATGCCTTTTTCTTCTACATCATTGTCTCAAATACTCTCTTTTTTTTTAATACATAAATGGCATTTTCTTCGGTCATGCACAAAGCCTTATTAACAGCCTGGATGGCTACACACAGATGTCAAACATGTCCACGCTAGATGAATTATAAACAATCCCACGACAAGCCACCAGGAGATGTATTAAAAAACAAGCCATCAGAAGGTGTTTTTGGTTAGAGCTGAGGCACTAACTGTTGCCAAGAACCCACTACCTCAGGGCAAAGCCCATTGTTTAAACAGTTTCCAGATTAAATCCTCAGTAATAGATAGTATTTGAATTTGTCACTTGAAATCACAAGCCCTTCCCCATGACCAACAATCATGTGCTAGTTCACTCACTTCGATAAGGATCTGACCTGAGCTTCAAAATACAAGGCTAGAGATCAGTATGCCAAGCTTTCAACAAGTTTTGGCTATCACAAACTGCTTGTTGGACCAGAACTTTGCAGAGACTCTTGGCCCATTTGCTCATTGAGCAGCGCATGTTATTACAGTTCCCTTGCTGGAAAAGCACACTCAGTCTGAGATATATATATCTTGATGCGCTGGCAGAAACCACCTTTGATGAAACTTATCTTCCAATCGATTCCCATTTCACTGCCGTATCCCTAGGGACTAGCTGTGTCTTCTTCTGGCTTTTTGGTATTGGCTAAGCCCTTCACCAAAAAGCAAAGGCTGAGAAGACTTTGTAAAGCCTTTTGCCTTCCATGCCCATATTTTCAACGTACTCCATCGTCAAAATCAAGGATAGAAATTGTTCATCCAGGACCACGCTGTGGCCCATCTGATTCATGGTCTTTCAACCACCAGTCACTTTCAAATGCCTCCAACTCTGCATCCGAAAGGTCCGAACTATCCCAGTCTTCAAAATCATGGGCACTGACTGGAACATATGGGGCAACTTTCAAATTCACATTCTTCAACTCATCGCCTGCATATTCTTTATTAAATCCTTCCCCTCCATACCATAGATCTGCTACTTCGTAAGCCCGTTTGAGAGCCTTGCCCGATGCCACATCGGCCCAAGAAAAGTGAATGTCTGTATACCCCTTCAGTACCGGAGTATCTCCCACGACCACCGTGTGAAGTTTCCTAGTTCGTGCCTGCTGCAACACGGTCTGGAAATCCGAATCGTCAGATACAAGGCAAATGCACCGAATTCCCATCTCAACCGATTTATTGATATGTTTCTTCAAGGCCTCATCAGCTGCCTCCGGCTTATCTGATACCATTCTCACCCACACCCCTGCCCTCCTTAGCTCCTGCGCTAATCCATAGCCAACCTTCGGAATTATGATATTCTTTGCTGCCTCTTTGTATTTAGCCTCCTTATCTACTAGGCTGTCCTTGAATTTCAGCTTGCGTTTGCCCTTCAGGGAGTCAAGTCGACTCATCCGCTTATTTCTTTCTCGCTCATGCAACTGTTTGAAGTGCTTCTGGAGAGCCACATGGGTCTTGCACTTGCGACCGCAGTACCCACAAACGTAGGGCTCGTCAGGGACCACTAAGCCGGTGACTTCCAGGAAATCCAGAGATTTCCTCTCGCGACGCTGCTCTCGAACCCAAGAAGGAACGAAGCTGAAAGCGTGGCGGTTGGCGTAAGCAACCAAGTCGACAAGGCGACCAAAGCCAGAGGCGATGTGTTTGAGGTGGAGGGCAGCGTCGTAAGGGGGGACAGAGCGAGGGGGTTTGTTGTCGAGGTCCCAGAAGACGGAGATGGTGTGGGAGTGATGAGAAGGGAAGGCGGATGAGGAAATGGCAAGAGCTCGAGTGTACAAAGGGCTTAGCAACCGCCTACGCCTCTCGAGATGATGAAGATGAACACGTAGCATCCTGGCTTTCTGCACTAGAGAGCTTCATAGGAGAGCATGTTTTGTAAATCAGCATAGCTTATATGAATGTGTGTGTATGTGTGTGTGTGTGTGTGTGTGTGTGTGAGGTGTGTGTGTGTGTGTGAGAGAGAGAGAGAGAGAGGTGTGTGTGTGTGTGAGAGAGACGGTGAGCGACGGTGAGACGAAGGTACCCGCAAGGACTCTCCCCCTCCGTCCGTACGATCGTCGTACGGACTCCCTGGCGTGCAGGCCCGTACACCCCGTATGTCCTTGTCAGCCCTGTTGTACGTCGTCGCCATCTTCCGTACACCTACCTCCCCGTACCACCCTGCTCTTTCCCACACTATCCCGTACTTTTTGTGAGCATCATCTCTCCGTACAGAATCTCTGTATTTCTTCTGTCCGTACAAGTTCCTCCGTGCAGCTTCTCGTACAGCGAGTCTTCGTCCGTACAGTACCTTCCGTACGTTTCCTCCCATTGTGTCCTGCAAACTATCCGTATAGGTCCCTCCGTACAGGCTTTTCCGTACAGGTCTTCCCGTACAGCTTATCCTGTCCGTACAGCCCCTCCGTGCAGCTTCTGCCGTACTGATCTGCTTTTTCTCCCTGTGCCTCTCCGTTCCTTTTCTCTGTTTGCTTTGTCTTTCACTCTTTCTCTCTTGCCTTGCCATATTTCAACTATGGCTTCCGGTCCTGATGTCTGTACATATGCTAGAAAAGAAAGAACTACAGATGCTAAGCGTCGGCCTTCTCAGCCTGCTTCACAGGATGACGAGCTTACCTTGGAGGCTCAATATGTGTTTGATACACTTAAGGATGACTTTCAGCAGACACGACAGGAATGGGGCAAACCAGTTCCGGAGATCACATACAAATTGAAATTGCCCTCCCTTGTGAATCCTCTCAGAAAGCTATCTCAAACTGCGGTAATTATTTTCTTTCCAGGAAGAATTCCAGCCGCCAGTGATGTTGCGCAATGGATCAAGTCTATCCTTGGAGGATGCTTTGTTGAGGGTGTTTACTTTGCCTCCAGAGGATTTTATGAGGTGCATTTATCAGATGCTTTGTGCAAGCAGAGGCTCCTTGAGCTTTCTCCCCTTTTTTACGGGAAGCAGATGGTACATGCCATGCCTTGGTCCCCAAACAAGGACTACCAAAGTCTTATACGTCATCATTGTCCTGTATGGGTTGAGGTTGTTAACTTCCCGGACTATATGCATGAAGAATTGCCTGGCCTAGCTGCTTCATTGGGACAGGTCATTTGTCCTCCACGCCCCATGGGAAATCGTAACAGATTTTGCATCCTTTGGGACACTGACACACCTACCCCTCCTTCTATTGCAGTGGAAGTTGAGGGTGTGCAATTGGGCAAAAAGTTCTTTGACTTGAAATGGGGTGTATTTGCAGGCGCTTGCTTTGCCTGCCACAAGTTTGGGCATCTAGCCTCTGAATGCCCAAATGGTACTGCATCAACCCCCTCCTAATGCCTTGCCGCCTCAGACAAGGGAAAAGAATGAGAATTTGCAAGCCAAGGTAGCAAATCGAAATGGGGCAAAGAATGCTAAACCACTTACTCAGGTGCAATCACTTGTTGGAAAAGGCAAAGAAAAGGAAAAAGAGAAGATGAAGGAACCTGTGGGGACAGATCGGGATGGTTTTCAACAGCCTAAGAAGGTGGTTGTATTGAAGCAACGCCCCTTTCAATCTCGGCAATGGGATGCTTCCTCTCCCTTACTAGGACAGGCTTCCACTTCAGCTCCAGTCCTTCAAAATTGGGTGGGGGTTTTGAAGAAGGGTATTCCGATATGTGACTCTGAAGAAGGGGAGAATGCCATATCCTTTATGGATCATGAAAGCCTGCAACCCATGCAGGCAGAGGCTTTGCCTCTCTGAAATCTTGTTTTATACTTATACTCTCCTGTATATACCTTTTTCATGCATCTAACGCTTAAGTGCTTTACATACAATGTACAGAGCCTCTGCAATGTCTCAAAGTGGAGGCTTTTCTGGAATTATGTACATAAAATGCAGCCAGATATTGTTTGTTTGCAAGAGCATAATCAACACACTAAGGCTGGTCATAATGATCACTTTGGCGGCTATGATATATATTATGCTGGTTCCACTACCTACTCAGGGGTATGCATAATGGTCAGACATGAGCTGGAGCCCCAGCTAGCATTTAATGACAGCAGTGGCCGATGGATAGTCATACAATGTAATGTCAATGGTGACATTTTTGAGCTTGCATCAGTTTATGCCCCCCATACCTCTGCCATGAGGGCTTCTCTATGGGATTCTTTAAGCAAATATCCATGGAGATCCAATGCATTTATCTGTGGAGATTTTAACAATTCTCCTCTGCTGAGAGATAACACCACTTCAAGGTCTCATATGCTTTCATCGGAAAGATAGAAATGGGATAGCATGCTTTTTTCTGTGCAGGCTGAAGATCTATGGCTGCTTCTACAAGGATTAGTGCCCGGATATACTTTTCATCATAATGCATATACTACATACTGGGCTAGGCTTGACAGATGGTATTTGTTCTATCCACAACAATATGCAGATTTTAGCCTTCATCTCCACATCGATTTCTCTTTGGACTTGTCAGATCATGCCCCATTATGGTTAAATCTGCAATTTGGTATGCCACTGGATGATTTGCCGACTTTCTCTAGCAGATTATTGCATGTTAATCAGGCTTACCTTCGACATCAACATTTCCAGCAAATGATTAGACTTGCAATTCATCCCTTGCTTTTGCATGCTCAGGAGGACATGAATTATGCTTGGGACAACTTTGTCTCTCGTATACAGAATGTCATTAGTGAGTATGGAAACTGGCACATGGCTACATGGAGGAATGAGGTCAAATGGGCAAAAAGGACAGCACAACAGTTGACTGAATTTTCACAGTTAAGGCCTCTTTCCGAATCAGAAAATGATTCCCTCTCACAAGCCCGGATCAAACTGGCTGATAATGATCAGCGGAAATTGCACAAATGGCAGATTAGAGCAAGAATGAAGACCCTTATGGATAAGGGCTGTTCATCCAAAGCCTTTTTCAAGGGACTGCATGCCACTCGAAAGAAAAACTCATGTCTAAGGGTCAGGAAGCTAGATGGCTCTTGGACGCACTCCTTTTCTGATCTCCAAGATGAATGCCAAAATTACTTCCACACACTGTTCTCTGCCCCTGGCCCCCCATCAAATCAAATGACTGATGCGCGGATTGAATTTCTTCAATATGTTTCTGGGATAGTGGAAATGGATGATGCTCTTTTATTTGAGAGACCTTTTACTGACACAGAACTTGATAATGCATTGTCCCATCTTGGCAAATACAAGTCTCCGGGCTGGGATGGTCTTACAGTGGAATTTTACATTTCTTTTTGGGACGATTTGAAAGATGTTCTTTTACAAATGATCAATGTTGCCTGGCAAGAAAATCAATTGCCGTACCTTTGGAAGCATGGAATAATTAAACTTGTGCCCAAAAAAAATCTATGTGATCATATGTCAGATTGGAGGCCTATTACTTTGATGCCTGTAGTTTACAAACTCATTGCCAAAATGATAGTGTATAGGCTTCATGGGATACTGAATGCGGGCCTTCATCCTCATCAGTATGGGTTTGTGCCGCGAAGACAAATCTATGACAATATCTCCAATGCATTGACTGCAATTGAATATGCTAAGTACTCGAATCAAGATGTGCTCATATTGCAGGTAGATATTACTAAGGCATTTGACACTGTACAATGGGATTTTATCTCTCAAACCATGACAAAGTTGGGGTTTGGTCCCAAGATAGCAAATGCAATTTATTGGCTTTATTCTGGATCTACTTCCCAGTGCATTCTCGGAAGTCATCTATCTCGGTCATGGATATTGGGTAGATCAGTCCGACAGGGCTGCCCCCTTAGTGCTCTTTTCTATGCCATTGTGACTCATCCTCTATTGATGTATCTTGATCATCTTACAAACACAGGACAGATGACTGGTCTTAAAATCCCTGGGGCTGCATCTTTTTTGGCACAGGCATACGCTGATGATTCCTTCTTTATGCCACAGAATTCTCCTCGGGAAATCAACATGCTTATGACCACATTATCTTTGTATGGATTAGTAGCGGGATTGCATGTTAACTTTGACAAATCCAAATTGCTTCCCCTGAAACAATGTGACTGGCATTCTATTCTCTGGCCTGGTCGGATAGTGCATTCCAAAGATGTAGTCAGGCATTTGGGATATCCTAGAGGATGGCATATCACCAAAAAACAGCAGCTAAAATGGATATTCCAAAGACTTCAACACAAATTGCAATATTGGAAAATTTCTACTTGGCCACTTCATGTCAGGCTCAGAATAGTCTAGTGTATTGTTATGTCTTATGTTCAGTTCTTTTTGCCTTTGCTACATTGGTCCTCCAGAGATATCTCAGCTTTTATGTCTCAAGCTATGGAGCTGTTATGGAAGACAAAAACTGCAGTGAAAGCATTGAGACTTCTGAAGATGGAAATGGTATGTTCCCCTAGGATGCATGGAGGACTTAATGTATTAAATATCAGATATCATGTACTTGCAAGGAAGGCGACTATGCTTCATACCTTTTTCTGTCAAAAGCAGCCATGGACTTGTATGATAGCATCCATGTGTGTCAACATGAGGACAACTGCTTATGGCCATTGGACTACTGATCATTGGGAGGTTGTCATTGGGAGATTTGTTGGGAAGATTCCTGGATGCCCTTTTTCTACTGCTCTGATATTGGACTGGAAACAAGTGCTTTCTAAAGTCAAATGGGCTCCTGATAATCATTTAGGGGCAAACTCAATGAGGCAAGAAAGTATTCATTGGAGTGCCATTTTTGACATCCCACTTGCTTTACAGGAACCGGTTCGGGCATATAATCTCATGAAATTGGGAATTAGATACATCAATGATGTGGTAGATGATCACGGCCATGTCTTATCTTTTCCTCGGGCCACTGCCCTTTATGCTTTGGGAATGCATCATAGATTGATATGGAAGAATTACTGATCTCTTGCATCCATTTCTACCTATTCCCCCTGTGGCTGACACAGACAGGCTAATGGATTGGCAATTGTTCCCCTTTGCTACATGCTCTCGTCCTATGCTAATACTCTATGGCATATCAGGCAGCCCCTTTCATGGTGGCGGAAGAATCTCCGACTATTATGGAGGTGTAAAATGCCTTTGAAACAAAGACTCTTTCTTTGGAGATGCATGACCGGCACATTGTCAGTGGGAATCACACTTGCCAAACATCACATTGCACTGCCCACCTGTTTACAGTGTCACGCTCCTTCAGAGACTGTCCCTCATTTGCTTTGGTATTGCTCGTCTACTCGCAATCTCCTTGGGAAAATTTCAGATCTTCTTCGCCGCCGTTTCCCGAGTCATATATTTGGGAAACATTTTTGGCTATTTGGCAGATTTAGAAGGCCTTTATCTCAATACTCCCTCTTTCTCTCATGGGTGAGATATTGGGCGCTTTGGACAATCTGGGAAGAGCACAATTTGGCATACTTGGGCCGCCAGTTTCAAAAGTCATATGAATCTTTTAGAGCCTCATTGCGGCATTCTTTATATGATGCCTGCCATGAGGGTGATCTGCATGCATCTTGCATTGAGCTTTTCTTTTTATGCTTCTAATTTGTGGGATACTCTCCATTTTTTTGGAGACTTTCCCTCTTGTAAAGTTATGACAATATAAATACACTGCACTGGATTTTACAAAAAAAAAAAGTGTGTGTGTGTGTGAGAGATTCTCACCAAAAAAAAGTGTGTGTGTGTGTGTGTGTGAGAGAGAGAGAGAGATTACCCAAAAAAAAAAGTGTGTGTGAGAGAGAGACACAGGCTCGCTAGCCTAGTACACACCCAACCCACAACCTTCAGTGTCGAGTCTCGACTATGTGCCGGGAATCCGTTGCACTAGCCGAACTCGACCAACGCTCAGCCGAGAGCCAGTTGCCCTGGCTTCCGATTGGAAAAATCAGCCCCCTGGATCGATTTCTGGCCGTCGATGGATGCGGTAGGCGGGCGACAGACACACGTGTCGTTTGCACATTAATTGGTGCTTTTAGGTGGAAAAGAGAAGGCAGTCAGGAATCTGTAGATGTTTCTATACCATGGATCACTTGCTTCTATGGTAGCTACCAAATTTACATTTGGACACTCTTACAAATCAAATAAGGCATTTTTCAAATTGGAACACCCTCCCTTCACAATCTTGAATGAAAAGTCACATTCTTGCAAGATTACTAACCACTTAGCCATGTGGCCTAAGGGATTTGAAGATTACAATACTTGCTTTGCAAGGCCGCTACTTGAAATGTGTCGTGAAGCAAACCGGATAGGTACATGAATCGGTCTTCCCCTTGCGCTCGAGAAGGATGCCAGCTAAAGTGTGCTCTCCAAACCCAGGGTTGATGTAGAAGGTCATGGACTAGTCGGGATTACGTAGAATGGGCTCAGAAGCAAGGGCACTCTTAATTTGGACAAACCCTTGATTGCAATCTTCATCCCAAGAGAAAACTATGTTGTTTTTCAACAATATGGTCATTGGACGTGTCATGGCAGTGTACTGATCAATAAAGCGTCAATAATACCCAACCAAATTGACAAAGGAATGCACCTGGCGATTGGTGGTAGGTGGGGAAAGCTATTGCTTCCACCTTTTCTGGATCTAGTCGGATACCATCTGCAGAAACAATATGCCTGAGTAGCCTTCCTTGGGTGGCTCCAATAGTGCATTTCTCAGGGTTAAGGCTGCCATTTGCTTCATCAATTCTTTGGAAAGCCATCCGAGCCTTCATGACATGCTCACCTCATGTGGAGAATATGCAAAAATCATCTAAGAATACCTCCAAGAAATTTCCCAAATAAGGGGCAAAACACCATTTGCATGAACCGCTGGAATGTGGGCAGAGCATTGGTGAGGCTAAACGGCATCACGTTCACAGCAATTCTGATTTGGTGAAACCCAGAGTAGCCATCACAAAAGGTATACATCTCATGGCTACTCACCTTTTCCAAGATGACGTCTTGAAAGGGCAAGGGTGGTCTCTCTTAGTGGCAGCGTTGTCTTGTAGTCGATGCAGACCCGCTACTTGCTCTTCTTCTTGGGTGTGATGACTACAAGCGAGACCCATTCCGTATTGTAAACCGAAACAATGAACCCAGCTTCTACTAACTTTTGCAATTATGTGCGCACTGCATCAGTCTGAATGGGTCCCAATCTTTGGTACTTCTAGGCTACAGGCTTGACATCTGGTTTTAGATCTATTTCATGTTCTATGGCGGTCACATGGCAAAGATGATGGTAACTAGTTGCAAAGAGATCAAAGAAATCTTTGAACATCTCTAGGAATTCATTCTTTTCATTGGGGGTGAGATCGGGGGAAAGCATGGATGGTAATTATTGAGGAGTGGCAGTTACCTTCTTTGTAGGCTGTGGTGCAAGGGGCACGTCCATTATATAGATTTCTTCTTCAGAGGCCTCTTCTCTGTATGAATCTTTAGGGGACTCAAAAACTGTAGATGAAGTAGTGTCACTTCCTAACTCCTCTTTTTTTTCAGCTCTGTCGCACTAGGATGGTGGACACAAATCTTCTCCTTTGAAGCACCAAAAGACATGTGTCCAGTTTTCCAGTAGCTAACTGCATCACTCCTTCTTAGCCATGGTCGCCCTAGTATGGCCGGATAAGTTCTTCCAGTATCTTCTATATCGACCACATAGAAATTGACTGTGGTGGTCATGCTACCTTGATTCGAGAGGAGGAGTATCTAGTGCATTTTAATTCAACTTTTTCATGATGTGGGGCACCATGATGTTGTTTGCGACACCACTGTCAACACACACAGTTTTGATGTGACAATTATCTATGATGACATCTATGGCGTGCCAGTGTCAATCAATGTCTTCTGCAAAAGATGAGATTTCTCGTACCTTCTCTTTCTTCTTGGCCCTCCATGTAGAAAGTCCTTGCTATTGCAGCTCACGCCTAATCTTAGGGCTTAGTACTATTAGTTATTGCGAGAGAGTGATGTTCAAAGACCAGTTGGCAATGTCTTGAACCACTGAATAATCTTCCTACCCTAATCCTATGGGGAAATCTGAGGGTGACCACTTGCTTCTGCAAGTTCTAGAGCCTTTACTCTTCTCAGCAAGAGGACCAGGCATCTCCACATCTGGGGGTTCCGAAAAAGACACTGTCTTCTTTCTTAGTCGTCCAAGTCCTCGGCTGGAGGAAGGATCCGCAGCTTCACAAGTTTTTTTCCCAAGATCCAAGATCTCCACATCTGAGTCCCCTACGTCAGATTCGCCTAGAAGGTTCACACGCGGACCATTCGGGCATTCTATGTGGTAGTGACCCTTTTGATGACAATCAAAGCACACAACATTGGCATGCTCCCTGGGAATGTAGTTGGCCAGTTTCCTGATTCCTACCATCTTGAGTCGTAAGTCATTAAGTGCTTTAGCGAGGTCATTGACGCCAGGTTCTTCTGTCGGCAGGACAGAGGGAGTATGAAGGAGGGGAGCCTATAGACAAGGCTGGGTAAATCCCCCAAGTGGAGGGTGAGGATGTACCCTTGGCAGAGGATGTGCATACATCCCAAGAGGAGGCTGTGGATACATTCCTGGTAGAGGCTAGCTGGCAGAGGCTAGGGAAATGGTCCTGCTGGACGTGATAAGCCTCGAGAGGGTTGGGGTGGAATAAAGGCTTTCTTGGAAGCATGGTCAGATTGAACTTTGTCAAAATTTTGAGCGATCTCTTGTGCCCACTCCATGGTGTTCGGATTCTTCCACTTAAGCTTGAGGGAAAAAACATCTTCAGCTCTAGCAATCAAGTAACACAGCACATGTTGAGTCATCCCGACTTGGAATCCAGCATTGTCTTCTTGTGTGGCTATCAAGTGGTCAAGAAGTATGGCCGCTCGATCCACATATCGACACACCATCTCTCCTTTTTCTAGCTGCTTTAAATTTGCCACCTACAAGTGCACATTTTCGTACTCTTCATCCTTGCCGAAATACTCGATCATTGCTGTATAACTAGCCTTGGCTAGCTTTAACGAACTGCCTTTGGCTGCTTCTCATACATACCTGGGCCAATCCTTCCAAGAATGTGGGTAGGACCAACAACCAGCGATCTTCTATTAGAAAATTATGAGACACACCTTGAATGCAACCAAATATTCTTTCGGATTCTCACCCATTCATCCATAAAACATAGGGATTTTTGCCATTGAGAAAAAGGAAGAGAAAAGGAAACAAGGGGGAGGAGGAGGGAAAAAAGAAACCACTACTAACAATTGAGAGTGGTATTTTGAAATAAAATTCAGGTGATGAAACCTCCAGAAAACATATATAAGCTGGAAATGGAGATTCTAGAGAGGAGCGGAACACGGTGTGAGAAGAATCAGTGGCAAGGAAAAGCTCATAAATAAGCTTCATGACCACACCTTTACTAGGGAAGATTACGGGCATGGCGTCGCATCAACTTGTTCATCAAGGCGAAAAGAAAAGCCATTACCAAAGCAAGAAGCCTACACGTCACCTTCAGCTTCCTCTAGCTCTTGCAATCTCCAAGAGATTTTTTCTAGCGACGTGCGGTCTGGCATTGTAGCTTTTTCTTTTGATGGAGCACTTTCTAGATGGTGGCCTTAAGTGGATGAGGTAATTGGTGCATCTCGTTTCACAGTCACCACATGCCCCATAATAATTCTTTATTATGACCCTCCAGTGTGCGATTCGCCTCCATTGGGAAGGTCCAGGTTCTGGCTTCATAGATTACCATGAGTTGTGTGGGCCAAAAAATATTTTGGAAATGGTATCACCTTGGATCTCATAGATGGCTCAAACAAGTGTATCTGCCACACTATTCTCGGACCTAGGGATGTGATGTAATTGGATCTCTTGGAATCCTTGGCAGAGTTGTGTGGCGTGCTGATGATGAGGGACCAAGGACTCACTTTGTACCTTCCAATCACCACTAACTTGCTAGCAAAGTAGCTAAGAGTCCCCACGCACTTCGAGCTAGGTTATTTGATGGTACTTCGCTCTCTGCAAACCGAAGATAAGGGTTGAATACTCGGCTTGATTACATGTGTCAGTGGGGCCACATGGCTACTATACTGAAATTCCACATTGAAATTCCACGGCGTCAGCGGAAACTAAAGATACACCAGCCTCGGATGCTTTTGTTGAGGGCTTGTAGGCACCATCAAAGTGCATCACCCATGCTGACATTATATGAGGACCAAAACACGTAATCCCCAAGTCTCCCAATAATCCAGAATAGGGACTATGAGTGAATGTGGAGAGGCCCAAACTTCAGCAAGGTGCATAGGACCAAATAGAATTGCAATCCTTTGTTGATGATTCATTTTATTACAACATGAAGCTCAACATGCGGTACAAAGGGTTGATTTAGTACAAAAGGGTTCCGCGACCCTAACATCTTACCCGTACAAATGCATATTATTACATAGAAACTCAGAAAACCCTAACTTTATAGCAGAATCATAATAATAGCTTTTTGGTGGCCCAAATACCTTGACCTTCTTCTTAAGGATTTTTACTTTCAGTGGCACAATATTGAAAGAGCAATTGGATTCCAGCATCTTTGTTGATTGGCTTCAAGAGCATCAACTAGAGAACCTACACTCCCCATCCATCTTCATCACCAATGAGAAATCGGCCCAGATGCACTAGATATTAATCGAATAATACTAGTTTATCAACAAGGATTAAGCAGCAAATCCTTAGGATAAGTCCCCAATCCTCAGGCAATTCCCACCCATCAATAAACCTCACTCCATGCACCACCTTGAAAGATGTCAAGATTTAGATGGGCGTGCAGCTTGGGGAGCTAAAGTCAAAGTTTTGCCAATGGATGTGTAAGACTTCAATTTCCTTTATGTCCCAAGGAAGGAACTTCCACCCATCATCGAAATTAGTGACCTAGTGGACCACGTGCTACTACAAGTCAACTGGAAGCTCTAGGAACACCTCCCGCTAAGTACTCACAGTTGTCGGCCTTAGACTTCAGAGGAATTCCTTGAAATCGTCAACCTTGAGCATATAAGCTGATCTGTTGATCTGATCCTTGAGTCAAAGCTGAGTGGTGTTATGGATAAATTTGACCAAAGTAAAAGGCATAAATATCTGTGTGTGCTTGTATGTGTGGCAATAGTATAATAAAATATGGTGTGCATAAGGCCCAGGGTTGAGGTGGCAGGGCATGACTATGTGCCACCCTTCCACATAAGAGGACCCATAAGGTGTGTTGTACGTAATCCTTGGTAGATATATTATAAAATGCTAAGGTGGCATGCTTCCTCCATGTGCCACCCCTCCACCTAGGCAGTCCCATGCCTGCATTTAGTGAGACATGGACCAAGGACCATGGGAGAAGTAATATAAAATAGGTGGAGATGGATATTATATTGGATTATTCCCTCCATGTAGGATAGGCCCATGTTGGGGGGGGGGTGTAGATAGTCCAAGAATGCAAGTTAAATAATGGGGAAAGTAGGATGAGGTGGCAAGATTCCTTGTGCCAACCCTCCACTTGTCCTCCTAGATGATTGAATGTATTATAAAATTGGGAAGAGACCAGGGGAGTATCTTAGACTTGGGATATGGAGGTTGATATATGTGGAAAAATGAGGCCAAGGGTTGTCGCACACAATTGAGAGTGTGTAACCATCTAGCCCACATGGGAAACTTTTCCACACACACCATGCATGTGGGAGGATGCATTTATTGGGAGAGACCCCCCTCTCTTGGCTATAAAAGGAGGGGGCTATTCCTTGATGGGACACACTCATTCTTGTAAAGCCACCTAGCTAGTACTTTGATTTCCCCCCCCATCCTTCCTTTCCAATAAAGCATGAATCTCTTCCCTTGATGTCTCCATCTCTACATTCCACCTCCCATCATGTACATGCTCCTCTTCCCCCTATTCCATCCCCCTAGTGCCATAGTCCCCCTCTTCATTCCCACCCCTCTTAATCCCTTTTCCCCACCTATGTTGACGCTTCCTCCCTCACGTTCCCTTTTCCTCAATGGCCCTCGAGCGTCACCATGCCTAGCGTCTAGCCTCATGCATTGATTTCTTTTCTAGTTAATAGTGGCTAGAACCATCGGCCCTAAAAGAAAATTAAGTACTTTTTGTCTTTAGAGTACCTCAAACAAAAACCAGGAACATGTGTTTGGGCCAACTGGTGCTTAATACCCGATAATGGTTTGAATTGGACCACCTTTGGGCCCAACTATTTTTTGAGTCTAAATACACAAAATTGAAGAGCTCAGAAAGCTGAGAACTTTGACTTTTCACAATACATTGAAATTCTATTTCTATCAAAAGTTATGGCTTTTTGAAGCTTTTGACCAAACAATTGAAACATAACCAAATTCCCGCCACTTATCACATGAAATCTTAGTTAGCCCAATGGTAAAATAATCCTTTTTGGAGAAGAGTGGTCAAGGGTTCAATCCTTTTAGGGGACCCTGCAGTGCCAAGTCACCACGTAGGTACTGATGTGGCAGCCGCATGGCAGGAGGTGACATGGCAGTAGACTGCAAATGATGATGTGGCAAGGGCGAATCATGATGTGGTGCGACCGAGTGGTGATGTGGTGGAGCGACTAGGTGATGTGGTAGAGCGGCCTAGTGGTGACGTGGTGGGGCAACCAAGTGACGTGGTAGAACGGCCAAGTGACATGGCAGGGTAGCCAGATGATTTGGCAGAGCGGCCAGGTGGCTTCGTAGAGCAACTGGGTGGTGATATGGCAGGGCGCACATGTGGCAACGTAGGAGCGGTTCTCAAAGCAAGAGGGAATCTGAGGCAGGGGATGATGTGTCGACGATGGGGCACCCGAGGTGGAGTCGGTACCCGAGGCGACGTATGCAAGGGAAGCGCGCGGGTAAGGCTCCCGGAGGGAAGTGAAGGGGGAGGCACCTAAGGTGGCGACATCGACGGCTACAGGGATGGGGACAGAGGACGGGGGTGCACCCAAGGTGGTGGCAAGGAGGAGGATGAAGGGGGGAGGCGTCCTAGGTGGCAGCGATACCTAGAAGTCACACAAGCATGGAGCTTAGGCTAAAGGCAACGTCGGAGCAAGAGAGGCGAGCGCAAGTGCGGCCCACGAGGAGGCACATGAGGCAACAATGGCATAGAGGAGATTGATGGGGGGCGAGGCGCCTGAGGGTGCTCGAGGTGGAGGGAAGAGAGAGAAGAGAGACAAGAGAGGAGAGAGAGGGTCAGACTAGAGAGAGAAATGAGAGGAAGAGGTGAGTGGAGAGATAGAGTGGGAGAGTGTAAGAAGGGAGTGGAGTGTAGAGAGAGAGAAGATGGCAGAAAGGTGAGAAAATTTTTTCTTTTCAAGAAAAGTAAATGTCAACAGAAGGGTACACGAGCATATTCATAGAGGTGAAGGGCCACTATCAAGGAGCCATCAATGGTAAGGCACCCTTCGAAAGCCATGCCGTGGAGTTCGAATCCCAGTAGCGACACCACGACTATTGCAAGATTTGAAAACCTCCAACATGGCTTGATTGCGGGCATTCGTGCATACGAACCTCACGACAAGTGTGTAAAAGAGAGATGATAACTCATCAGGAGAATAGAAAATATACAAGTGAGATAGGGGTCCCACATCACCTACTTTACATTTAAAATATAGCAAGTTGCATGGACTATATGCCTTATTTTCAAAGATGCTTCCAACATGGTAGGGTGGCACATGGACTCCCTTGCCACCTCAACCATGGGACCTTGACTACTCAATATATTACACGACTATTGCCACATACACACATAGTGCTTCCACTTATTACATTTACATTGGAAATTTTTAGCAATAACTCTGTGTGTGTGTGTGTAGCATCTTTTGGCAAGTGTGTTCAAAAATGGCTCTCTCTCTCTCTCTCTCTCTTTCTCTCTCTCTCTCTCTCTCTCTCTCTCTCTCTCTCTCTCTCTCTCTCTCTCTCTCTCCATTTGTCCCTTTGTCACATTTCCATTGAAATAAAAATTTTATTTTTTGAAATAAAAATGGTGACCTCTCTCTCTCTCTCTCCCTCTCTCTCTCTCTCTCTGTGTCTCTCCGTCTCTCCGTCTGTCCCTTTGTCACATTTCCATTGAAATAAAAATTTTATTTTTGTAATTGTTACTATGACTCTCTCTCTCTCTCTCTCTCTCTCTCTCTCTCTCTCTCTCTCTCTCTCTCTCTCTCTCTCTCTCTCTCTCTCTCGCCCTCGCTCTCTCTCTCTCTATCTATCTATCTATCTCTATCTATCTCTCTCTCTATCACATTTCCATTGAAAAAAATATTAGTTTTTCTTGTCATTTTATTGCGCTATGGGGTGGGGGGGGTTTCCCTTTCCACTTATACATAACCAAAACTACGACAAGTCATAAACTTTGATGCATAACTTGGATTGAGGCGGTCCAAAAAGGAAATTTACTCAAAATTTCAAGATTTTTCTGCTCCTTTGCTCAAATTTGGGATTCGGCAACAACTTAAAGGTCTTTTTCAAGCTACAAAGTTTTAGGCGCATGTATGGGAATGATGATGCAAGAGCATTTAAAGAGGGGTGTGTGTGTGTGTGTGCATGTGCGTGTGCACATGATCCCTCTCTTCTCTCTCTCTCTCTCTCTCTCTCTCTCTCTCTCTCTACATTTTGACAACTATCTAAAACAAATTGACACCTGAAAAAAAACTAGCCACATGGCATTTTGACGATTGAAATGCCACATCATAGTATTTTCACATAGTATAAAATATTATTTTTTGGGTGTGTTTTTTCTGGGTTGTGCATATGTGTTCGGTGAAATTTTTTAAGAAGGCAAACTTACTTGGATTGTTTATATGGGTAGGATCAAATGTATAGTCATGCTTGTTGGCATCTTGCATGGCTGCCATGTGTCTGAAGGACCCCATCGAGTGTGGGAGATCCCAATTCCCCCACCTCCTAGCCATGCCTACCTCTCTTCCCCCAAAAGGTCCCAGGAGGGATCAAGGAGAGAGCAAAAATCAAGACAATATATCCAAGGCCACTAGGGCCATATTATTGCTTATGGTATTAAATCCCACCAATGCCACATGTCCTTAGTGCAGGCCTACCAATACACCATGCTCCCCTTAGCTAAATCAAGGGGTGAAGGCCACCACTTCCAACACCCCCTTGTGGACAAACCCTATTACAAACAAACATGACCAACTGGTAAACCACACAATGCCGAGCCAATCAAACACAAGCCACTACCAAATTCCACGTGGGTAGCACGCTTGCCAAAGGTCACATGAGGGAGCACACATGTCAGGGAGTCATCAAGAGTTGTCGCCGTTGTTGACACACACAAGTGTGTCACACTTCAAAGTCATAGCCCAAAATGCGATAGCCCATCCACCATAGTTGTGCAATTGCCATGTGTCACTCATGCAATGGCCGCACAAAAATCCACCACAGTCCTATGGCAGCGGGGAACACCTAATTTGATACCATGTTTGTAGCATGTATGGTAGCCATGTGTCCCAGTGACATCATCAACTACGGGGGGGGTCCCAATGCGCTTCCTCCTAGCCACACATACCTCTATCTCCCCCCAAAAGGTCCCACGAGGGATGAGAGAGAGAGGGGTAATCAAGCCAATATACACAAGGCCACATTAATGCATATGGTACTAAATCCCAACAATGCCACGAGTCCTAACACCCACAATAAACCATGCTCCGCTTAGCTCACCTCCAACAATGCCTACTTTCATAATTGATCAACATAATACTCATAAACCGTTTCAATCTCTTAAGCAAAATGGTTATGTTTCTCCATATGCTTATTTTAGTCTTTTATATATATCCATAGTTAGACCTTGACCTACTTCACAAGAAAAATATTCAAGAGATTTCTTGCACCCTTCTCTTGCAATTATGTAAAGAGAGAGAGAGAGAGAGAGAGAGAGAGAGAGAGAGAGAGAGAGAGAGAGAGAGAGGGAGGGAGGGAGGGAGGGAGGGAGGGAGGGAAAGGGGCAAGGAGATAAAGGGGAGTTGAGAAAAAGTAAGAGTATGTCTAAGATGAGAGAAATGGAAATAGACATTGAAAGAGACTAACAGAGAGATGAGAATGACATGAGAGTAAGAGTACGTCTAAGATGAGAGAAATCAAAATAGACATTGAAAGAGAGTAAGAGAGAGAGAGAGAGAGAGAGAGAGAGAGAGAGAGGTGTGTGGAGAGGGTTTGAAAGGAGAGAGAGAGAGAGAGAGAGAGAGAGAGAGCGCATGTGAAAGGAGACGAGGAGATAGAGGGGAGTTGAGAAGAAGAAAAGAGTACATAAGAGATGAGAGCGAGGGAAGCATAGAGAGAGAGAGAGAGAGGTGGAGGGAGAGAGACATGAGGGAAGGGAGGGAGAGAGAGAGAGAGAGAGAAGGGGGGAGGAGGGGGGGAGGGAGAGGGGGAGAGAGAGAGAGAGAGAGGGGGGGGGGAGGGGTAGGAGAAGAGAGAGAGAGAGAGAGAGAGAGAGAAAGAGAAGGGGGGGTGAATTGGGGGACGAGTGGATAGAGGGGAGTTGAGAAGAAGAGAGAGTACATGCACAATTAGAGAGAGGGAAGCATACATTCAAAGAGAGAAGAGAGAGAGTATGCTTGCCAGTTTTGGGCAAGCTACCAAAAACCATCCCCTTTTGTGTGTGTGTGTGTGTGTGTGTGTGTGTGTGTGTGAGAGAGAGAGAGAGAGAGAGAGAGAATTCAAACCTTACAATAGAAATGAAAGTACATAGCATATTGCTATCAAATGTTGCTAATATGAAGATGACTGAATTCAACGATAGAATTCAAAAATCTGGAAAAGGCCTTGAAAAAGCAATCCTCCTTCCCTCTAAGGCAAGGAATGGATTTGATAGAATTCATGAGATCGATGAAGAAAAAGAGATTTTTGCCCTAAAGTTCCTCGCAATGAAGAAATTAGAAGTTTAGAAAAGAAGTATCAAGTTCAAAGAGCGAAGTATGAAGTACAAATGTCTTGCATCAAAAATAGGGACAGGCTAGAAATCAAAAGGGAAGGTTCAAATCTCTTGTTATAGTAGTTGATTTCAAGAGAAAGGTCAAGAGAGGACTCACGAGGACTAAGGAAGTTGGTTGAGTAGTAGCACTATAAGCAAGCCAAGGGAAAGGCCAGCATGCTAGAAGAACCACAGGTCGAGAACACCATGTTGATAGGGAATCCCAAGAGCCAAAAATGCAATATTAAAACAAGAAGATGATTTACATGCAACAATTTCGCAATAACAGAGTGCACAATACAAAGGCTACTTTTCAAATTGGTGCTATATAGCCAGCTACTGTCAGGAAACTTAATAGGGAACTTCCAATAGCTCAAATTCATCTACACCATTTGCTATCTCAACACAAGTCCCACAAATGATGGCAACCAACCGCACATATGTGTCCCAATTAGTAAGGGAGAAAACATGTACCATTTCGAAATAACAAAGAATATCTTATTTCTCTCTTTGCATATTTTCCTTCTCTTTGGAAATGTTGAATCCTCACTAAGCCCCTTCCCCCTTAGGGGCAAATAAAAAATCTCTAACATGTGGCTCCCCCCCACCACATGGGGTGCACGCCTCTCTTGACCACATGAGGTATTGTGCCTCATGTGACCACATGAGGTGCATGCCACATGTGGGGTGGGAGCCCCCATCCCCCACATGTGGGCCTCCAAAGCTATGGTCTCCGATACTCCTCGCTCCTCGTTCCTCCCCACATGGCCTCCCTTCCACTACCCTCCACCCCTTCACTGCCCCTCCTCTCTACCCTTCACTGCTCCTCCCCTATGCCCCTTTCCCAACCCTCCATCTATGCTTCGCCACCCCTGTCCTTTCACAACCTCTCCTCTTTGACCTTCCCCTCCCAACCCCTCTCGTCCACCCCTTCGTCGCCCCTCCTTTCTATCCTTTACCACCCCTCCCTATATAACAAATCCCGCAGTTTGAGAGAGAGGAGGGAAAAAAGAAAGGAGAGGGAGCTTTACCAAGAAGAAGATGCTCATGAAGGGAGGCCAAGAGGGAGAAGGGGAGCCAAGGTGCACCATGCAGATGGGAGGAGGGGAGGGGAGCCAAGTCAGATGAGGGTCAAATGGGAGAAGCAACGAGCTGAAGATCGGAGGGGGGAAGGAAGAAGGGAGGACTATGGATGGGAGAGATGCAAAGTCACATGAGGGGGACAAGGGGAGGGTTGCAGATGGGAGAGGAGTGGAGTCACATGAGAGGGAGGAGGGGAGAGCTGCGAATTGGAGGGGAGAAGAGGATGAGAGTAGGGGAGGCAATGTGAGGCAGAAGGGGATGGGAGCAAAAGGCGATGGAGGGAGGCAAGCATTGTGAGAGAGGAGGGGATTGTGATGGAGGAGGGACGTGATGAGGGGGAAGGAGGCAAGCAATGGAGAAAAGAGAAGAGGCGATGTGGGAGGCAATGGAGGGGAGGCAATTAAGGGAAGAGACATTGAGGGGAGAAGGTGTGAGAGGAAGGAAGAACACGACTGAGAGGAGGCTAGTGAGAGGAGTGGAGGTGAGTGAGGGATGAACTGAGTGGACGTGATGTGAGAGGAGTGGAGGTGATGTGAGAGGAGTGAGGGAGGAGTGGAGGCAATGTGATTGATGGGCCAGGAGGGAGAAGGAGTGCTATGGGAGGTGTGATGGGAGGGGGAAGGCAGGAGGGAATTAAGTGTGGGAGAGAGATGGGAGGAGGTGTGATGGGAGGGGGAAAGCATAGGAAATCAAGTGTTGGAGAGGTGTTGGAGAGAGATGGGAGGGAAGGAGAGAGATGGTGAGAGGGATAATTTTTTGAAAATTTTAACATTTTTTGGAAGGAGAGATTATGAGAAGCTTTTGGAAGCTTGTAGAAGCAGGTTTAGGGCCAATCCTTCTGTATATAAGAGCTAAACATTCTCTTCCTCCTCATTTGCCCCTGCTAGTCAATTGGAGAAGGCTTTCAATACAAGGCCTAATTTTCAAGAGCCTATGAAATATTAGGGTTATACCACATCTCAAAATTATTTTTAACATGTAGCTCATTTTCATTAAAAACTCAAAATTCATTTTGTTCCAATAAAAATGCACAATAAAGAAAAATGTAAGTTCCTTTGCACATATTGTGCAAGTCATAACTTTACATAAAAAATATCCCTTCACATAACGATGTGGAGCTCACATCAATAGTTTTAATTATGAAAAAAAATCAAAATCTTTACATTCTCCAAATCTTCTTTCTCAACATATAGCATATGCCACATCTTTAATACTCTCAACATATGGCATGCATGTACCACATCTTCGAATAAAATCTCTCCTTTTTCTAAAACATTATATGGCATATGCCATACCTTGACATTAAAAAGTCTTTTGTTCTTCAAAAAAACTTGAATTTGATACCCAAAAAAATGTTTTCACATTTATATTTTTACCAAATCTATAAAAAAAGACATTTTTTTAAAAACGTCCACATTTTGATTTCTTTGTCAAATTAATAGCTAAAAAGGAGGGCACACGCGTGCGCACACACACACACACAGTATTTACCAATTTGATACTAAAAAATATATTTACACTTTTTGATTTTTTTTCCAATTTTATATCACAAAATGGGCATTTTTCAAAATGTGTCTTTACATTTTGAATTTCAATCAACAAGAGTCTCTCAAAAAATTCTTGTAGACTTTGATTTGTTTTTCTTAGATTATATCATAAAATGAGGCTTTAGGGTTTAATTTTATATCTTAACTAAGCATATGATTTTGGATTTAGGGTTTAGGGTTAGGGTTTTAGATCTTAATAAGTAAATTATTAAATCAGAAGCAATTAAATAATTCCTAAAATCTTCTTGCTAATCTTTGTTTCCAATATATGATTTCACGCTACAAGAATTTGAGGTTTAGATGTGATGTTAACAGTATGGGAGAAATGAAGTGCCTGACTTTGGGATAATACTCAGTCTCGATCCCATGATCTTGTGTCGTTTCTAAGGTTGTGGTGAGACAAGATGTGTTGTGATAATCACCAAGGTGATTTCCCCTGAAGTAGAATTAAAATATCAACAAGGAGACTTTAAAACACTTAGTGATGTGTTACAATTTGAAGTTATCAACATACAAACACTGAGAATTCTTTGGGATCAGGATGAGATCATTCCAAAGAAATACTTGTCTTTATGATATTACACAAAATTCTTATCTTGAGGGAGAAAAGGTGGACATTTTATCTTGGTATAAAGAAGTATTAGGATTTGGAAAATTTATCAGCTATGTTCATAATATACTTTGTATGATCGAGGTTATTAGGTTGACATAGGCATCATTCACAGTGCAATAAATAGTATTTCACATTCACAAGTGCACATGGGTAATAGCTTTTTTGAAATCCCATCTACTCAAAAAACTCTCTCAATGTGATGGATGACACAAGAATGTACTACCAAAATAATAAAAGACAACAAAGGACACCGTTCTAAAAATTCTAAATCATAAAGGCAAGAGGTTGGTGGAATAAGTGATGCCTTGTTGCTTGATAAATGTAGTGATATTGGCCATGAAGAACTTACTGAATTGAGCATATCAATGCCATATGTGGGATAAGCAATGCAATAATAGGGATTGATGAGATAAATTTAGTGATATTGGTCATGAAGTATTTACTAAATTTAGTGAAGCAATGCAGTAATAGGGATTGATGATAAATTTAGTGATATTGGTCATGAAGTATTTATTAAAAACTGACGATATTGATGTTGTTTGTGGGACAAGCGATCTAATGACAAGGATCAATGGCAAATATCATGATATTGGTCATGAATTACTTACTAGAATTGAGGATATCAAGCGTACGTGGGATAAATCATCCTCTTTAAGCAAAAAGCGAAGAAAACATCCACGTGCATCCTTGACCTATCGTATTGCTTTCATGATAGATGTTGCCACTAGTTCCTATCATGTTCTTGCAAGCTACCAATCCATACATCATAGAACAGTCTGTACACATGTATTAAGACTCCACACAAGTGTGTTTTTGGTCCACATTTACCATCCACAATAGAGGTGGGGTGCATCTACACCTTGGCAAAGAAGCTGTATTCTAATTCTAATCCTTGCCATGAATGTTGATGCACATAAATTTATTGATACTTGATATAGCTTTGTTCCTCTAATAAGCATACAACATTCTGTTAGATATCAATGCTCCACTCTCGTGTAACTATGCGGGAACCAGCTAACTCTACTTGTAAGCCTCCCATATGAGGAGAAGGCATTTGAGTAGCTCGGTTATCCGGTAGGTCCTGGTTTGGACACCAGATGGGGGCCATGTGTGGCTTGATGGCTGGACGGCTTTAGATAGAGTTGGCACATTGCCAACTAGGCTACATGCAAGTGCGGGAAGACATCCCATGACTGACCGCACTGAGGGTAGACAGAGCATTTCCTAGAGCCAGCCCACTCTCGGGTTGCGGGGCCCGTTTGGAGCCTTAGATGATCTCGGATGGCTGTGGGCCGCCGTAGGTTAGTTGCTCTATTCTGTGCCACGGTTCTATCGTATGGTTAGTGGCCTGACCTCCCAATTGGGGTGGACTGGGTCGGGGTCTCCCAATTGAGTCTAACCGACTACGACCGGTGACTATAAAAGTGCAAGCCTGTGAAGCCCATTATCATCACTGGCTACAGCAACCTTGATTCCTTAGCATCCAGCCTCCGTCCTCTACTGTTTCCAGCATGCCATCGAAGCTTCTCACATAGGAGCACACGGCTGGGAGGCAGTGCCATCTATTGTATCAGTTTTACAGTAATCAAATTTTTGATTCTCCATACTATCTGCTTTTCTCTCTTGCATACGAGATCCTATTATCTGTTGAGCACAAACGTTGTATTGTTTTCTTACACATTCTTGCATCCTACACACAATGTAAATGGATTGATCTCCATTTTATACATCTTTGTCGAAGTTGCTCGCATTTATTATGTTCAATGGCATTTTTAAATTCATCACATATCTTGCATTTTGATGTCCTTTTTTTTTATGGTGTTTTCACATTGCAAGATTTTCCATACCAAATTTTGTAAAAGGTAGCTCTAGAAATTTCTCCTTCTCTGTCTTGTAAAGTTTTTTTAAAAAACTCTAGCACAACCTTTCTTTGTCATTCCTAGAGGAAGATGATGTTCGCACATGATACTTCTATCTGGCATTGTTTGTTGAAGATGAGGTTGTGGTAGTGCATTGTCTTTAAAGATTTGCTTTAAAGCCACAAACGCATTCAAGGTGCTTCTTTGTCCTTTAGCTTGCTTGCATTTCCATGAACTTTATTAATCACTCTAGCTTTGACCTCTTCCCAAATGCACTGATAGGTACAATGTGATAATCTAGTTAACACAACTGATACCCTTAGTTACAAATGACAATCCCATTAACCATCGGTATTAGTTGAGGTTTGCATAGACTTATCTTTAAGTCATTTAAGATTGTCAAAGGAAGTAAGAAAATATTAAAGAAGATGATTATGTCTATTTGGCCTTGTGTTGCTCCAAATACCCATCAAAATATCCTCACAAATTTCCTTTATAACTCTTCTAAGGTAAAGTTTCTTACAACAAACTCTCATTATGGTTTCCTGTATATTCTGCTCGGATAGCATTACATGCCTCTTAGGTTTCGAAAGTCAATGCAACAAGGAGTTGATGCACTAATAGGGCATGCAAATCCATACTAATTCTAGTTTAGCATGCATGACATGGTCCAATGATGCAATGGAAGTACTACTCAATGGATGGAGATCATTTATGGACTGCACCTTTTGCTTTATTACAAGAAATAACCACCTTGGAGAAAACTAGTTACATTTGTTCTCATTAAAAAAACCACTTGACATAGATAAAATGAAAGGCTTGTAAGCATTGGTTGACAATCTTAGGAGTATGATGCAAAATACCCAGATTAGTCTAAGAAAAAGCATGGAGATAATCATGGCAAAGGAATTTCTTGTCAAATATCTAAAGAACAAGAAAATTTATCGAGCATGGAACAATTAGATTTATTTTGGCCATAACAAAATAAGTCAAGAGGATCTTTATTTGCTATAGATACTATAGCTAAAGATATGGAAGAAGCTGAGCATTGCCTATTACCTCATAAATTTTATAGTGGGAAACATGATAAGACCTTACCAAAGTTTGACCATCTGATGAAATTCAAGAGAGTCATTTATTGCTGTTTGGGAAGCGGATTTGGAATCAAAGCTAGATAACTAATAAGGCCCAATTTGGGTCACAAAGATAGCTCAAATAGCAAGAAATAAAATGGGAATCCCAAACACATTCACAGTTTTGTGGTATGAACCAAAACCTTTGAAAAGTCTCCAATAAAACAACTTAATGTGGGTTGTTTGCAAAAGAAACGTGAATGGGATATAAAAAAAAGAGGGCTTAACTGAAGTGGGAGTGAGGAGCATTGTCCAACGAATTAATTAATAAATATTTAATAATATAAGTAATCATTATTATTATTTAAATAAAGATTTAATTAATAAGGAATCAAAATAGTTAGTAATAAAAATTAGTACTTAACTAATTAAAAGGTTAATTACTAATTACTAAAGAATTAATCAATAATCAATCAACAAGCTAATCAAATAAGATAATTTATAGCTACTCTAAAAATTAATCAATAAATCAATTAGGTAGCTTCTTTTAATCAAAAACTTAATAAAGGAGGAACATGAGGCATGTTCCCCCTTCCCCTCATATGGTGCACACCACATGTGGGGGGGGGGAACATGATGTGCATGCCACATGTTCTTCTTGCATAGTGGATCTACTAAGGTAGATCTGTAAGGGCTTTTCTTTATATGTTATTGTGCCATACTTATCTTTCTCCAACTCCCTCCTTTTATATGATGTTATGAATTGACAAATGTATTCTGTCATAGCAAGTGTTGGTAAGAAGAATTTTAGCTTCTCAAAAAGGCTACCTAGTCCCTTTGACTACATGTCAATGTTTTTTTGCTTGATTTTTTCTCCCTATCGAATCATTCATTTGATTTTCTCCTATTTTTTGGGGTGACATGGTGAACGTTGAGACTCATGGCCATACAAGCTATATTGTTCCATCTATTGATAGCTCTTTGTTGGTCTAGTCCTCAAGGTGTTTTGCACCTACATCCTGCATAGTCAATTACTTTGGTTCAATTTCTCCCGCCTCTAGTATCCCTTGGTTCTGTGGCATTTCTTCTTGGCATGTTGCATTTATTTACTCATCAGTATCCCTGTCCAGAACCACTAGCCATGGTCGTTTTCGTGCTAACCTCTGGGTTGGTGATTCTGGACCATGTCCTTCTTCAAGTTGGTGATTTGAGGGGGGCTGTTGAGGTTGAGGCTTGAGCCGTTTGGCATGGTGTCGCCTTTTTCCCATCTTATTGGACTGTCTTCACCCTAGCATTGCACACATGAATCAGGTCCCAGTTCAATAGTGCCAATATAGTACCATGTGCTAAGAGTACATGTTTCTTTTGTGAGTGGCTAATGCATTTTACTCTTTTTGTGATGAGGGTGCCGTGTGTGTGGATCAAAACACGTATATCTTGGGGCTTCTATTTGTGCAATTTATTCGTGGTGCTCGAAACATGTGGGTGCGCTATGCATGACTAGTGAGGTGGACATTCCTCATATGTGCTTAATTTGCTAAGGGAATCATAGGGCAGCTAGGACTCGGTCATCACCTCTGAGCCCTAGGTTGAAATTGATTGAAATTACCTATATGTGCGAAGGCATAGATATGCTAGTAAGTGTTCGTGAAATAATCTAGTCCTAACTATGGAAGACTTGGGCCCCCCAAGATGGCTTTAGCTTCCGCCCATTTGGTAAAGTAATCAGTGCCCACAATGATGTAGCGTGCTTGTGTTCCTTTTGCTGCTAGATGGATGGGACCCACAAAATCAATCCCCCATATTTCAAAGGGTTTTTGTGCAACGACTGTTGTTAGGGTATTAAAGTCTTTGTATTGTGGTTTAGAAGCTCGTTGGCATACATCACAACTTTTGACATATTCATAGGCATCTGACCAAAGTGTTGGCCACCAGTATCTTGCGAGAAGGACTTTCCTTTGCTGTTGCTTCCCCTTAGAAATGTCCACTTGCAATGCCTTCATGTGCTTCACTGAGGATTGGCATGATCTCATGTGGCATCACACATCTCCTTAAAACCTGGTCCTTGCCCATCTTGTATAGTTGTCCTGCAATGAGTTGGTAGGGTGCAACTTTTAGAATTAGTTTCCTAGCATCCACTGCTTTCATTTTAGGAGGTGGTCTTCCGGCCATTAAGTATCCAATGATGTCTGCACACTAATTAGGCACAGCATCTATTTGTAATAATGCGGCATCTGGTAGGTTATCTTCTATTCCTTCCGGGTCTTCTCATGTCCTCAATCATGACATGTGATCGCCAATGAAATGTTGAACTCCTTTTCTCACCACAATTTTGAAATTGAATTCTTGTAGCAATAGAAGCCATCGAGTGATCCAACCTATGCTACATGGCCGATTGACAAGATATAATAGGGCTTGATGATCTGTGTAGAAGATAAAGTCAGTAGCAAATAGATAGTGTTGAAATTTCTTCATGCTATAGATCATTACCAAGGCTTCTCTTTCTATTATGGTGTAATTCACCTCTGCATCATTTAGCTGCCTGCTTGCAAAGTATATTGGGTAGTCTTTGTTGTGTTTGCCAAGTTGACATAACACACTCCCTACTGCATAATTGGAACCATCAGTATGTAAATGAAATTCTGTGTCCCAATTTGGTGCCATTAGAATAGGGGCCGTGATCAATCTCCACTTGAGGGTTTCGAATGCTTGTTCGCATTCGTCTATCCAGATGATGTGGACTAGGAGCTTATATAGGGGCCTTGCAATCATGGCATACCTCAGTATGAATCTTTTGTAGTATTCAGCATGTCCCATGAAGACTTGAATTCCCTTGGCATTTAGCGGGGGGGCGGGGGGGGGAGTTCCATGATGATCTTTACTTTGTCCATGTTAGTTGCACTCCCATGTCGAGAGACTATGTGTCCCAAGACTACTCCGTGTCTGACTAAGAATTGGCATTTTAGAGGATTCAAAGAGATGCCATACTCTGTGCATTTTTTAAGCACTTCTTCAAGGCATCTCAAGTGATCCTTTTTTCTTGAGTGTGCGCACAAGTCGTCAAGGAAGACTTGTAGGAACTTGTTGAGAATTTTCTTGAAGGTGGTGTACATTACCCTTTGAAAAGTAGATGGGGCATTGCATAAGCCAAATGGCATGATTCTGTATGCAAAAATGCGCCATTCTATGGCAAACGTTGTCTTTGCCTAATCTTGAGGTGCAATTTGTACTTGGTTGTACCTGTTGAACCCATCCAAGAAGCTATACACTTCAAATCCTGCTACCCTTTCTAAAACTGTTTCAGTCAATGGTAGGGGATAATGATCTCTGATTGTTGCTGCATTGACGTTCTTGAGATTCACATGTATTCTGAGCTTCTTGTTTTTCTTAGGAACAATCACAATTGTTGACACCCAATCGGTATGCTCGATCTCATAAATGAAACCAGCCTCTAGTAATTTTTCTAGTTCTTCATAGACATGGGTGCCATACTTGGGATTTGTCATGTAAGGTCCACATACATTTCTTGGTATGGTATGTATTGCAACTCCTAGGGAGATCCCTTTCATTTCTTTGTAGGACCAAGCCATGCAATCTCTATATTCCATTCGCAATGCTTTCAATTCATTTTCTTCTTCTAGAGTGAGATGTTCACCGGTGTACACAGGCTTTTCTTCTTCACCATCCAAGGCAAGATTTAGTTTCCTTGTCTTGGCTGGTCCTTCATAAACTAAGGTATCCTCAATATTCTATGTTTCTTTGAGCTCTGATTCCCTGACTGACCTAGGCATTGCTATTGTTTCTTCTCCTCAGTGTAGTTTTTGAAATAATTGAGAACTTCCCTCAGGCCTTCATGGCACTTTGAGGTGCTTGCTTGGCTACAAGCTCCACTGGAATATATTTGGTCCAATTCACCTGTGTTCCCTTGTTCTTCTTTTTTGTTACTATTCACCTTTTCACTCGTCATTCTCACATTGGGTTTGAACTTTCTAAGCTTTTTGCTTTGTGAGACCAGTGATGGATTTTCAATAGGAGTTGCACTCCCAAGGAGTGGTTCTTCGGCCATACAAACACCTTCAAGCCCTTCAGGATCCCATTTAAAATTTGGGGACTCAGGTGCTTTTGTGGGCTTCATCAAGTACAATTCAACCACTCTAGTCTGCATTCTTTCAAACTTGTTGAGTGCTCTACCTTGGCCTTTTTATAGCATACGGACAGCTAACCCGTAGTGCCCATGTGCCACGCGATGGTGACACCTGCAAGTGGCAATGGCAACGATGCTTGCGATGCCCGCCAACTGCGCTTGTGCGGTGCCCTAGCCAGCCAAGGCCCTAAGGCCCTCCATCACTACTCCTTCCCCTCGTCTTTTCGCCCCCTCCCCCGCCCCCCCTCCTACATCTCCAAAACCCACACCACCCCCTCCCCCCCCCCCCCTTCCATTGTCGCCACTGGCTTCCCCCCCCCTCTCTCTCTCAAAAAAAAAAAAAAAACCTAAACAAACTAACCGTAGTTAGGTTAGTTGACATTAGGTTAGGTTAGTTTCACACATGTTAGGTTACTCGACCTTAGGTTAGGTTAGTTGATCAGAGGGTTAGATTAAGTTAACCTTGGATCAATTAGTAACTAACTTTAGTTAGTTGGACTAACTACAGTCACACTAATTGATTTAGTTAGATAAACTAGGTTAGGTTAAGGACCAGTTCCAAACTAACTAGCAGTTAGTGAATAACCCTAGATAGATCAAAGGTCTAGGACCATTCACACTTGGTCCTAAAGACAAAAGGGCACCTAACTTTGATGATCCATACATGGAACCATTGAGCTACGGGAACTTTTTCCAACCAATCCCACACCATTTAGGCATGCATAACACACATCAACTTGTGCCCCCGTGTGGGCCCCTTTGTCACACTAATTCACTCATAAAATTCCATCGAGACCTCCAATTGACAATCCGTCTATACTGGCACATTTTCCCACTCACGTGGGGCATTCCTAGGCACATTTTTAACACGACAATCCCTACAACACTAATGCATCTCTAACCCCCTTAACAATTTTTACTCCTTTGGGAGCCCATATCATGGCCGTTTGGAAACCGAATTGCACCTGGATCGAACCCAAATTTCGCGCATGTTAAGATCTACTGTAAATGAAGTTTTTTGAAGTGTTTAACCATCATTTTTGGGCTCCAGTAGTCACCTCACATAGGCATTTATTTTGACCCGCCGCTTGCTTATTTTTTACCATTTTCGAGTCCACGAAGGTTGAAATCATAATTAGACTTCGCAGTCACATGCACCCACCTAAAAGTTACAAGTAGGACTTGTTTATGCACTTGAGAGGAAAAAGGCTAGAACCTACCATTTTCGGGAGCTTTCTTCGACCCTCGATGCTCTTCAAGAATTCAACCTCTCACCATCGACAAGCAGCATGGATGACATAATAATTGAAGAAGGAATACGTAGTGACAATAGAAGTCCTTCAAAACACCTTAAAGAACAACGCAACAACAACAACAGTGACATACGACACTTTGGTAAATTGGAAATGCAAAGTACAATGGACGAGGGGACCCCGCCAAGTTCCTTCAACTCTTCAACACAACATGTTGTGTTGGAGGCAACCAGTCAAATGAAACCAAAGCCGCCTAGTTCCCGATGGCTCTAACTGATGAGGCTTCAAAATGGTACCTCAACCTTCTCGTAGAGGAGAGAGCCACATGGGCACTGTTATCTAACCAGTTCAGAAGAAGATTCCAAACAGAAAGGCTACAAGATGACCCCACGTTACAACTTGGCAATATAGATATGCACAACAAAGAAAAGATCAGAACATACTTGGGAAGAATGAAAATATTAATAGCAAAGTGTGATCCCCGTCGGGATGACAAGTACCTCATAGCATGGTTCATCTCTGGCCTGAAAAAATCCATTCGCAAGGACATGAAAAAAGTCAGCAGCTATGCAATTTCAACGATGCTTATGAAGCTGCAATTGACACTACGGATGGCATGACTGATTCTGACAGTGACAATGATGGCTATAAATCAAGTCATCGTGACAAGAAGTCTTCAAAGAAGGGAAGCACTTCTCACAAAGATCGCACCAATGAGGACAGAGTGGAAGCCATGGCCCTAAGAGTAAAAGATGAAATGATGCAGGCCATCGAGCAAAAGCTATGTGTCTCTCAGCCACCACAATACCCACGGAGATAAAATGTTTGGTACCCACACTGTATGGCCAACCATACAGCCAATGAATGCCCAATCTTAAGGAACAGACTAAACCCACCCATTTGCAATGCTACAGGGCATGATGTAAATACTTGTTTTGATAATATGAGGGTAGCACAACTTTGGCCCCAATAGTACCAATAGTCGCAAACCCAGTGTACAGACAACCAGCACTGGTACCTAATGCACAAGTGCCACGTCTCAACCCACTCCCGATGAGAACACAATTGTTGCAACTAATGAGGAATCCAAATCCTCTGCAATATCCATAGGCTCCCAATCTTGCTCCAGTTGTTTTGGTGCAACAACTCCAATCTGAAGAGCTAGAACCTCGCTATGAGTATGAAACAGAATACCCTATGTACTACATGGATGGTGTTGAAGGACTCATCCCGGTGTATGCAAATCAAGTAAGACCCACCACATATCTAGCACCTATCAAGTGTTTTGTTTGTGGAGAAAACCACCGCATAGCAAAGTGCCTACCCAAGGGTTCATTCCAACCTATGTGCAAGGAATGCAAAGTTGGGCATGCTTGCATGGACTACCCACTAAGAACAAAGCCTCAACGAACCACTGAAGTAAAACCTGATGTACCCCTGGGGATGATAAGTGTGGAATATCACAGTGTGGCAACACGAAGTGTGGCATCACAGCCACTTTTGATCATAACACGACAATAGAAAGAAGCGACACGGCAAAAACTCCTTTTCACTCAAGAAGCAAAGAGCCCTCTAGCAAAAGAAGCCATGCCAATCCCACAACACAGTGAGACCATGCCTAGCACATCCTCAAAAAGTGCCACCCAAGGAGCCAAGGAAGCATACCCCAATGCTGAAACTAAAAAGACATGCTACCAAGCCTTGAAGCAATGGGTTCAACAAGAACAATAAAAATTTGAGGCAGACAAGGTGGCAGCAACAGGGATTAGAGCACCATCAGCACCCAGCATTGACACGGTGATTGATCCCAACAACTTCTAATAGGTAATAGAGCAACATGCAAAATATCCCCAATTGGATGGCACCGCACTAGCAAGCTTGATAAGCTGCCCCGTCACAATGCCAATTGGGACCTTACTAAGAAATTGCCCTACAATGTGGGAAAGTTTCAAGGGATGGATTGAATCTTCACAATACTTTCCCCCACCTGAAGAAGAGGAAAAGGTAATTTTGGTAAAATTTGGTGCTCGGGATGACATAAAAAATGTAACCATCCCACTGGAGCATAAGCCTTTGGTCAATACCCGACAATAGTAGATGGTGGAGCCGGAGTAAACATTTTGGCAGCAAAGCTATATGAAGAATGGAGCCTACCTCCAATGCATAAGGCCACATTTAACATCCGCTTAGCTGACCACACGAAAATGAAGCCATTGGGTATCGTTGACAATGTATCAACAAAAATTGTTAGAGTAAGATTCACACTCCAGCTTACTATCTTGGATCTTCCCAAGGGCACCACAGCATACTAGATATTGTTGGGAAGACCATGGCTTTGGGAAGCATTGGTACTCCATGATTGGGGCACTGATAGGATCACTATCCAAATTAGAGAAACCGCTGACAAGATAAATTTGGGAACAGGGGAAATCAAACCCACTATTCCTAGAAATGTTGACACTTCTTCCACTACAACCACCAATCATGCATCCCCTGTACCTACCAATGCACTAAAGCCCATAGAGGGGGATACACAAAGTGACATCAATAATTGGATACAGACATTCGCTACAATAGATAATTGTAAAACAACACATCTAATGTTGGCAAATGTGGATGCCCAAATGATACAACTAGAAGCACCAATCTGGGATGATGAATCAAAAGTAGTGGAAATGCCAGTCTTCATGACAAGTGTCAAATGGGACAGTGACCCTAAAGAATCCATAATAGAAGGCTATGGTGCCGACATATAGTGGGATCTGGAAACAGAAGCTGATAATGCAACCTTGGAAGGCCAAGTATTTGACAATGACTTGATAATCCTATAGGCACTCATGACCATTGAATACCCCAAGATCGACCCTCCGACACAATCCAATAGCAATCCATCCAAGAAAAAGAAGGAGGGTGTACAGCACCAAAAGGCCAAGATAGAGCACTTCAACAGATTCAAAAGAATGCAGACCAGAGTGGTAGAATTGTACTTAACTAAGCCCACAAAAGCATCTGAGTCCCCAAATTTTAAATGGAATCCTGAAGGGCTTGAAGGTGTTTGTATCACCGAACAACCACTCCTTGGGAGTGCGACTCCTATTGAAAATGCATCACTGGTCTCACAAAGCAAAAAGCTTAGAAAATTTAAACCCAATGTGAGAATGAAGAGTGAAAAGGTGAAAAGTAACAAAAATAAGAACAAGGGAACACAGGTGAATTGGACCAAATATATTCCAATGGAGCTTGCAGTCAAGCAAGCACCTCAAAGTGCCATGAAGCCTAAGGGAGTTTCCTGATTACCTCTAAAACTACACTGAGGAGAAGCAACAATAGCAATGCCTAGGCCAGTCAGGGAATCAGAGCTCAAAGAAATAGAGAATATTGAGGATACCCCAGTTTATGAAGGACCAGCCAAGATAAGGAAACTGAATCTTGCCTTGGACGGTGAAGAAGAAAAGCCTGTGTACATCGGTGAACATCTCACTCTAGAAGAAGAAAATGAAGTGAAAGCATTGCTAATGGAATATAGAGATTGCATGGCTTGGTCCTACAAAGAAATGAAAGGGATTTCCCTTGAAGTTGCAGTACATACCATACCAATAAGGAAAGGATCCAAACCAAAGGTATGTGGATCTTACAGGACAAATCCTAAGTATGGCACCCATGTCTATGAAGAACTAGAAAAATTAATGGAGGCTGGTTTCATTTATGATATCAAGCATACCAGCTTAGAATATGTGTGAATCTCAAGAATGTCAATGTAGCAACAATCAGAGATCATTATCCCCTACCCTTGACTGAAACAGTTTTAGAAAGGGTAGCAGGATTTGAAGTGTATAGCTTCTTGGATGGGTTCAACGGGTACAACCAAGTACAAATTGCACCTCAAGATCAGGCAAAGATAGCGTTTGCCACAGAATGGGGCACTTTTGCATACAGAGTCATGCCATTTGGCTTATGCAATGACCCATCTACTTTTCAAATGGAAATGTACACCGCCTTCAAGGAATTTCTCAACAAGTTCCTATAAGTCTTCCTCGACAACTTGTGCATACACTCAAGAAAAAAAAAATCACTTGAAATGCCTTGAAGAAGTGCTTAAAAAATGCACAGAGTATGGCATCTCTTTGAATCCTCTAAAATTCCAATTCTTGGCTCACACATGGAGTATTCTTGGGACACATAGTCTCTCGACATGGGATTGCAACAACTGACATGGACAAAATAAAGATCATCATGGAACTTCCCCCCCCCCATGCTAAATGCCAAGGGAATTCAAGTCTTCATGGGACATGTCGGATACTATAGAAGATTCATATTGAGGTATGCCATGATTGCAAGGCCCCTATATAAGCACCTAGTCAACTTCATCTCTAGACAGATGAATGCGAACAAGCATTCGAAACCCTCAAGTGGAGATTGATCACAGCCCCTATTCTAATGGCACCAAATCGGGACATAGACTTTCATGTACATACTGACGGTTCCAATTATGCAGTAGGGAGTGTGTTATGTCAACCTGGCAAACACAACAAAGACTACCCATTATACTTTGTAGGCAGGCAGCTAAATGATGTGGAGGTGAACTACACCACAACAGAAAGAGAAGCCTTGGCAATGATTTATAGCGTGAAGAAATTTTGACACTATCTATTGACTACTGAGTTTATCTTCTATGGAGATCATCAAGCCCTATTATATCTTGTCAATCTGCCATGTACCGCAAGCCAGATCACTCGATGGCTTCTACTACTATAAGAATTCAATTTTAAAATTGTGGTGAGAAAAAGAGCTCAACATTTCATTGCCGATCACATGTCATGATTGAGGACAAGAGAAGATCTAGAAGGAATAAAAGATGACCAACCAAATGCTGCATTATTTCAAATAGACGTTGTGCCTGATTGGTGTGCAGACATCATTGGGTACTTAATGGCAGAAAGACCACCTCCTGAAATGAAAGCAGTAGTAAATGCTCAAAAACTAATTCTAAAAGCTACACCCTATCAACTCATTGCAAGACAACTATACAAGATGGGCAAAGACCAGGTTTTAAGGAGATGTGTGATGCCACATGAGATCTTGCCAATCCTCAGTGAAGCTTGCAAGTGGACATTTCCAAGGGGAACCAACAGTAAGAAAAGTCCTTCTCGCAGGATACTGGTGGCCAACACTTTTGTCAGATGCCTATGAATATGTCAAAAGCTGTGATGTATGCCAACGAGCTTCTAAACCACAACACAAAGACTTCAATCCCCTAACAATAGTCATTTCACAAAAACCCTTTGAAAAATGGGGGATTGATTTTGTGGGTCCCATCCATCCAGTAGCAAAAGAAACACAAGCACGCTACATCATTGTGGCCACTTATTACTTTACTAAGTGGACTCAAGCCAAAGCCGTCAGAAAGGCAGATGGCAGAAGCATAGTAAGGTTCTTATATGAGAATGTAATCACCCGATTTGGATGTCCCATTGAAATTGTGTTAGATAGAGGCACACATTTTATCAATGACATCATCCAAGAACTCTTGTCTGGCTTTATGGTGATCCATAGAAAGAGCACACCTTACTACCCCCAAGGGAATGGACAAGCCGAATCCACCAAAAAAATTTTATGTATTGTCCTCACTAAGGTAGTAGAACGAAAGTGTTCTCATTGTGCGGAGAAACAAAATGCAGCCCTATGACTGGAATTTGTAATACCTAGTCTACGCATAACAGTACAAGAACATATGGGAGATCATGCATCACTAAAAGAAAGACTCTACAATTAGAGAAGCATACAGAGACCAGATTAGTTGCCTACCATGCCATGACAATAGAAAAATGAAGAAGGAAGGCATGGCTTGATAGACACCTCAAAGACAAAGACATCAAGGAAGGTGGCCTAGTTCTACTGTACAATACCAAACTCCATAAGGGCAAGCTGAAATTTCTAGGTCAAGGACCTTATAGAGTCAAGAAAATGAATCCCATTGGAGCTGTGCTGCTAGAAACACTGGATGGAGTCCAGTTCAATACAACAATAAACGGTAGCCGATTGAAGTGCTACTACATCAACATGCAAGCCATCCCTGATAATAATGAAGATTTGGGGGTCCCAAGTCTTCCATAGTTAGGACTAGATTGTTTCACGAGCACTCACTAGCATATGTACGCCTTCGCACATATAGGTAGTTTCAATCAATTTCAACCTAGGGCTCAGAGGTGATGACTGAGTCCTAGCTACCCTATGATTCCCTTAGCAAATTAAGAATATAGGAGGAATGCCTACCTCACTAGTCATGCATAGCACACCCACATGTTTCGAGCACCATGAACAAATTGCACAAACAAAAGCCCCAAGAGATACTTTTTTAAAATCCACACACATGGCACCCTTATCAAAAAAAGTAAAATGCATTAGCCACTCACAAAAGAAACGTGCACTCTTGGCACATCGCACTGTCAAACCGGGACATGATTCATGTGTGCAAATGCCAGGGTGAAGACAGTCCAATAAGATGGGAAAAAGGTCTACACTGCCATCCGCAAAGCGACACCATGCCAAACGGCCTAAGCCTCAACCTCAATAGCCCTCCTGGAATCACCAACCTGAAAAAGGACACAGTCCAGAATCACCAACCCAGAGGTCAGCACCAAAACGACCATGGCTAGTGGTTCTGGATAGTGATACTGATGAGCAAATGAATGCAACATGCCAAGAAGAAATGCCACAGAACCAAGGGATACTAGAGGCAGGAGAAGTTGGGCTAGAGCAATTGACTATGTAGAATAGAGGTGTAGAACACCTTGAGGACCAAACCAACAAAGAGCTAGCAAACATATGGAACATACAGCTTGTATGGCCACCATTCTAAATGTTCGCCATGTCACCCAATGCTTACAACTTCTTGTAGTCAAAGGGACTAGGTAGTCTTTTTGAGAAGCTAAAATCCTTCTTACCAACACCTGCTATGAAATTCATAACATCATATAAAAGGAGAAAGTTGGAGAAAGATAAGTATGGCACATTAACATATAAAGAAAAGCCCTTACATATCTACCTCAGTAAATCCACTACGCAGGACGCTTTCTCATTTTCAAAGGCACAAGAAGAATACCCAAAGAAACATTTGGATGCAAGATTCTCTGAAATTCAAGATTTATTCCCACCTAACACAAAGTCACAAAGCGGCAAAATACGCCATGATATGATTTTGGACCCCATATGCAAAGAGGCAACTAAGTTTTTGGCGACATTTTCAATCATATAGGAGTAAGAAAAAACTATATGTCTATAAAAACTCTTACACTCCTTAGTAGAGCAAAACTACAATACTGGGCTCACCACATATCCTTGCTGCTGCTGCTGACCAATTATGTATCCACTATACATAATGGCAAAAGCTACATTGCCCATCTATTGGCCATAATAATTGGGTGTGCAATAGAGCAAGAGGATGACTCTACACCCCTCTCAAGACAAGATATAGAGGACTTTGAAACATTGCTATTATTGCCAGAATGGGAACTAGACCCTCCACCTACTGTCAATGTGGATAGCATGGAAGGGCAACACTACAGACTCCAAAGAATGACAATGTGGAACTCTGCCAAAGAATACTGCAACTCAGTTCAGTCTTGCTCCCGCAATAGAAGGACTCCAGCATGGAAATCCAAGAGGATACCATTTCACATAATGACTTTGCAAGAGAGCCAAATAGCATGCCTCTCCAGGAATCACAAGTCACCAATGTTGATGACTCCACGACTCTAGAGTCACAACCCCCAAATGTCTCTAGTGGCACCATACAACAGACTGCTGTTCAAGAAATAGACCAAAATTCCACATGGGCACATGGGAGTCAACTGTATGTCCAATACAAGAAAGGCCATAGCACATTCCAGATCATACAACATCACAGCCAACAATTATAACAATGGTCTCAATTATTTGCAACCATGGCGTCAGATGAGCAGGAAAGAGAAATGGAAAGACAGATCGAATCCAAGTTGCAAAGTGCCGAGACTAAAATTCTGAAGCTCGAGGAAAGCATGCCACATTAGACACAAACGATGAGTTGCAAAACAGCCTCAGAGAAGGTGTATGGCCGAAGAACCACTCCTTGGGAGTGCGATTCCTATTGAAAATCCATCACTGGTCTCACAAAGCAAAAAGCTTAGAAAGTTCAAACCCAATGTGAGAATGAAGAGTGAAAAGGTAAATAGTAACAAAAAGAAGAACAAGGGAACACAAGTGAATTGGACCAAATATATTCCGGTGGAGTTAGCAGCCAAGCAAGCACCTCAAAGTGCCATGAAGGCCTAAGGGAAGTTCCCGATTACTTCAAAAACTACAGTAGAGGAGAAGCAACAAGAGCAATGCCTAGGTCAGTCACGGAATCAGAGCTCAAAGAAATAGAGAATATTGAGGATACCTCAGTTTATGAAGGACCATCCAAGACAAAGAAACTAAATCTTGCCTTGAACGGTGAAGGAGAAAAGCCTGTGTACATCACTGAATAGACCACTCTAGAAGAAGAAAATGAATTGAAAGCATTGCTAATGGAATATAGAGATTGCATGGCTTGGTCCTACAAAGAAATGAAAGGGGTATCCCCAAAAGTTGTAGTACATACCATACCAATAAGGGAAGGATCCAAACCAAAGTTATGTGGAACATACACGATAAATCCCAAGTATGGCACCCATGTCTATAAAGAACTAGAAAAATTACTGGAGGCTGGTTTCATTTATGAGATCGAGCATACTGATTGGGTGTCACCAATTGTGATTGCTCCTAAGAAATACAAGAAGCTCAAAATATGTGTGAATCTCAATGCAGCAACAATCAGAGATCATTATCCCCTATCAGTCATAAAGATCATCATGGAACTTCCCCCCCGCTAAATGCCAAGGGAATTCAAGTCTTCATGGGACATGCCGGATACTATAGAAGATTCATACTGAGGTATGCCATGATTGCAAGGCCCCTATATAAGCTCCTAGTCAACTTCATCTGGACAGACGAATGTGAACAAGCATTCGAAACCCTCAAGTGGAGATTGAGCACAGCCCCTGTTCTAATGGCACCAAATTGGGATGGGATAATGTGGATCTGTTACATGTCACTCCTCCCTAAGAAATCACTTTTCAATTTAATCATGTGTTACAGAACAAATGTAGCAACAACTCCTTACACAAAATGCTCTAGCAGAAAGTAGAAAGGATGCCCTATAGGCCACAATTTCTCTCCAAGAAAAACACCTACAATTATTAGATGCCTTGAACCAAAAGGAAAGGTCGAGTTATCCCTTTCCCATATGCAAGCAACTTGTGATGATATCAAGAAGGAATTGGTGCACCCTGTGGCAACAAGGGCCAGAAGTGTAGCCTAGGACAACTATGAGAGCATTGTGTGTAGAGTAGCGGCAAAGCTCCACCTGTAATATCTCGAGCCTGCACGATGGTATGATAAATCTTAAAGGATGAGGATAGCCAAAATCCTCTCTAGAAAAGATCCAATCATACTTGCAAAATCAGGATCTAGAGAGAGAGTGACTAAACCTAGAGAGAGAAAGACTAAAAGCCTACACTTTTGGAGGTACCTCCATTTTGTGTAGAGACCCAAAAGGTCCTCCCACTTTGTGTAGAGACCCAAAAGGTCCCCCCCAAAAGTGGAGGGACTCCTGTCCAAATAGTCTCCTACAAAAGAGGTCCCACCACGGAGGCACCTACAAATTGTGTAGAGACCAACATGTATAAATATCTCTCAATGGAATGAAGCTCCCAATCTTTGGGTTTCAGTGTTCAAGCTCACTATTGTGTTCATGCGATTGATGTCCATTGCATCCATGCTCTCTTACACTATCGTGTTCTAGCATGCCCTTACCCTTGCACTCTCTACCCTTGTACTCCCTCCTCCTCCTCCTTCCTCCCTCCTCCTCCTTCTCCTCCCTCATCGTTCTCCTCCATCTCCTCCTCCTCCTCCTTCTCCTCCTCCTCCCTCCTCCTACCTCCTCCTCCTCCCTCCTCCCTTCTTCTCCTCCTCCCTTCTCCTCCCTCCTCTTCCTCCTCCTTCCTCCTCCTCCCTCCTCCCTTCTCCTCCTCCTCCCTCCTCCTCCTCCTCCTTCCTCCCTCTTCCTCCTCCTTCCTCCTCCTCCTCCTTCCTCCCTCCTCCTCAACCCTTAACCCTCGAATCCGCGAAGGAGACTAGCTCTCCACTCCTCAACCTTGGACTCCTCCTAAACCCTGCAACCCCCTCTAAACCCTAGAACTCCTAGTTAGTTCTCTCAAGCATGTCCCCCTTTCGAACCCTGAAACTCCCTTCTAAACACTTAAACTCATGTGGAGGCGAGAGCCTCCATCAATCGTTATAATCAAGCCCTCTTTCTCATTCACGCACGCATGAGATCTGCTTTCCACGCTTTAGCCTACACCTCTCACCGGAACACGACCCGAGGACCTATGCTACACTTGTGAACACCTATGCTACAATGAGTGACGACATGACAATAGGTGACCAACACCCGCGGAACCTACACTTGGGTAAAATAGAGACAACATTTGGCACCGCTGTCGAGGAGGTTAGCGCTTGAAGCAAAAGTCGAGCACATGCTTGCATGTGTGAAAAAGAACCCCCTTTGACAAACCATTCAAGATACATCCCTCAAGGCAAAGGAGTGAAAAAATGCTTCCAAATGATGCAAAAGGATAATGTTGACTTACAAAATCACATTAATACACTAAACACCCAAAATTAACCCTTAAACCCCCACATCCTATAAAAGCAACACCAAACCCCCTCATTTCTTTCCCCACACTTTTGCTAGCCACTTCCTTCTCCAAATTCCGTTAAGCCTCTATATTTTCCATCTATCTCTATTTTCCGTCCTCTAACTTCCGTCCACCATTTCCACCACCACCACCACCACTTTTTCTGTCAAACCCCCCCTCCACCACCACTTTTTCTATCACCCCCCTCCCATCCCCATCTCCATCTTCCATCATCTTCCTCCCCACCATCTCCACTTTTTCTTTCCATTGCCCATCTCCCCCACTCAAGGTTACCATCCTTTTTCCCTCCACCATCTCTCTACCTCTCTCTACACCCCATCTCCCCTTTTCCCCCTCCACCTCCACCCCCCATCTCCATCACCCTCCACTCCACCATCTCTCTACCTCTCTCTAGCCCCCATCCCCCCCTTTCGCCCCCCCACCTCCTTCAACCCAAAATCTCCCTACCTCTCTTTAGACCCCCATCACCCTCCACTCCACCATCTCTCTATCTCTCTCTACACCCCATCTCCCCTATCCCTCCATCCATCCTCCACCCCCCATCTCCATCAGCCTCCACTCCACCATCTCCTACCTCTCTCTACCCCCATCTCCTCCACCCCACTATCTCTCTACCTCTCCCTACACCCCATTCCCCCTTTTCCCCCTCCACCTCCACAGCCACCCTCCTTTTTCCTTCCCCTCCCCCCTCCACCCACCCCCCATTTCCTCCCCCCCTCCACCTCCACCACCACCCCCCTTTTTTTTCCCACATCCCCCCCCCCCCCCCCCTTCACCCCCACCCCCCCCATCCCCCCTTCCACCCCCACCCCCCATCTCCACCTCCACCTCCAACCCCCCCCTCCACCTTCCACACCCTCCCTCCACCCCCCCCACCCCCTCCCTCCATCCCCCTCACCCCCTCTCTCTTTCCTCCACCCCCCTTTTTCTCTCTCTTTCCCCCCCTCTTCTCTCTCTCTCTCTCTCTCTCTCTCTCTCTCTCTCTCTCTCTCTCTCTCTCTCTCTTTTCTCTCTTTCCCCCCCCCTCTTCTTTCTCTCTCTCCCTCTCCCCCTTCCCCCCCCTTCTCTCTCTCTCTCCCTCTCTCTCTGCCCTCCCCCCTCTCCCTACCTATAAGGCCATCCCTCTCCCTACCTATAAGGCCATAAGGCCTTGGCCATAGGGGCAGCTAGCCCGCAGGCATGGTGCTCACATAGAGGCGGCGCCTGCCAACAATGCGGCAGTGACGCTCACCAACCGCAACGGCGACGGCACCCGCCCGGCCAGTGCCTCTCAACACCCTCCCTAAGACCTAACTAAAGGCCTTAAAGGCCTCTTACTAAGCCCCCCCCTTCATTTCGCACCCCCCCTGCCTCCTACATCTACAAAATCCGACCCCCCTCCACCGCCGCCGTCGGCTCCCCCCCCCCTCCCCTCTCAACCCAAAAAAAAAAAGAGATGGATAAACTAACCCTAAACAAACTAACCATAGTTAGGTTAGTTGACATTAGGTTAGGTTAGTTGACCTTCAATTAGGTTAGTTGATCAGAGGGTTAGATTAAGTTAACTCTGCATCATTTAGTAACTAACTTTAGTTAGTTTGACTAACTACAATCACACTAACTGATAGAGTTAGATAAAGTAGGCTAGGTTAAGGACCAGTTATAGTAACTGAGTCCAAACTAACTAGCAGTTCGTGCACAGCCCTAGTTAAGTCAAAGGTCTAGGACCATTCACACCGTTTGGGACCCGAATTGGTAAACCACAACTTCACACACGAAACCATTGAGCTACGGGAGCTTTTTCTAGCCAATCCCACACCATTTAGGCATCCATAAAACACGTCAATTAGCGCCCTCATGTGGGCCCCTTTTTCACACTAATTTGCTCATAAGATTCCATCGAGACCTCCAATTGACAATCCGTCTGCACCGGCACATTTTCCCACTCACATGGGGCATTCCTAGGCACATTTTTAACACGACAATCCCTACGACACTAACGCATCTCTAACCCCCTTAACAATATTTACTCATTTTTTAGGAGCCCGTATCATGGCCGTTTGAAGACCAAATTGCACCCGGATTGAACCCAGATTTCATGCATATAAAGATCTATTGTAAATGAAGTTTTTTGAAGTGTTTAACCATTATTTTTGGGCTTCGATAGTTGCCTCACATAGGCGTTGATTTCGACCCATCGCTTGCTTTTTTTTTACCATTTTCGAGTCCACGAAAGTTGAAATCATAATCGGACTTTGCAGTCATATGCACCCACCTGAAAGTCACAAATAGGACTTGTTTATGCACTTGAGATCTAGACGAAGACTAGCCCTTGCATACTTTCACGAGTTTTCTTCGGCCCTCGACACTCTTCAAGAATTCAACCTCTCACCATCGACAAGTAGCATGGAGGAAATCACAATTGAAGAAGCAATAAGTAGTGACGATCAAAGTCCTTCAGAACACCTTAAAGAACAACGCAACAACAACAACAGTGGCAGACGACACTTTGGTAAATTGGAAATGCAAAGTACAATGGGCGAGGGGACCCCGCCAAGTTCCTTCAACTCTTCGACACAGCATGTTGTGCTGGAGGCGACGAGTCAACTGCCTGGTTCCCGATGGCTCTAACCGATGAGGCTTCAGAATGGTACCTTGACCTCCTCATAGAGGAGAGAGCCACATGGGCACTGCTATCTAATGCAGAAGAAGATTCCAAACAAAAAGGCTGCAAGATGACCCCACGTTACAACTCGGCTGCACAAGAAAGAAAAGGTCAGAACATACCTGGGAAGAACGAAATGATTAATGGCAAAGTGTGATCCCCATCCGGGATCCCCATCCGGATGACAAGTACCTCATAGCATGGTCATCTCTGGCCTGAAAAAATCCATTTGCAAGGACATGAAAAAAGTCAGCAGCTATGCACATTTTAACGGTGCTCATGAAGTTGCAATTGACATTGAGGACGGCATGACCTATTCTGATAGCGACAATGATGGCTATAAATCAAGTCATTGCGAAGACAATAAATCTTCAAAGAAGGAAAGCACTTCACACAAAGATTGCACCATTGAGGACAAAGTGAAAGCCATGGTCCTAAGAGTAAAAGATGAAATGATGCAGGCCATCGAGCAAAAGCTGTGTGTCTCTCTGCCACCATAGTACCCACGGAGAGAAAATGTTTGGTGCCCACATTGTATGGCCAACCATACAGCCAATGAATGCCCTATCTTAAGGAACAGACTAAACCCACCAGAAGTGACTCAGTCCCCATGGTTATGGTGCCC